>NC_132935.1:153874884-154181840 GCF_034638445.1 Ciconia boyciana
AGGTTGTCAAAAACAAGTGGATTTTAGCTTATCTAGAAAGGGTATTTTGCCGTGTTCTAGGGTAAGAGTTGCATTTTATGGCAGTCAAAAAAAAAAAGCTAATTAAAAGGAGTATACAAATCTTCAGATTTTACTCCACTTTACTAGAGATTTAAAATAGGTAATCATTCGCATTGAGTCAGAATATACACAATTATAGATGGAAAATCTATTTAAATTCTTGAGTTTTTCATGTGTGTCGTAAGTCTTAATTATATTTGTCATTTCACTGGCATGTATAATACTTGCTGTTGTTTTTCTAATTTAACGTAGATAGTCTAAAAAATACAGTCCTTTCTCTATACCGTATTTTGTAAAATGCAAGAAATAACTTTTAATTAGATTTGCTGCTGAGCTGATGCTCTTTTCGTAGGTATTTGCTAACTCAGTTACTGGAGCACAGAGGATGAAAAGGCTTTGGCAGAAAAATCCTGATAATCAAAGTAGTAAAAATAAATGATTTTTTGGTAGTGTTCTGCAGTCAGTGAGGAATTAAGCTAAAATTTAGAAACTAAAGCCTATTTTTCACAACATGAAGAATGGCTTTTTCCAGGTAAAATTTCTGTGGAATGCATTCGGTGGGAATAATAATACTTGGGTTTTTTTCCCAGCACGAGGTTATCTGTGACCGATGGCTTTGGATAAGAAAATACTTCAAGGCCTGTATAAAGTGAATTAATTCTGACTATATTCCCATCTTTAGGAAGAGATTGCAATGAATATGTTGCCATTACATATGCTACACATTATTTAATCTTCCGTGGTGTGTGAGCTGTTCTGAAGCTTATAGAGGCATTCTTACATGAACTAGATAGAGCTTCCATGTTTGAGACACTATGGATGGTCCTAGTTTACTAAGGAGGAACATTTTTTTCCTACTTTTTTTTAATTGTTGTTATATTGAATGCATATATAGAACGGGAATAAGTTAATAGATAAACATCTTGTTACGCAAAATTATGGTGGAAAGTGTGGTGAAAACATTCTCCCCGGAGTTGTTCGACTTTGGTGAATTTCAGTAGATGTTTAATTAGATTGTATCTAGAGAAAAAGGTAATTAGTGGTAACTAACAAGACAGGAGCATAGAAAGATTTTAGGTGTAAAATGTCTCCTTATGAATTTAATCTGAATTGATACTGGCATAGCGTATGTAAATTCTGTTGGCAGAAATACTAATGTTAACCCATAAAATCTTGAATTGTTTAGAGCTTGGCTACCACTAGCCATAGTACTGTTAAGTCTGATCAGTAGAATATCTTTAGAGGAATACAAGCTAGAAGTATGCTTTTCTGCATCCTTTCCTTTTCATATTTTCATGCCTTTATTCTAAGCAAAAAGAGTGATTTTAAAAAAAATTATTCTCTTTGAAGATTGTGGAATATTCTGTAAAATAGTGCCACAAAAGGAGTTGAGTTTACACTTAATTAGATTTAATGTAGTTAACTTGTGGGACTAAATGTGGGAGCCTCCGAGTCAGGCACATAGCAGACTTCCTTCCCCGTCTCTTCCATCTCTGTAAGACCTGAGAAGAAACTGCAGTAACTATCAGCCAGTTGAAACAGTTGAACTTTGAGTTCAGATGGGCTTGCCATCCCCTAGTTACAGTAACTGAATCCGAGGAAGTGAGATTTGCTGCCTCCTAAATCCCACAACTATATCACGTCTTCCTTTTGTGGCCTCAATTCCTTGCGTAAGTAAGGTGTAGGTGGGAGGACGCCCACAGGGCTTCCCTGCCTGCCTCTACCTGACCCTATCCTGTCTCTGTTCTGTTTGTAAACTGACCTGTTGCCATGGCAATGTTTGTGACATCACCTGTTCAATGTTGCACCTTCAGTGCAGGGTTTGGTAGGAGAGAAAGGGGGCCGAAGAGAATCAAGCTCTTGTTTCAAAACACACACCTTCCATTATGACTAAGTGTGCCAAGAGATATGGAAAAGCAACTGTCAGGTAATTGCATTTTTATATAGCAGAAATATTTGGAACCTTTCTCTATGGAGTTTAAACTCAGTTTAAGTTGAGCATCAGGGAGTTGCTTATTCTTCTGTGAAACTTACCCTACTTTTAAACCTGCAAAACAAGAAGAATCATTGTGGGTCCTGAGCTGTGAGTAGTTTACAGACAATCCAAGCGTAGATCCCAGCCGGGGGTTGGTATCTCAGAAGGTTCAAGAGGGCTGTAGCAGCACATGGCTGCTGTCAACCTGAGCTGTGTCCAGTGGGAGACGTGAGGCACGAGAGACCTGCTGCGGGCAGAGCCGGTGGGCTGCTCCAGTGCGCTGTGCTCCCAGCCCTGCTGTCGACACTGCATGGGACCCGGGGACTCTGTGCTCGTCTTCTCATGCACTCTTGTGCATGAGAACCATTTGCAGAATTGCCCCTCCTTGCAGCTTTCCAAAGTACTTGTTTTAGAGCTCCTGGCTATATGAATGAATATTTTAATGTAGGGTAATGGGAAGAAAGGACTTCAGTTAATCTGATAGTTTTGAGAGAAATCTGTTTATTTTCTGTTAGTTGTTAGTTGTCTGCTCCAAATATAAAATAGTCTGGAATTGCTGTTTTCTCCCTAGGTGCCTGATATACCTCCCTGTACTGCACTATTTAGATGTGTATGTACTTACTTTTAGACAGATGACCATGGAAATGGTTGAATCGCAACAGGATGACAATGCAGTGGATTCTGTGCGAGAGAGAGATGCTGGTCACCTTCAGAATCAGCCAGGCCGAAGTCAGATTTCCCCAGTATCTGAGGTAAGTTAAAATGTGGAAAGGTGAGAAGAATCAATAAAGTGATATTCAGAATGTCTATGATTTTTAAATTGTCAATTTGTATGGAGTTCTCATGTTCTGTAAGTCCTGCTATTCAATAGGAAAAATATAGCAAAGGTATACTGAAAACTATGCCTGCTGTGCTTAACAAAGGGCTAGTATAACATCAGGTGTGTTAAAAGGTAACACTTTCAGGAGACCGGGCTTTTCAGAAAGAACGGTAGGCACTTTTTGTTTGGGGTTTTTTCCACTTTTCCAAGATGATTGTTTGTTATGAAGATGGGAATAGGGTCTTAAAGAGTTGAGGTGGCTGCAAGATCAAACATAGCTAAAACGTGTGTATCTTGAAGATGTGTTGTATAACAAAAATTAAAAATGAATAAAAATAACCATGGTTCTTTCCTTGTTCCAATTTTTGTACAGAACGCGTTTCATCTTCTTGCAAGTACATTTTTAATGTATCATTTTGTTTCATCCCTGTGCATCCAATCACAGTGTCTGGAGTTCTAAAAATATACTTTACGTGTTCTGTATGGTAGTCGTACTGGGATTGTTCTTTGGTAGTTAATGGATAAAAGATGACATAATAATAATAATTCTCAAGCATTAAAAATATGCACTGAAACATTTAGTGCTTGAGAGAAATAGTGTTCTTGCCAGTACTAAGATTTATAGCTCCAGGAAGCTGTATAGACCACTTAGAAGGATCTTCAAAAACCCTTTGTGAAATAAAGGAACTGATTTTTAAAAACATCTTACAGAATTTCTTCATCATCAGAAGTTAGAAGTTACTCGGTAAGATTCCTGTCTGATCTAAGGGAGGGACGCTTGGTTATTTGATGCCATGTTAGATACTTGATTTACATTATAGGTATATTTTCAAGACTCAGTGCAGCTGCTTTTTGTCAGGTCTTCAGACACAAAATAGACTGCAAAATAGACTGCAAAATATTTATGAATGCTTATTTTTTGTTTTTGTTACTTGTGGCATTTGCTGTGGTTTTGATACCTGCAGCATTGGGAATACTGTTTGGGTTTTTTTCTTCAAGAATGGAGCACGAAACCAGGAATTTTATTTGGTTTGCTCTGTTGATGTCATCCCCTCATTTCTTTCTTTGATAGTTCAGTTCAAATTTTGTGTTTTAACTTCATAGGATGATTTACGTGTAAAATCTATTGGCTTGTGCAATAGCCTCTGAAGAAAATACCTGTGAATTCTGTCACTTGGAATTTTTCATGTTAATCTAGAGACAAAGCTGTCACTGGTGCTGTAGGGGGGCTTCTGCCAGGTCCCCAGGGAAAACACTTTTTATGTTTGTCTGCATTTAATGCTTGAGTACTGTGTGTGAAGGTTCAGCCATACTGAGCATGGGCCTCAGGTCTTTCGCTTAAAACAAATAACTCTGAAGTACTGATGGGTCTCTGTCAATTAGCACTAAAATGAAACACATGCACTTCAGTTTGAAGGCTCTGGGTAATAGTCTGGTATTTACATCTTTTTTTTGATCAGATGGCCTAGAAGAGCCAGCCTGGACCTGTCAGAGTGGCTCGGCGCCCACAGCTGGAGTCGATGTCCCTCTCCTGGGCCATCTGGAAAAGAGGGGTTGATGCAGTTGTGCCACTCTGTGAAAAACAGTGAAGCTGAGAGGCCTGCAGTGGGCAGGCCTGTCGCCTCGCAGTGCCGCGGGCCTCCTGGCTGGCTGCTCCCCTCACTGCCGCTCCCCGGGGCCTGCGGGCCGTCGCCTCCCTGCCTGGGGCAGCCGGGCGTCTGCACCCATCCCCTTGGCGCCTTGAGGCTGAATTGCCACAGCATTTCTTTTGGTAAAACGGGCCCTGACAGAAAGCTTATTGCTGAAAGGCCTTGTTGTGACATTTCTTTGGCTTAAGATGAGGAGGACTTTCTTACCTTATGTTCCTACCTGGCAGGCTCTGAAGGTGAGACGCTTTGTCATGGTGGGGGTTAGAGGCAGACGTTGACAGGTTAACCCCTGCCCGAGGCAGGGACCTCGCGTGGGACATCTCCTGTCTGCTTTTGCTGGTGTGAGATATGAAACTCTGGGTGTTTCCGAGGAGTTCGTGTCTGTGCTGCTGGTCTGGCATCTGTGTATTTTGACTGCTACAGAAGGGCACAGATAGATCCTTCTCCCTCTTTGGCCTCCTGAGGAGTGCAGTTAAGAGAAGACAACCAGTTAAAGTGACTGAAATGTACCTTGCGCCAACTTCCAATCTCTCACACCAATTTTCTTGCAAATGTGTGGAAATATGAGAAAAGAATGACTTGTTTCTTACCGAGAGTTGAAATGCCTGGTCACTGAAACTGAGGGCTCCTTTTCAGACATCTCTGTAGGTTTTTTGTTTGGGTTTTTTTTCAGCTAAATATTTGTTCAACCTTGGTTTTGTTCAGTCAGAAGGAAAGCATTTCAATACACTATCTTTTAAGACTCAGTTTGTAGTTTTCTGTGTATTATCAAAGAATTGCAGAATGGTTGAGGTTGTCAGGGACCTCTTGAGATCATCTTGTCCAACCCCCCTGCGCAAGCAGGGTCAGCCAGAGCAGGTTGCCCAAGACTGTGTCCATTTGGGTTATGAATATCTCCAAGGATGGAGTCTCCACAACCTCTCTGGGCACCTGTGCCAGTACTTGACTGCCCTCACAGTAAAAAACTGGGTTTTTTTTGTGTTCAGATGGAATTTCATGGTTTTTTAAATTTGTTCTTTTTTTCTTTAATTATGACTTTGGCCAATGAACGACTAGCAAAATGCTGAGGGATACAACTGCATAGGAGTTGGGTTTTTTGTGGGTTTGTTTTTCTCTCCTCTGGAGTTCAGGCTTTTTAAAGAAATACCTGCTATTTAGTTTTAAGAACACGGACAAGGTATTCAATAAGATGCTAATCTCTAGAGGGCAGATGTTGTTTTGTGCTGAAGCATTCTTAATGTCTTCCCTGTTGGGAGGAAGGGGAGACATTAAGAATGTCTGGGCTGGAGCACTATGGTGTGATGGGATAACCTGCAATGCTAAGGAGGACCTATTATACATTATTAGTAGAGAAAAGATGGTGTCTTTTTTTTTTTTTTCCTAGTTTGTGTAATAGATATTGGCTATATACTCCTGCAATTTTTTTGGTGATGAAAGTAAATTTTATTTTTCTGCAAAAGCAAAAAATAGTAAATTAGAAACTAGCAAAAATGAGGTGCATCTTTTATCCATTGA
Source organism: Ciconia boyciana (assembly GCF_034638445.1). Lineage (NCBI taxonomy): Eukaryota > Metazoa > Chordata > Aves > Ciconiiformes > Ciconiidae > Ciconia > Ciconia boyciana. The sequence goes on from NC_132935.1 coordinate 153,880,904, forward strand.
GGCAAAATTGACAATTTCTATCTTTAAAGTGTAATTTTTAAAAATAAAATTAATGTGGAATAAGATAGCACTTATACTTGAATTTCTTGCATCCCTTACTTTCAGCCAGTTAATGAATTGACATGGTATTGTTTTGGTGATCCAGCCACCAGAAGAATTAGGTAAGAAAATATTAATTTGTAAAAATTTTGGTGCTTTAGAAGCTGTTGGAAGTGTACAGAGCACCTGTGCAGAAGCTTGACGCCTTCTCTTCAGGGAAGAACAAAGGTGCAAGGTGGAAAATTTCTCAGCCTGCTTTGAGATGGGCTCCATGGGTTCGGTCTCACCCGCACAGATCTTGCATTAATACATATAGGGCTGTTCTTAAAAGGAAGTTAATTTGGATTGAAATAATCTGATTATGTTGATGGTAGTCAAACTTGTGTCTTGGAACAGTTACATCTGCACTGGTATTCAAAGAGAAATTAGATGTTCCTTTTGCAGGATTTCTAGAGGCCATATTGCATTCTGTGTTGCCCTGTGCTCAGCTACATTAAATATAACTATAAAAATGTAAGAGCAATGTACTTCGACCTTTTTCAGATTTGGCAAAAATACTTTGTTGTGTTTTTTTTCTTTAATCCTACATCCTTCATGGGTTCTTCTTTGATTCACTTTTTGTAAACTTTGTTATGTTCTGTCTATCAGTAGAGCTGTCTGCTGTCTTGGTCTGAGATACCATCTGTTGACCTCTTGGTGCTGGCCCTGCACTAGACATGGGTCAGGATTTACAATGTGAGAACTGCTGTCAGAGAGAGCAGAGGGAGTTTTCCAGAGCCTGGAGTGCATAGCCATTGCAAGCTGGGACTGCTCAGGTTTAGCACTTAAGGGGTATTCTCCTTGTGGGCTCTCAGCATCAAACTTTGTGTTAAATCCTGATCCCAACAGATTGAGCCCTGTAGAAGTTTGCCAGGCTGTTGTAAATAATGGCTCTAAAACCAGCCTGCCAAATGCAAGTCCAGGACACTTAGCAAAGTTGATGTTAGAGCATTATAAACCTGCAGCCTTGTCACCGTTTTGTGCTTCCTCAAGGGTATGCTGTCACCAAATGGCTGAAATCAGCCTAACGTTGTCTTCCTTAAAACTATGTGCTGCTTTTTTGGCATTAGCTTTGGAATTGACCAAAACTTCCCTGTCTTCAGCTTTTCCTCATAGAGGCTATTTGGTGCCTGGGTGTGGTGAGTCCTTTGTTCTTTTATTAGGTGAATCCAGGATGCGTTTGCCTTGTCTTTTCTAGAAGTACTTTTCACTTTACTTCTGGAGTCCTTGTAGTGTTTAGATTCTACACCAGGGACAGAAATCAGATGGAGCTGTGTACTGCGTACTTTGTATCAGCAGTGTTTAAGGTATGAGGGATTGAATGCGAATGTAATCTCTGTAGTACTCTGTAAGGAAAAGTTACCTGACCTTGGGTGATGAGAGTGCGTACATCCACAGTATAACTGTTCAGATGGACAATGCATCTTGAAGTAAGATAACTGATGAGTAACCTCTTTCTCTGAAAGAATGTGTGCCTCAGTGTGAAGGTAGTTCATGGTCTTTTTTGCTGGCTACTTTTCTTTCCCCTCTTGGAAGAAGGAGCACTTATATTTCCAAACATATGAAGTATGGGACCATACTGCTATATTGGAATGCATGGTTGATATTTGTTGAAGCTATTAGACTTGACTGTTGCATGCCTAAGAGGATAGAACCCCAAAGGACATAACATCTGAAGTCTCTTTGTCGTTGCTAGGGGCATAACCCTTATGCTGTTTAACCAGGTGCTTCATGTGTTAAGCTTCCCCTCACCCTCTATGTTCCTGAGTTGCCTCTGTGCATTGTTTTCAGTCATTGTGCCAGACAACCCTTGAAGTAATGATGTTAAAGGTAGCATTGCTCATCAGTGATGTCAGAAAGTAATTTTTTTGCCAAGTCTTGTTTCAGTCAGCATTTATGCATGATAGCTTCAAAAGGTTCTAGTATTTCAGTTAACACAGGAATATTCAATTTGAAAACAATGCAAAGGGAAATGTGAATCTAAATTGTTTTAATAATTTCTGATATTTATAAGAGAGATGCAAAATATGAAGTTGGAAATATTTTTTTCAGTCTTAGTTATAGAAAACAAACCTAATACAAAAGAATCACAGATGTTTTAAAGTTTGTAGGTTATGCATTTTGTAACCTTTGGATATTTGTGGAAACTCAGCAAACAGTGATCAAATCAAATTGAGCTGTTTAAAATAGTTATAAATAAACAAACAAATCACTTTTGGTTTGATCCAGTTTTAAAATACTACCGTGTCCTCTTCCCTCAACCCTGTCCCCCCATTTAATCTCTTATTTGAATTAATGGGAACAAAACAATTTCTTGTGTGATATTGTAAACTTTAGTCTAAAAGAGTATTAGCTGAGTGTGGTTTTCTTTTTCTCTTGTGTGGTTATACTGAATAAGGAGCTCTTAAGTGAATGTAGTGTTTCTTAATCTTGAGTACTGGATTACTTCCTGATTATATGTGCCTGACCCATTGTGTACTAAAAAGAAACTCATAAACTGTTCCCCTTGTACTGTTTTGTGTGCGTTGTACCCAAAAAGTTCTTTCTGATACACAGATTATTGTATCAGATTGCAGCTCTCACAAAGATAGCAGTAAATCAAAAGGTTGGGTGAAATTGCCTTTGTAATGCTTTGAAAAGTTAGTATGCTTTGTAAACATTTAGACTGCTCCAAGCTCTTTCCTTGAAGCTTGGGTTGAGGATGATGTCAGCTTTGACACAAGATAGATCATGCTCTTCAGATCTTGGAGGCTTTCTAGATCTCAATCTCAGATATCTATTTCTGATAAATTTCTCATAATAATATTTGTTTGTAGATTGGGAAAAAGGTTTGTATGTCCTATTTACATGTTGCCATTTAATGCCATTGAAGGAATGATTGTTTCCATTTCAGGGTTAGAAATGCCCTCAATTGTTCTATTTCCTGAAAAGCAGTTCAGTTTCCTATAACAATTGAACAATTGTTACAATTGAACAATTACATACGTGAATGTTGACAATATCCTGTCTCTGTTTCCTAGAAACATTGTTTCTTCAAGATAATTTGAACCAACATCTGGTCTTTTTGATAGTAGCACATCTTAATAGTAGTTAAAATTTTTCTCTTTCTTCAAGAAGGGAATGTTTCCCAGACAAGCAATGGCTTAAGTATCAGGAATGAAAGCTTCTTTAATATCTGGAATTAAAAAAAACCCTTCAGTGTGAACACAGAAAAATACAAAACTTTTTTAACTTTTTTTTTTATATTCAGCATTCATCATGTTTTTCTTCTCACTGTCATCTCTTTTTACCTTTACTGCTCATACCAGATACTTTTTGGGTCTAAGAACAAAGCTAGGAAAGGATTAATACCAGAATTTTAGATATGAGTCTGGATTTATTCTTGTACATGCAGAATATAGAAATAAGGGTTTTCAATGCAGTTTACTTCGGAAAACACAGTATCTCTTTTTGTGTGATTTATGTTTGGCATTCTCTTCTGAGTTTAGAGATTTTTTGTCACACAGAAGTTGAGATCAATCATAGAGTTTTCCCTTTGCCTCAGTATTTGTTTCTGTTAATAGACTTAACAGTAATAGCATAAATATTGAACTATTTCTTAGCCCATAGGTGTTTAACTGTTTCTTAACCCATTCATCCTCAGTACTGATGGTTGAGAGCCAAGGGCTGGGGAAAGCTGTGTGTGCTCTAAAATGTCATCAGAAAAAGGGATCAGATTATTCCTAAACAGAACACTTTATTCGGCTGTGCAAGGCTTAAAGAAGATTCAGCTCTTCTTTATTTTTGTTGTTGTATCGAAGCACTGATACACTTCAACTCTGTTTTTCTTGATATATAAACATATATATAAAGAGAATTTATTAAACTAAATCAGTTTACAAATCCATGTATTGCTTTATTTAACAGAGGGTTTTTTGCTATCTGAAAAGTTCTCGTGTCTCTTGAGACATTTATCTGAAAAGCATGACTTCTTGCCTAACAAACAAAGCAAAACCACAGCAGTCCTGGATTTTTTTTACTTTTTTTTTTGTGTGACTAAGAACATTCTGCCCTGTATGTTGTTGCAGCAACATACCACCTATATTGATACTTACTTTTTGTTACATTTTTTGAGGTTCTTCATGCCAGTGACAGCAGGTTTAGTGTGTGATTGCTTAGGGTTGTTTTTAATTGAAAAGAAAACATGAAGTCTCTGGAGAAAAAAAAAAAGAAAGATTTGCAGTTTGTTAGGGGACAGCTTTAAGCTTTCCACACCCTTTGGGAAGACATGCACCCAACTTTTACTAGTAAAACTAGTTTATTTCTGTGTGTGATAATTACACACGTCTAAGCTATTTTAGATATGGCATTAAAACCAGTTTGTTTTAGTATCACTTCTAAACGCATTTGCTGAAGTCTTAAGGCATGTTACTTAAACATGATGATTGTAATTTTTGCAGGTTTCTGTAGCTGCATCAAGTGCTGGAAGAGGATCTCCAGCTGTAAATCTAGTGCAGTTGCCTTCTGGTCAAACTGTTCATGTCCAGGGTGTCATTCAAGCCACACAGCCCTCAGTCATTCAGTCACCACACATGCAAGCTGTTCAGGTTAGCTCTTTTATTGTTACATTTTCATGAATATTTGGTGCCTCATAACTCTTCCCCCCAACCTCATCTTCACTTTCTCTTCATTCCTACCAGTGCTGCAAGACATACTCACATGGGGGGAAATTGCAGGGGGAAGGTGGCAAACTGCCAACCAGTAGCAGCCCTACAAGCATTGTGTAGCGATTCCTTAATGCTTCCTGTTTATCTTTTAAGAAATTGTGTCTTGGAACTCTGAACTTACGCAACAGCAAATTTGTGTAATAATGTGGCCTTACTTCAGTGTATCTTGCAGTTTTCTGTTTTGTTAAATTCTATGAACATCATGTTTTTAATGAGACTATGATCTCATAAATTTGCAAGTATCTTACACTGTATTTTTGGAGAGCATCTGGATGTAATGGAAGTAAACATATTATAGTCAAATGATTCCTTGTTGCTTTTAGCAGGCCCTGTTAGAGCATCTGGTATTGCTTTTTGTGGGTGTGGATATGTAAAGACCAAAAATAAGGGCAGCCTCAAAATAAACATTTATTTGGCAAATATTCACATGTTTAAAGTTGCTGATGTTAGAAAACAGGGACCAGTGCAAAATGCTTAAAGAGTTTTCAGAGCTTTTAAGTAGTGAAAAAGAATAGAGAGAATGAACTTGCAGTGTTTTGAAAATGTCTTGGCCTCCTGTTGGTGTTTTTCTTGTAGCTAGGAATGCCTTTGCTCTAGTTTTCTTAAAATCTGATTGTTAAATGTCAACTGAATTGCTTTTTGCAAATAAAACTGCTATCTCTGGTAAGAGAGGCTATACACCTGTTATGTGTGAACTGTTTTACCTACAGTTATTGCAACATCTTAAGGAAGAAACGTGCGTTATCAGTCTTCTTGAGAAGCCGCCTTTAATGTTTGAGAATTCTTAGTAGCTTTAAAGTATAATAAATAAAAAGGCATATGTAAGTATGATTTATCTTAGAGATTAGAGAAAAAGAATAAAACCTTGGCCAGATACTGAATATTTTATTTGTAAGCAGTATGTGTAGACAATGGGACCTGGTAAGGTTTAGAAATTCTAGATCACTATTGAAACAGGCACAGTAGATGGCAAGAGACTTTGGTTTGGTCAAACTTGAAGTCCAATTGGAGTATTCAAAAGAAATACCTTTTTTTATGGAATTCTTTCTAACTGTCATTTACCAGAGTGAATTATCAGTGTAATATGCTTATCAGATAAGCATATTACAGTCATTCCCAGTTTCTGTCACTGCTTTTCTTCAAGTCAATATAGTCAGGACATACATGCAAAAATAGAGGACTTGCTCCAAAGCTCAGAAGGAGGAATTTCTCTGGAATCTCTTGCCAGCTGCTGCTGTGTTGTTTTAGGGGAGTAGAAGTCGACCATTTGTTGTACTGAGTGAACTCTGGCTGTCTTCCCTTTCCTAAAGGAGTAGAGACAGGAAAGCTGTGTCTTGATTAATACTGACTAGTTAGTTCCAGGGTTTTGCTTTTGTTTCATTTGAGCATGCTAAGTGCAAATAAGGTGACTCTACAAGAAGGGCTTGAAGATACTGTAAAAGACTCTGTTACAGAGGTTGTTCAGCCCTTCTGTGATCCTCTTAAGTACTTTATCCTGCCACCTGGCATTTCCTCCAGATCATTTGGCTTTAACTTGATATCCTATCTCTGCTGGACAGTGGGGAACTTGGGAAATGATACCAGTTTAATTAAAAAAAAAAAGTGTGTTGAAGGTTGATGTTAAAGTTTGTATGACCTCTCCCTCAAACACCTGCACCTTTAAAATGGAAAGTGTTCAAAATTTTTTCTTGTTACGCTGTTGCTTTTGGGATTAAAAAAATGCTTATCTAGGTCATGTGCCTTATTGTTTTGTTAATGTTGTTTTACTTGTAGGAAGGTTTGAAGTTCAGATTGTTATTTGAATTTTCTATGTGCTCTCCCCTGTAATGTATCAGGTATTGGCAGACTAACATGAGCTCGAAGTTAAATTTGTTCAAATGCAAAGTGGTGCGGTAAAGTTGAAGTCTGAATGATGTCCAGGAACAAATGACAATGGTTTCCATTGGTTAGCATTGTGAATGTGGTTGCTTGCTATTAGAACAAACTGAAGCATTAAATTTATAGAATCATAGAATTGTTTAGGTTGGAAAAGACCTTTAAGATCATCAGGTCCAACCGTTAACCTAGCACTGCCAAGTCCACCACTAAACCACCTCCCTAAGTGCTACATCTATACATCTTTTGAATACCTCCAGGGATGGTGACTCCACCACTTCCCTTTGCAGCCTGTTCCAATGCTTGACAACCCTTTTGGTGAAGAAATCTTCCTAATATCCAATCTAAATCTACCCTGGTGCAACTTGAGGCCATTTCCTCTTGTCCTATCACTTGTTACTTGGGAAAAGAGACCGACCCCCACCTCTCTACAGCCTCCTTTCAGGTAGTTGTAGAGAGCAATAAGGTCTTTGCCTTGATGAAGATTAGAACTTTTGAAGTTTCTTGCAGAAAATGTCCTCTTCCACATTAAAATGCTTAAATTGTCTTGTGATTTCCTTACCTTCTTCGCAAAGTACAACTGTTCCTGACTTCCTCGGCCATCTTCACAAACTAGGGGTGGCTATTGGTAACCCTTAGTGGAATGGGAAGATTTAAAGGCACTAAGGTCTTGTTTTCCTGCTGTTTGTCCTGGGACAAATAGATTTTTTTATTTTATTCCCCCCGCCCCGCAGCATGAGAGTTCTGTTTTGAGATAGGATGCCCAGGCTCTCGCCTGCGTAATACTGTCTTAGTTTTGAAGGCTTATGTCAGAGGCTTGAAGGTCAATCAACAAGCAGATTGCTGTAGGGCACTGGAGAGAAATGCCTTTCAGAAGATCTCTTTGCTGGTCAGCATTGGTCCATCCTGCAAAGGGATGAATACAAACTTCTTGACTAGCAGAGATACAAGAGCTTCATCTCTGGTGTGGAGCTATACATGTGTAGACATGCAGAAGTACCTCTCATTATTTCTAGGTGGTTTTTATTTTTTTGTTAGGCAGGTGTAGAGTTTTAATGACACTTCCTACATATTACCCAGCAAAATGAGGCAACATTACATATTTTTACACAGAACTGGAATGTAATAAAATTAGCAAGTGAAGAGACAATTTCATTCTGCAGTAACCTGTAGTCTTTCAAGGTGTAGTTTTATAGGTTTGAGTTGGGGTGACACAGGCCTATAAATTTCTAGAACCTTCCAGCCAGTCATTTTCTGTTGAAGTCAAGCAGGTTTTGTTTCTAGCACCAAGCACTCAGGCCTGGCAGCTGCATTAGTTCTGGAGCTCTTCCTTGGCTTCCCTGAGCTGCAGGGAAGCCTCCATTGTACCCAGGTCGAACACTTGAGCCTTCTAGTCACTTAACTCATGTTTGTTCAGTGTTAGCTTAACACAGTGCTTAGTCTGAAACTGCAGGCTGGTCTGTCTTTATGTGAAAAGGTCATTTTCCATACTAACTTTACTGCACTGTTTCAGTTTGGCAATCTTACACACCAATAGTTCTGGGTAGTTAAATGAATCAAGAAAATAGCATGTTTTCCTTGTTCAATAATCACTTTCAGTTCTGTGTAATAAGAGAGTTGCTGGTGAAGAGTGTGATTCAGCTCCAGCTCTTCATGTCATCTTGGGTAATTTTAAGAGAAAAAGAACCTGTGAATATACAACTAATAAAGGTCTGAGAAAATGAGATGTTGTGGACTTGTCAGGGGTTTCTAAAACGGTATTGCTAAGCAATGTATTTGTATTTATGAATATGTGTTGGTAAGTGTAATTTAAATAAACTTATTTGTGTATATTTAAATAAACTTATTTTCTAAATAGCTTTGGTGTGGTTGTGAAGAGGCTTTTGTATTGTATACTGTTATTTAAGGTGCATTAGTGCAGTATTCTGTATTTTAAATGTTCAATTTCACTTTAAAAGCTAATTAAATTGTATAATATTTTTTATATTTAAAGAAATCTTCTGTCTTCAGTACTTTTTCTAGGTGTCATTCACAAAAAAGTAACCTGGATTATTTTGATTTTTTTTTTTCTTTTTCAAATGGAAGATGTCATCTAAGTGGCTATATGTTGCTAACCTCATAATCTGTGGTTTGCTTTGGAAAAAGAAGTCCAAGATCACATGATTAGTGATAAATAAGGGCACAAACTTCCTGTATGCAAACATGGAAGGAATTTTTTAAAATAATCTTGTACTCTGTTGCTGTGTTCTTTTTTTATGAAGTTATGAATTTCAGCAACTTTGCTATTACAGGTAGCATCGATTGCAGATGAATCTGCAGAATCAGAAGCGATAATTGATTCTCAAAAACGTAGGGAAATACTTTCAAGGCGGCCTTCATACCGGTAAGGAACTTCTATTTTGGTTTTGCTGGTTTTTAAAGGCAGCTTATGTATTACAGCAAAACTGTCTGATAAAAGCCAGTGACTTAGTTTTCCCATGGTTATGGAATTTCAAATATATAAAATTATTTGTATTCTTTTTTAGAAAAATTTTGAATGAACTCTCATCAGATGCTCCTGCAGTACCGAAGATTGAAGAAGAAGAGAAGTCAGAAGATGAAGGAGCACCTTCTGGAATTTCTGCAATGGCCATGCCAACCAGCCTGTATCATACTAACACAGGGCAATACAGTATGTTTACAAAGATACTATGTGATGTTGCGGAACATGTATGGGAACAAGTTTGTTTCTAAGAGTTCCATAATGAAGTAGAGATGTTGGATTTTGGTGAAGAAGAATGAGAGCTTCTCTATTTCTAAATAATTTCAATTTTTACATTTAATTTTTCCTAACATGGGCATTATAGTCTTTTAGTCTGTTTCTTATCATGTTTGTTGGTTGCTAGATTTAGTCCTTCTAGCACTCCTATGCATTAAAAATGTGGAGGTAAGGCTCAGGTGAAATGAAAAATGTTAACACTTTTATGTGAATGTTCAGTGTTATAAATGATTGCAGTTTCAAATTACTGTGATTTGCTATGTATTAGTGCTATTCATTACATGAAATGACAATTAGTGAGTAGACTTTTTTTAAAGTGTAAGGTTGGAATATGAAATTATTCCTTAACTTTGAATTTTCTTTCTTAAAAGAACTGTGTCTGCCTCTCCAGTTGTCAAGTATGAACACTTTAGCTGCAGGATTAACCCAAATTGTGGTCTCCGACATTTGATACTTCATCCAAACACAAGTTAAAAGTTAGATTTACAGTTCTGTTCTATAGACTTTTTTTTTTCTTTTCTATTCCTGCATTTATGTTAAAACTGTTGCATAACTCGCTCCCCATAGCTTCTTTGGGCTTAATCATATATCATGTAAGGGATAACTTTCTAATAACTCTTTTTTCAATTATGTATTGGATAAAGCTTCACTCCTACAGTTATTTTTTTTTAATGTGTTTTCATGTGTAGCCACGCTGAAATGCAGGCATTTTTCCTTTGATATAATGACAGGAAAATTGCAAAAGAAATGTTGTGGGGGTTTTTTCCTGAAACAAGAGAACAGAGGAAGTCTATTAAAGCATTGCAATGGCACATAAAAGAGGGTAGAATGGCGCTCTAGTTGTATTCTAGCCACCCTTAGAATTCTTCAGTTATTTTTAATTTATGCAACTAAAGTAATAATCAACTCTGAGAAAGTAGAATGTCCTATAATATTATCTACCCCTTCAGCGCAGAAGGTAATTTTGCTTGGGCTCCTAAGCAGCTTTTCTTACTCTTTCTGTAAGGTGTAGACATAAATAAATATCTGCTTCATGATGTCCAGCATCTGAAGTGCTGTTTTCTGTGGACTTGTGGTCATGCTAAATGACAGTTATCCAGTACAGAATCTGGCAGATATCCTTGACCAAGTTAAATTATTTTCTTCAATTTTTGAATTATATTTTTGGTTTGGCTTAGGTTTAGTTATAAAAAAATACATATGCAGTTTCAAGGCTTAAAAAGAAGTGCTATAGTGTCTGTACTATGTTCTAGTGAGCCTCCAAACATTTAGGATTTCTAAGAAATTAGGAGTTTAGGTTTCTTAATTGTATATTCCTCTAGGAAACCAGAGTTGTACTTTTACTCGCAATGTCTTGCAGGAGGTGATTCTTACTTCTTAATTGAGGATGTTTTAATTTGAACATAGCTATAAGTCATAGTGACAGGGAAGTGTATAAAAGAATAATGAAATTCACAGGTTTTCCTTTCTTGTTCAATCAAACATTTACTTCTTAAAAATCAAACAACAGAGAGCATCACCAACAATGTGCTTGAATTAAAAGTCCACAAAAATTTAATTAAATCTTAATTTAAACTTGGCTTTTGCATGAGCCAAGCATAGAATATTCCTGTTTTATGCTGCTTTTTCTTTGAATAAGTTATATTCATAGCCTAAAACATGTGCTGTATGTTTAAAGTGATTTAATTTGTTAAATAGGTTCTTAGCCGTAATGAGGCATTGCTTCAGGATGCACTGTCAGCCTTCACAGGCTCTCCTGATTCTGGCTCAAAAACTTGGTTTTGAGAGCTTTGTCTTCCTGGAAATGGTTTTTCTTACCCAATTTATTAGTTCATTAATTTGATTTTTTTTTAAAGTTAAACTTTGTAAGTTAAAGTATCACACATCTTTTGTTGCAGTGAAGTCTGTGTGTTGTCTCTAATTCTAGTTAGCAAAAATTACATCAAAATCTTTCTTTGGATTCTGGTCATTACCCTTAAAGTTATTGCTTGCCAGAAAAGGTAGATTTCAAGTTGAATCCAAGTGGTAGCAGGAATGGTCATCTCCTTGTAGTAGAGAGGGACTTATTTTGGAATTTACCAAAGAGAACTTGACTGTTCTTGTTCAGTTTCAATGTTCTGACTGAACTTGACTTCTAGTCCTTACACATAGAAGGCACAGATCTGCAGCGTTTCTGAGCAGCCATCCTGTTGGCTGCCTGTGATCCTCAGGAACTGCTGTCAACTAAAACCAGGAACACTGTGTGGGAATGCGGCATCTCCTATGTTGATTTCAGTCTGGATATGATGCAGAAGGTCACTACGTGTATCTATTTTACCTTTACATCTCCTGTCAATAGCTCTTTACTTCCACTTATTATTGTATCTGAGTAGTCTTCTGTTCTTGGCCAGCATTGGTTGTGTGGGTTCTCTTGTGCAAGCATCCAGCAGTTTATGCATAAAGCTTGTACAGTGTCTGTGGCAATGAAGAACTGGTCTTGCAGTGTCACTACAGCCATCTATATTGTGCTCTGGTTTAAAACAGGTATCATGTTGCTACATTTGCTCATTCCTTATTTTCTCAATTGTGCTCTCTATTCCTGCATAGGAAGGGCAGTTTAGTTGAACAGACAGTTTTGACTGTATGTTGGTGTCTGAATGTCTGGGATGACTATTTTTGGAAGAACTTGATAAGTAAATTTTTCTGAAAAACAAATGTATTTTTTCTATTAGCAGCAGTGATGGCTGTTCTTTGCTTTCTTTTTACCAGCCAAAATGCTATGTTGCCATGGTATCCAAATATCTTTTTCCTCAGAGCTTCTTGGCTTTAGCTTCTGGAAACAGACAGACTGACAGGCATGATGAGCTAGATAAAATGTGTTTCCCAGTTACCTCCATCAACATGTGTGTTATCTTTCTGTAAGGGGAATGGATAGTTTTGCATAAGGTGGTATCCAGTATATGAGCCTTGTAGCCTGATCTGACTACAAACCTTATCTGTTGGCTGTAGTTCTGTCATGTTCGTTATTAAATACTGAAAAAAAAAAAATTGGTTTGCCTTACCTGGGGTTGTGGCCTAACGGTGCAAGAGTTGTTTGTTCAGTTGGAGTGTGTCAGTCATCTGCTCCCCCCCCGACCTGCTTGTGCATATCATGATGTTCTGTTTGAAACGATGCAGGGGAAATGAAGATTACTAGTTCTTTTGCCATCTGTTTGGGTTGCTTGCTGTCTTAGGACAGGTTTTTAACAACTGGAGAATTAAGAAATCTTTTGGGAAAGACCAACTTTAGTTGCTTTTCCCAGTTTTGGAAGGAAAGGAAAGATCTGATTTTTCTGGATTAGAGCTGTTGATCATACTCAGAGAATAGTATTAGTATCCTATTCAGTCCTAGCTAGAAGAGAAGATGCCACTTACATCCACGTGCATGATATACAACTCCACAGACTGTCCAGGAAAGTCCTGTACTCCCCATAAAAGGCCCAATTCCCAGTAGAGCTCCAGCACAACAAAATTATGTGCAGTGGTTGAGATCAGGACAGTGAATGGGGTGGGGGCAGTGTGGTGTTCTGGTAATATGGCAGGAATCAATCCTGTAAGGGAAAGAGTTACTGGAGTTAATTCACTCTTGTTTAGAAAGTACTGGACTGTGATCTGAATGAATAATTGCAGGACAGCTGTGACATAATTGTTTACCCAAGTCTCACTGTGGAGCCAAGAACTTTATATGATTATATGCTGAAGTTTTACTGCTCAGGAACCCAAACTGACTGGTTTTTATGTTGTATAGTACTGTGATGGTGTAGACATACCATTTTTGGTGCTAACTCTGAGAGAGGCAGAATTCAGCTGTGTATAACTTCTCTGGGAGGTAGAGGCAACAAATCCTGCTGGGAAGCTCGCATGCTGCCAAGAACCTGCTCTTGTCCTGGATCTCATGAAGAGTAGAGGAGACAATGATTTATTTTTCTTGCTTTTCTCTTCCACCGTGCCCCAAAATGGGGCACTTTCTGCTTTGCAGGCCAGACGGAAACAACATTTTGCTCTTTGCCCCCTTCCCCAATGCCTTATGGAGCCTGCATGCAGCACCCAGCTAGGTCCTACATTACATGTTCCCCATTCTGAGGGTAGGACTGGAGGTCCATGCTGAACCCTGTTCCAGTATTGCAGATAGGGCTCAGTGCTTCATTCCGCATGAGACAAATTCCCCATTTTCCCCAAAAAGCAGCTAATTTAGCTGCTGGGATTTGGCCGTTTTGCTGGATAAGTCTACTACACTCTCAAAAAATTACCTGAGCTTCTAGTAGATAGTTACTATTGTCTGATTTGCTGATAACAGTTTACTAATCAACTGTTAGTATTTCAGTGCTCTTTGAAGTGTTACTATCTGATGTTGCCCTTTCAAGATAACCTACTGTTTTCAAGACAGAACATTTGAAATCAGCTATCTCCAAAACTCACATGGGTGTCTAACAAATCATGTACTCAGATAACCAGATCTGAACCTTCAAGAATGTCATCAAATATTGTGAATCTGACAGTGAAATCAGGGGAGCTGGCAGTCCTGAATCTGTACTTAACATGTGACTTTTGTACCATGCCACTTTAAATACAATGACAATGATTGTAGTTTAGATCTCTCTTGGGGGAGAAAGTAGTTTGTTGTTTCTTGGGAACTGGGTTCTCATCTGAAAGTTCCAGGAGTATTTTAATTAACACAACAAAGTTCCAGGAGTATTTTAATTAACACAAGAGACATGGATTTGATAGGTGGACCACTCGGTGGATAAGGAGTTGGCTGGATGGTCACACTCAGAGAATTGTGGTCAACGGCTTGATGTCTGGGTGGAGACCAGTCACAAGTGGTGTCCCTCAGGGGTCCATATTGGGACCAGTATTATTTAACATCATTGTCAGGGACATGGACAATGAGATTGAGTGCACTCTCAGAAAGTTTGCAGGTGACACCAAGCTGAGTGGTGTGGTTGATACTCTAGAGAGAAGAGATGCCATCCAGAGGGACCTCGACAGGCTTGAGAGGTGGACCCCTGTGAACCTCATGAAGTTCAACAAGGCCAAGTGCAAGGTCCTGCACCTGGGTCAGGGCAATCCCAAACACGGATACAGGCTCGGCAATGAGTGGATTGAGAGCAGCCCTGAGGAGAATGACTTCGTGGATAAAAAGCTGAATATGAGCCAGCAATGTGCGCTTACAGCCCAGAAAGCCAACTGCATCCTTGGCTGCATCAAAAGAAGTATAACCAGCAGGTTGAGGATGGTGATTCTGCCCCTCTACTCCACCCTCGAGAGACCCTACCTGGAGTACTGCATCCAGCTCTGGGGCCCCCAACATAAGAAAGACATGGACCTGTTGGAGCAAGTCCAGAGGAGGGCCACGAAGATGATCAGAGACCTGGAGCACCTCTCCTATGAGGACAGGCTGAGAGAGTTGGGGTTGTTCAGCCTGGAGAAGAAAAGGCTCCAGGGAGACCTTCTAGCAGCCTTCCAGTACCTGAAAGAGGGCCTACAAGAAAGCTGGAGAGGGACTTTTTACAAGGGCATGGAGTGATAGGACAAGGGGTCTTTAAACTGAAAGAGGGTAGATTTAGATTAGATATAAGGAAGAAATTCTTCACTATGAGCGTGGTGAGGCACTGGAACAGGTTGCCCAGAGAAGTTGTGGATGCCCCATCCCTGGAAGTGTTTGAGGCCAGGTTGGATGGGGCTTTGAGCAACCTGGTCTAGTGGAAGGTGTCCCTGCCCATGGCAGGGGGGTTGGAACTAGATGATCTTTGAGGTCCCTTCCAACCCAAACCATTCTATGATTCTATGATATTTCTGCTCTTAACAAAGACAATGCTAATTTCAAAAGGAATATACAATTAATAACTTCTTTAGAGAATTTGATTTTTGTCTAAATATTTAATTATGGTGAGCAACACAATTTGATTTTTTTAATCGGTATAGTATATTTGTGGTTTTCATATTGTTGATTACATGGTGGGGAAACTTTGTTCTCTTTCTCTTTTTACGTAAGTATTGGACTCTTTACAGCTTTGTACCACTTGGAAAAATATCGTTGGGCTAGACTTTCTCTCCCACTAAGGAAAGGATTGTGAGCGTCAGAAGACTTGTTCTTCCTTTGTCTAGATGTCTTTGTATTTGTTTTGTGGGAGTCAATAAACATAGCTTTTTATTATTTTTTTTAAAGTAACTTTTTTACATTAGTGTTTAAACCAACAATGATTCTCTGTGGCTAGGAGCTATTTTTTTCTTTTTTTCCTGTATTAAAACTATTTTAGGAGAGTTAATATTTCTGGAAGCGTAGCGATCAAACATGTGAACACTGCTTTTTATTTGTTATGCACATGGCATGTACTACAAAACAGGCTTTATATTTGTGGAAATCCGTATAAGCATTATTTAAGTTTTTTTGTGCAATTGATCTTTAAGCAAGGAGAGGACCAGGAGTCCTATCAGACAATGTTTATTTTAAAAAGGGAGATGTGCTTTTTAACGTGTGTTACATCTTTTTCTATTGCCTAACTTTTCTTTTTCTTTTTATGTTTAGTTACTATAACTCAAGGTGGTACAATCCAGATTTCTAATCCAGCCTCTGATGGTGTCCATGGACTACAGGCATTAACAATGACAAATTCAGGAGCTCCTCAGCCAGGTGCTACCATTGTGCAGTATGCAGGACAATCACCTGATGGCACACAACAGTTTTTTGTTCCTGGAAGCCAAGTTGTTGTTCAAGGTATATTTTATTAGCCTACTGCATTTTAGTTTTTTCATATAAAACAATTTTTCTTAAAAGGCTTTTTATTTTGTGTTGACATTATTGCACTACTAAATAAAATATTTATGCATAACAAGATGAAAGACAGTCTTAGGAGGAGACTCAGTTTCTCTGCTCAGTAAAGCAGCTGCTACTTTTGATTTAAAAAGTTATGAGGAGGAAATAACAGTATAAAATCACTTTCTGCTTTGAATTCTCTTGTCCAGACTGAGAGATATGTTTAATTGCAGTAAAGGTGCTGTTATAGATTGAAATGAGATGCTGAGGGTGCATCTCATTTAATGTATGAAACTAATTTGGTTTTTTCAGCAGTTAATCAATCTTAATAAAACACAAGTTCTGCAATTCTTTGGATATGTTTAGGGTAGAATTTCCTTGCAACTTACGACTCTTGTAGTTATTAGAAAGGAGATCCTTTACTGAAGCTAGTTCTCTCACAGAAGAACATTTTGTAGGTTCTATAACACGCACACATGTGAATTGGGCTGTGAATAGTGAATTCTGGAATGTTACTGTAGTTTATGCAGGATTTTTTTTTCCTTCCACTGTTCCCAGCCTTTTGGAAATGCTGAGGGAGACTGATAACCAAAGGTATCTTGGATTCTTATTGATATCAGGGAAAGTAGGGTTGATATTTGGGTTATGCTGAGGAAAATGTTTGAAAATGGGGAAGAGATTTCTATATGGAGACAGTAAATTAATGGCTGCCATGGAGGATATAGGGAATTTTTTTTTTTTTTAATTGGTACAGAGAAAATAGGGAGGGAGGGCTGTATGAATGCTTTCTTAAGCCAAAACAGCTATCTGAAATAAACCATGAGAAGAGCTAGGAAGACTTTAAATATGTACTCATGGAGTGGATGAGAGTCAGCGACTAAATGTAGAGACAGATATCTGAGATAGTTGGTGAAGTCCAGGTTGAGGTGCTTTTTTTGCCCTAATATGGATGTTTGAAATAAGTTCTGTCTTTAAGTGGCTGTTTCTCTCCCTTTGCTGTAAAGCAAGCCCAGGATGTAAATAAAGCTAATAGCTTGTAGATATCAGAACTTGTTGAGACAGTGCTAAATAAGAATACCAAATTTGAATTCTTCCATTGCCTCTGGTTAATTCTTTGCTGAAATACATTGTCTTCCCAAGACTTTTCAGAAGCATTTCAAGGAAGCTCCAGGACTATAATATGAAAAACCCTTAGCCAAAATGTTAGCTTGCATCATGCAATATTCCCTAAATATTATTATGAATACATTCTTAGCAAAACCTTAAGACCCTGATTTGGCTGTCCCCCAAACAAATTTCCCACTCTGGTAATGCATGTTTTCTGAGTATGTCTAATACATTTTCTATACACGTGCGTACACATCCCTTAAATTAGAGGACTTCTCTGTCTCTCCAGGTTGACTGTAGTATTTTGTATGTATTGCTTTGATTCTTCAGAGCTTCGGGGTAGGGTGGGGTGGGCAGAGAGAGTAGCTCCTCAAGTTGTTTCTTGAAACCTCCCCAGTCTGTGAAGAAGCACAGAACTTAGGGATTGTATCTGGCAGCATTTCAGTCCTTGGGAATTTAATTTGACTGGTCTTCCTTTACAGACTGTTCATTACAGTGTTGTCCTCTGATGGGGCTGTCCTGTAACCTCCCTACTTAGTCTCAGTGATGGGCTCGACTACTTGATGGTGTAGTCCATTAAGTGTCTTGCCTGTGATGAAAACTTTTAAAATGGATTCAGAGATGGTTACTGAATACCTGCTATATCGTGTTTGTGGAAGCTTCTAGATACTTTTAACTAAATTGATTTGTTCTCTGTCCATGCTCAGAGAAGCTGACTTCCTGGAATTCTCTGTTCCTTTTGCCCAAAGTCCAGTGCTTTAGTGATGCTCATAGCTGTTGACACAGAAGAACAATGCTACGTAACACATACAGGGAAAAATACAAAGGGAATAGTAAGTGAGCATGAACTCCGAGATGATGAGAAGATAAAAGGTTTCAACTTATACACGCTATTGATACTGGAAAATCTTAAAAAAAAAAAAGTTTAATAAAAAAAAAGTATATAAAGAGTATGAAAGCACCTGAGGATGTTTACGGTAATACAGATCTCTCTATGATGATAATTGCATATGGTCAACAAACCTGAGTTATTCAGGATAGAGTGAGACAATGGAATTAGTTGGATATACAAGTCTCTAATATGTCCTTACTACAGGTCATCTTGCCCATGCTAGAAAGTCTGTATGAATATAGTTTATGAACATTTGTCACTTACGTACACTTTGTAGTTGACCATTCACCTAATATTGCGATAGCACAGATTATAATAGAAAAGCAACATTCTGCTTAGTAATCTTTCCACTTATGTATATTTTTATAATGATTTTGGGTATACGGCATATAAATTTTATTTGTAATAATCATAGAAGTAAAAGAAAGGAAAAAAAAAACCCCAACAAAAAACAAGTATCAGTCCTAGGGCAGAAAAGATCTGTTTCAGAATCTTTCAGATAGCATATGTATTTATATTTTTTTCTAAAGGATTTGTTGATGAATCTCATGTAATAATGGGAGGCATCACATAAACCCTGTGCTTGATATTTTCTGATAACCTGTGATGGGGAAAAAGGATTAGTATAAAAGTGCCAAACGTGTTGATCCAACTGAGTGATACTTCATTTGCTACATTTACATTCATAGGCAAAATAAGAGGCAGTTCTGATGTCCTGACAGTTTCCTAATACAGGTTAAGGGTATTTTTGCTAGCTGAAGCAAAATAAAATGTTTAATTATTAGTGAAAATGAGTGTAGGAAAGTTGTATCAAAAATCATTCTGTTGGGATCTATGTGTGGTTTTGTAATATAGTCAGTGATATGAACAGTGATATTTGAGATCTGTGGCTTGAATTTCTTGCATGCTTCAGTTCTGATCTTCTGTTCATATGATCCTGAAGTGGTCCTGTAATCACAGGGCGCTCCTTTTTTGCATTGATGCTTCCATTATTGCTGTCCTTGGCATAGTTTCACAGTTGACAAATTACCAGTCTGAATTTGTTTATTACAGACAACGGCCTTAGAAGTTTGCTATGCCCTACATACAGACCAGTGCCTGGACTGTTGGTCTGAAACTAATTTCATTTAAATTGATGTAAATAAGGAGTAGCTTTGTTAGAGCTGAGATTTTTTTGTTAGTTTTAAAAAATAAAAATAAAAAAAAAGATCTCTTGGACTTCTTTTGAAAAAGGAGGGAACAGGGGAGAGGTAGGCCTTACCCAGAGTTACTGTTCTGCCTGTTACAGCATCTGAAATCACTATCTTTAGGCTGACTTACTTTGTTAGAGAGTTTTTCAATCTTTTCTGAAGCTTTTAACTGAAATTAAATGAGTGGATTGTGGGTTCCCCCCCAAAGCAAGGAGCTTTAGCCTTTCATTTACCTATTTGTTATAGCTTATTAAGCTTTCCTGTCTTGCCTGTCTGTCTGACAGAGTTCTCTACCTTTTAGTGGAACTGCTCCAATCAAAACAATTGCACGTCTTTTTAAAATTTCCCTATTTTCTATCCAATCATGACTTTGTCCTTCGGATTCATTCATGAATTCTGGAGCCACGTTTTAATTTCTGTCAGTCAGTGCTGTGAATTTTCAGGTGTTGCTTTACAGCCAGCTTTGTGGTGTGTGCTTTCTGTAGCTTTATGAATAATTCAGGGATAAAGAACAAAGCTAGGCTTATAGAAATATGGAAGAGAAAGAAAAAAGAAGGTTTACTGGAAAAGGAGTTCTTTGGGCTGCAGTTCCAGTGAGCTGTTCCAGTGACAGAGCATATTAATGACAGTGGTAAGCAAGTGAGGTCACTGTGATGTCAGTGCTCTTGCTTGTAATCCTGCACATGCTTGCTAGTTTGGAACAGTTCACACTGAGCTCTGAGAGGAACAGGAGACCGTGTGTGCAGAAGCTGATCATGGCTGTAACAAGAGATGAAACAGGTAAAAATTTTCTTAGTCTTTTACATGATATTTTTGGATGTCTAAGCAGTGCTTCATTAGTATTTGTGACATTTTCTTTTGAACCTGTTGCTGTAACTCTTTCATCTTTCAAAACTGGTACAAATAGCTTCTGGTTATATCTAGTCAGTGTAGGATTTCAGGGCAATTTTAACAGTTTTATTTGGGGGAAAAATCACTGTTAGTGCATGAGTTCTTGCACAGATTGATTCAGATAACTAATCTTTACTATTTGATGCAGGATTTTGCTGAAAAATCCACCACTCTTCTTTTAAATGCTTCTTTATTGTGGAGATAGCCATATATGTTACTATGTTTATAATTGTTTTTTATTTTGTAAAAATGACACTGCTTTTTTGTTTAGCAATAAACACTTCAGATTTGATAGCTAAAATAGGCTTAAGCATAGCTGTAAGAGAAAGGTGTGCATTGTTTCAGTAGCGTAAATAAACCCTATGCTTTCATTATTAAAGAAAATAGTGGATGCAAACAAATTTGAGAGAGCAGTAATTTTAAGCATTGTAACGCCTGCTTGTTTTCTCCTCTGCTGTTAAAATGGTCTGTTCCTCAGTTAATTGAGTTCAAAAGGCTGACGTCATTAGATTTCCTGGAATCGTGTTGCAGTAGGGAACTGGAAAAGTTAAACTCCAAACAAGATACACATTGACGTCAGCTCCAAGTCATGCTGCGATTTAGTCAGTTCCTTTCTGCTTCGTCAATTGCCTCCGGCAGATCTGTAATGTTAACCAGTTCGCAGCCGGTACCGACGTGCTGCTGCTCACTGCTGATACTTATTGTTTCATTAATCCAAAGATAAGTATCTTCTCCAAGTCGACGCTTTGGTTTTCTTTTATGCTCAAAGCGATAATGATTAATGCCTTGTTTAGCCAGTTCAGTGGTGAAGTTAAAAACCCTTTGATAATGTAGTCAGATCGTTATGACTCACAGAAGGGGGGAATAGACATACTAATACATAGCATGCATCAGGCTTTTTTTCTCCTGGATAGTCACTGAAAGAATTTAAGTGCAGGGATGCTCTCTAGTGTTCAGCAAGTTACTTTTTCCAAGAACCTGCTGATACAAGGTGGTTGATTTTTTTGGTGTGTTTTTGTTTTTTGGGGGGTTTTTTTATTTTTTTCCTTTTTTAATTTCTCAGAGCTTAATTTACAAGGTTAGTTGTACTCTTCCAAATATGGTTTGGTTTTTTGGTTGGTTTTTTGTTTGTCTTCCTGTTAATAATTTCCTTTTTGTAAGTCTCAGCTCAAAGCTTCAGGTTTTCAGTGACTTTTTACTGCCTTGCAATTTTAAGGATAAGAGAAAAAAAGATGACCTGGGGCAGTGTGTTAGGGAAATACATCATCTCCAGGTTTGTTGCTTTGTTAACAGTCTCCGTCCTATGTCTGATATGTTAGGAATTACTTTAAACCTCCATGGAGTTTCATTAGAAATGGCCACAGAGGTTTGTCAGTCTGGAGCAAGGTGTGTGGGATTTTTGACTCAGATGCTGAAATGGAAGGTACCCTTCTCTGTAATATGTAGATACATTACTAGACTTAAACGATGAATTTTTTCAGGGGAATTTTATCCCCCCTGCTTAAAGCCTGTTTCATCTTTCCCAATGTCTTTTTCGGGGGAAACAGTATTTTATTGTAACCTTTTGAGATATTATACAAAAAAATTTGCAGAATTCAAAATAATTGATTTGCAATAATGTATGGTAAAGCACATACTACTGCACAACTAAAAGATAGTTTGTCAATGCTATGCCTTTTTTTTTTTAACTGTGGTGTCTGGGTTTACAAGGTCTATACCACCAAAATGGTTATTTATCTCTGTTACCGTGGTGGTAGGTTTATAAGTGAGCCAACTGTTAGGCAGGGACAGACACCACTGGAACCTGCTCAAACTATTCATGCAACATGTTGTTACTTACAGTGGTGTTTGCTGATCCCAGCTGAGATAGGGACTCACTTTTGTTGAGCCCTGCTGCAGGTACATTATCACACGGAGTCCTCTTAGCAGCAGCAGCAGTAAGTCCTGTTAGCTAACATCTGAGTGTAAATCAAACAAAGACTACAAAGTAGTTGGTCTTGCCAGGCTGAGGTGACCTGGGTTATGGGTCTTTCCCCATGACTTGATCTACAAAATGGTTCACTTGGATTTCTAATTCATTGTAGCTAATGCAAACTAAGATAACATCTCTTTTTTTTACCTAGTGATGACAGATGGGAAAAGGTAGTTCTTACCATAGAGTCTATAAAATGTATGTAATGTGGCCAGCATGAAGGGGAGCCTGAAGAGTTTCAAAAATTCCATTTTTATAAATAGTGAGCCAATGTATGATCCCATTGACATAACTGGGGCTGCTAAGAGATATGGAGAACTTAAAGAAAGGGTTAAGTAATTCTCTTGTAGATGTACAAGACCACCAAGCCCTGTGTTCGTGGTGCCTGCCTGTTAGTGCTCACAGGGCTGATTTCTCTCTCCCTCCCCCATCCCCAGGGGATTATCCGTAACCCAGGTCAGTTCACTGGTCCAGTTCATCTTGTAATTCCACACTTTTACCCGCAGGACCGAGAGAGGGGGGAGGTGCAAAGTGTTTAAGCTGATAATGATTTCAGGACATGGCTGTGGAATTGTAGTCTAAACACAGCTTGATCCTGTAGTGAAGCACCTGCATTAAGTTAATGAGAATAATAGTAATTTTTTTAAGTTTAGGTTTTGGGTTTTCCCCCCTGTATTTGACTGATGTCTCTTTACTGCTCTACCCATCAGCCTCCCCAAAGTGTTTTTATCTACATTTAATTTTTCCATTATTTGAATATTGCTTTAAAGAATTAAAGTATAAATTAAGTATAACATAACAGCCCCTGAAATTTCATCTTTTATTTTCAATTGCTTTAGTGAAAAAATTTGAAGTTTTGTTCTGTGATAATATAAAACATTTATGGGAAAGAATAGGTAAATACTTGTTTATAATTTGAAGAGGGATACTTTTTTTGTTTGTTTTTGTTTTGGTTTTTTATGTCAGACAAGACACAAGTACTTAGGACTTTCACAATGTTTTAAAGTTGGGGTACATCACTGAGGTACTTTGTTCCTACGAAATACAGAAATGAGGTGAGACTATCAGAAAGGTATTGGTTCCAAATAACATGTCGGATTTCAGATCTGCATTTAGCCTGGGGAGAGCTCAAAACTGGTAGGCTTAGGAGCTGAATCTGAACTTTTGCACTCCGATTTACTGTGTAGTTACACCCCTTCCTGTGCAACCGCCACTACCTCCTCTTGCCCGCTAATGCTGCAGCATCCTATTTGTGGTCCTCTTGCTCAAGGAACATAACTCCTGTTCACCATGAGCACTTGTCTGTTCCTTTTCATTTTGGCAACAGCAGCTCTCACTCGTTTTCCAAGGGTTGCCAAACTGCTGCTGTAAAGGCAGGAGAGGCAGTAAGACTGGTACTGTTGCTATCACAGGAAGGAGGAGAAAGTTGACTTCTGAAGCAAGTTGACTCCTGAAGCCTCTGTTAGAGGACAGGGGTAGCATATAAACCTCAGTGGCTGTAACAGAGGACCATCTTTTCATGGGATTGTGCAAACAGGAAATAAGTGTGGATGCTTTGACAGTGTTTCTCAAACAGCTTTCCCTATGTTGTCTGAAAAGAGCCATGTGGAAGCTTTCACAGGCTTCAGTCTGGCTGGCTAGTGGGGCCACGTGCTAGAGCAATTTAGATAACTTATTTTACAGCTTGGAAATAAATGCTAGTAAGATAACAAATACAGTTGTGACATTGCAGGCCTGGGAAATATTTTATGTAGCGGGGGTCCTGGATAACACATCAACAGAAATCTGTTATTTCTAGAGAGACTTCTGCATAGTTCTTTTTTGCCATAAAGTTTAAAATATGATTCTTTTATACAGCTGCCACTGGAGACATGCCAGCTTACCAGATTAGAACTCCCACTACTACCTTACCTCAGGGAGTCGTAATGGCAGCCTCACCAGGGACTTTGCATAGCCCTCAGCAACTGGCAGAAGAGGCAACTCGCAAGAGAGAGCTGAGACTTATGAAAAACAGGTAAGACTATATGACAATTAATAGTCAGTGTTGCAAAAAAACCCCCAAACATTCTAATTAAGTTTTCTTCTTAAGGTCATGAGCACTGCCTGTGATTGACAAAGGGAAGTCAAGGAATTCTTTGTCAGTCATCCCACATCCCTACAGCATTGAGTATCGGCTGCTAACTCTGGAAAGTTAGACATTATCACCATGGATTTTTAGTTCCAAAATATTATGGTAATTGAGAAATTAGTATTAGTGTAGTCCCTTTCTGATAATTTTTGTGATGAGCTGGAGGTGTACTTACTGTTGAATTCCACACACACCACACCACACCCTCCTCCAACAGTAAAATGACCAGTGTGCGTTTGTTCATTTTGAAACATGCTAGCAAAGAATTGGTTAGGAAAATATCTGAGGACCTCATTAGCAGCTGTCTATTAATGATGCTGTGAAGAGGACTTATTCTAGGAGGGAATGATAATTATAGACTTTCCTAAATACTTGGCCACTGGGATAAGTTATTGTGCAGTGCCTCTGTCATTTTGTGAGGCATATTGTGTGAGGTGGCTGTATATTTTTTAATTAGTTGGCATGGACTTGACTGTATGCTGTAAATGCCAGTCTTTCTCTGTGCATTCTTCCTGCTATTCTTAGGGGACTCTTTCTTTTTTTTAAATGCATAGCCACCGCTCTCAATGGCAGTTAGATTAATGGAGGAAATAGTCTGCTATGCAGATCTCTAACACATTGAATAGCCACTTGCCTTACGATTGAATTCATGGTATTGCTTTGCTCTCATGCCTGTCCTTTATTTTAAATTACTCATGAGGATCGCTGCATTGTTGTGCCTCCTTTTGTTTTTCCTCTCTTCAGTTTTAAAACTAGCATCTATGCTATCTCTCATATAACTTGCCAGAAAGTTACACTCTCACAATTTGACAATTTATCATGTTCCAAGATGTTAAAGGAGTGGACTCCCAGTACTTCTAAAATTTCTTCTGGAATTGAATGCTTGTTCAGTCACATACTTCTGAAAATACTACACAAACTGTTTAGCTTCAATATAACAGAATTCTGAGCAGAATGGCTCCAGACTGCCATTTGCCAGCAACAAAAAAAAAAGCCCAGACGCATGTGGCTGAAGTGTGCCCAGGTGGAGAGTTCTGAAATGCTGATAAATTGTATTTGTTTGGACTTAAATTTTACTGTAGATTGTTACATTAAGGTAAAAAAATTACAGCAGGTTGTAAGCTTGGCATGTAGCTTTTTATCTGAAGAGAGTAGTGTTATGCTTGTATTTTCTGAAAGTAAATTATTTGAATTTGGTTTTAAGATTTTGATTGCAGAAGATAATACTCCTGATAAACACACAAAATGGAATGTGACTGGAAGAAGAAATGCTGCTTTCGGTCTTAATGTTTAGTACAACTCAAGTCAATACGTTATCATTTACTTGCTGTTTTTCTCAGTTCCTCTGTGTATTAATTCCATCTTTGTATTTGTTGATGCTGAATTTGTTTCAAGTTCTAGTTGTTTTGAATTGTATTTTAACCGTGTTATTGCTTATTGCTGTTATCTGCTGTTCTGTTTGTGCAATCCAACAGTTGGTGGTGGTGGTTGTTGTTGTTGTTATTGTGGAACCGCAGGGATTGCAGGTAATTTCATTTATCCAGTCTTTGCCATATTGTGGCTGTTCCTGTAGTCATTTGCCTTGTATTGGTTCCAGGGAAGCTGCCAGAGAATGTCGCAGAAAGAAGAAAGAATATGTCAAATGTCTCGAAAATCGTGTGGCTGTGCTTGAAAACCAAAACAAGACTCTCATTGAGGAACTCAAGGCCCTCAAAGATCTTTATTGTCATAAAGCAGAATAACTGTCTTTCATTTGGACCTCGTTTATTATGAACTTTAATCAAGGCATGAGAGGAAGCAATTCTACAGATTGCCATATGAACTTGAGAAAGAGACACTTGAGGCCCTTGTGGAACCCAGTTTTGCTTAGTGTTTTCAGACTGATTTGGGAGATATTCCAAAATTTGGAATTCTGTCATAGTCTCCATACTCTGCTGAGCTTTCTAATGGCATGCAAATGGCTTTTTTGTTTGCACTTTTTACTTCTGCTTTTTGCAGGGAAGCTGCTAAAGAATGTCGACGTCGGAAGAAAGAATACATAAAATGTCTGGAGAGTCGTGTTGCAGTGCTAGAAGTTCAGAACAAGAAACTTATAGAGGAGCTTGAAACCCTAAAAGACATTTGCTCTTCCAAAACAGATTAGTAAAAATATTTATTATACTGTGAACTGACTAAAATATGTCCAGTTGCTTTATAAGGCAATACATAGCCAACATGAATTATGGCTTTCTCTTTGTGTCATTTATATTATATTCCAACTCCTAACATTCCTGAAATGCTTTCCTGCTTTTTGTCAATTCATAGCTCTAATTTCAGGTTTTTCATGCTGCTCCCTTCCATCTCCCAAGGAGCCAAATGTTAAAAAAAAAAATGTAACGAAGTAAAAAAGCGCATAATTTCTAAGAGCTGTTTCTTTGCCGTATATTACATACTACTTTTTACATGTTACTGAGTGTCCTGCACATATAAAATATTTTACAGTTGTTTTAGATGAATCATAAAGATAACGCATCCAGTAATACAAGAAAATCAAACAACCCAAGGTATCTCAGGAAAGAGTTTATAAAAGAATGTTATGATTACATGTATGTACTAGCATACTAGTCTACAGATGATTTTATGGCATATTTTTATATTAGTTGCTTTGTGGAAAAAAGTATTGTATTGCTGTCACTGAGTGCCATGGTTAAAGATAGTTTTTAATAGAACCATGTTGTTTAACCTGTGTAGTGTCTGATTTCCTTTAAACATCTGGTTATTTGAGATGCTTTAAAAGCCATGAGTATCTGGAAGAGGACAAAGGAAAAAAGCATACCTAAACTCATGACATGATGCTAAGTATGTCGTAAATACATGAAAGAAGCTGTCTGTTATATGGCTGCTATTTACTTAAATTTTCTGTAGTCTGTAGAATATTTGATTTATTAGAGGTCTGTATATCAAAATTCAGTTTTGTATCCTGAATACTTCGTGTTCTAGATTCCGGACAGTTGTAGACAGATGCCTATAGCAAAGGCTGATGGTGTAGTTCTTTTCACACTTTCTGCAAAGTACTGAGAGGAAGTAAAGGTGACTTAAAGAAGGAAGCTTTCCAATAAACAGGAACTGTCTGCCGATTCACAGGGTTCTGGAATAGCCTATAGGTAAGAGCTGAAGATTTTAAAAATAAACCCATGCTTTAAACCAGATTACAGTTCTGGTAAATGCAGTACATGCCAACTTTTCCATTGTGCTTTGAAAGAAAATAGTGCTTATGCAAAATTGCTTCTGGGTATTTCTTGAATTCAGGAATGATCTAATTGTTTGTTGGCCAGTACAGTCTATGAGCAGAGTATTTGGGAGCTTTGCTGGAACTAGCAGCACTATTGCCTTAGTGATGTGGTAGGAAGAAAGGCTTAGTTCCTACTTAATTGGCTTTACTGGGGGGAGTGTGTGTGTGTGGAGGGGGGGAGGAATGGAATCATACCATTAAAGTCCCTGAGACTTCTTCACTTACTTCAAACTGAATTCACATTTAACCCAATCTTCACTCTGACACTGTTGGGGCAAGGTGTGTGTATGTGTATCTTTTTTTTTTTTTTTAAATCTGGTTTTCTTTTAGCTTTCCCAAATTACTTGAAATATACAGGATAACTTTCTCGAATCTTTTGAAGATCCCACTAAGTGAGATCCTAAGTGATACCTAAGTGAGACCATTTCTTTTGTAAGAAGAGGTATTATCTTTTACTTCCTGAAGCCACATCAGTTGATTTAAAAAGGAAATGGGCTGCCTTTTGGGCCCACAGGCTCTGCTCCGGGTCTGGAACAAAAGTAGAGTAAACTTTGAAATATTTGTTTCACTGTGAAAATACGTCCTAAGTGCTAAAGTCAGCAGAAGTCAAAGGTTCTGTTAAAGTTGGACAGGATGAGTACAGCCTGCAGGTCCATGTTGCAGCCTCTAAACTGCAACAAAAGTGTCCAGCAAATTGTTTGTTGTGGGTCTGTCACTAGAATCTGTTTTCTGTTACAGGTAGGCATTGCTCCTGACTCTCAAGGGATTTGGAAACTTAAGTGGAAAGAAACTTGGGCACATGGTGGATGTCTCTCCAGGAGAAACTTCTCTTATCTTTATCTTCCCAGTAGTATCTGGTGCTAACTGTAGTTAGAAATTTGATAGGAGGAATTCTTGTCTGTTCCACATCTATGTACAGTCATTTCTTTGCTAATACTTTTAAAACATTTGATTAATGTTTATTTTTTATTTAAATAATTACTTGTGTATGTGGGGTGCTTTGTTAATAATGGGAGCTAAACCCAAATGCTCTTGGCATGTTTGGTCATTCTGGAAAACTCCATTTGATCTGTTTATCTGCATAAAAGTATCCTGCTTCAGAAAAGTCAACTGCACAAAACCTGGCTCATTTAGACTAAGACTAGGAAAAAAGAAAAGTTCATTACTTATTATTTCGTTCTCAGTAATTCAGTGTGGTATAGCATTAATTTCGACAGAATTAGCAACACACATTTCTGTATTTTAAAGTGAGAATGAGTGAGTTTGGTCAGTAAGAACATTTAAGTTGCACAGTCGATAAATTAGAACCAAGATGCATCTTGTGGTGAAGGAAATACCTTATCTGAAAATAAGAAAAGGCAGGTCTGCACAAATGCCAAGAATCTGTTGTCAAATTGCTGCTGCAAAAATTACTACTTAAAACAATAAATCCCGTTCTGAATTAGTTTGAAGTGTACATTGAAAACTTTGTGAGAGACTTCCTGAGATTAAACAAAGATTTGAAGGAAAAGTCAGTGTACTACTGGGGTTTGTCAGAGAAATAACACCAAATTACTTACGTGAGATGGGACTGCTGGAGCCTGCGTCTCTGTTCAAGCAGTATATCAGAGGATTAAGGTGATAGGATATATGCTAGGATATACAAATTAGTTTAGATTATAAAGGAAAATATATTAAGTCTTCCTTCAGTTTATTTTTTCTCTTTAAAGTGTCAATATAGCCCTCTTGAGTTTTAGACGAGTTATGGAGCTCCATTTTATTCTACGTCAGTGTCATGTTTCTGAATGTATGTCAGCACTGGAATCCAGAGTACGTGCACATGTGCTACGAATGAGAAGAGATTTTTTCTTTCAACTTGCTGTCCATCAAGCTTGCATTTGTGCGTGTAAGTCTTGTGCCTGCTAGTGCTCCTCTCCAAGCGCAGAAAAAGTGAAAATGGCTGGAACTATTCATCGTTACTTCTTACCCTTCATGGAAGAAAGCTGAAATATGACTGGGGTCTGAATTTGCAACTGCCAAAGTCCTGGGGAGGTGACGCTAACTCATTTTAGGAGCTGTGCTGCCTAACAGTCCAGGCGGAACTGCCTATGCTTCTATAATGGCACCCACATTCTGGATACCAGGCCAAGAAGAGGTCAGTTTACAATGATTGTGTTGAACTTCTTAGGGTAAATCTTAGGCTTTTTATCAAAATCAGTTACTGATCTTGTTCCTGAGGATACATTTTGGTGGGAGAGAGGAAACTGCTTTCTACATTTTGTCTGTCTCTTCACTTTGTGACCACTTTTGGTTCATCCAAAGGCCAAACAATCTGTTTGCAGAGAAGTGGATCAGACACTGAGCTCAAAGTATTTCCTTCAGTGACAGTGGCTGGAAAAGCTGTCCCATTGAGTTTCTTCACTTCATTGTGTAAATGATAGATCCATCCCTTTTCCTGAAAGTATTGTCATCTACAATTGTACAGTGCAAGCATGCAAGCTAACTGTTTATTTTTGTGAAAGGTCTGTGATATGGCTGTCAATCACGTACCTGAGGAAACACAGTATGTATTAGTGGCTGTTGCGGTTCATGTGAGTACTGGGACTTGCCCTCTGTCCCCATTTTACTACTTCGGTTCTCAGTTGAACCAGGCCTTGGGTTCAGTACTCTTTCCAAAGAACTTCTTGACCACAAGATCAAAAACCACCTTCTGCCTTGTAGCATGTGTGTGGTGTTAGTTTTAATGCCTTTTCCCACAATTTGATGCTGTTTCTCCTCTCAGAAGTTGCTAAGAATGTACAAATAGCAACTGAAGAGGTGTTCAGTCTTAATTATCTTACTCAATGGCTGTGTCACCGTCTCATTTGACAAGGCTGGGAAGCACTTCTCTAATAAAAACATAGCTCTGAGCTTTGGATACCAATATAATTTCCACAGGAATCTGATTCCAGTTCAGATTTGTGAAGCAGAGTGCTTGGTGTGGTGCAGGAGAAAGGCCTTTTGAACACACTGTTGTTCTTAGTACAGAAACATTAAATGAATCTGAGTTTGTTTATTACAAGAGAATTTGAGCACTGCCTTTGATTTGTCTGAGCCAGGAATTTTGTTTTTTTCAGTACCAGAAAAAAAGGCTGAAATAATTATAATTTTCTTTCTGTAAGAAAACCACAAAACTCTTCTCCCTTGCTGAAACCATGCAACTGTTTGCAGATTTCTTTGAGACAGATAGTTAGAGGATCTGCCTTTACGGGAAGGTGTACACAAGACTGTATGGATGTTTTTCTTCCAAATAGAATTTAATGTAGCTCAGGGGAAATGGTTTCTTGAAAAATGTCTTCAGCCTCCTAGAGTTGTGGGCGATGAGGAATGTAATAAGTCAGCTTCCTCTTAAGGTACAGCTTTGTCATAGCTGTTTTCTTCCCCATCTAAATGGAGTGGGGAGCAGAGTTCTGAAGAGAAATCTCTAGGCTATCCAGGCAGAGCTGTCTCTTGACTGTCTAAAACAGCCTCAGCTGTTGTGACCTGGGAAAAAGGGGATTAAAATAAGTATATTTTGTGAGTTTTGTGAGTATTTTGTGAGTTTTTGTGGGTTTGGTTTCTTGGGGGGGCGTGGGGGGGGGGGTGATTGTTACTTCCCATCGATTTTTCTCTTTGCAAGAATAATCGTAGATTTTTCTGCCTGCACTGATACAGTCCTAAGGAGTGCAAGCTCTGTTGTCTCCCACTTGGTTCTCCAGGGTTTTCCATCCATTCTTATCAAACATAATTGCCGATCTGTACTGTTATCCTGCAGACATCAGTGTAATAGCTAAATCCAGTGTGATCTTTTTCTGAATGAAGTATCACTTCAAAGAAAACAAAGGGGTCTGCTCAGCTTCTGGTTTCAATTGACTCATTTTGCCCACAGTTTTTTTCTGTTTTATCCACTTGGTGTTTTGTGCGTGGCTGTGTACATGACAAGAATGTACTGAATGCTGAACTGTTAAGCAGCTGATAGAAGTAGCTTGATTTTGGTTGTCAGCATTCCTGTACAAAATATTGTCGTATGGGGTGTGGTTTTAATTTGATTGGGCTTTTTTTTTTTTTTCATTAAGGCACTATACAGGTCTTCTGGATGAGGGATAACAATGATTTCATAATTCCAGAAAAAGTTGTGTGTGTTCTAGTATTTGTTTACTTTCAAAACTGAAGAAAATGAGCTAGTTAATTTCTAGGGCAATTTCATAGTGTCTCATGCAGGCTGGCAATGGCAGATAGAAGAAGAATAAACTGATTTTTGCTGTCTCTAATGTATCTTTTCTAGGCCATTTTCTCTGGTTTCTGTTTTTTCCTGCTTCTGAGATAGAGCTTCCTTCTTGCAGCTTGCTTGTTAGACATAGTTATGAAGTAGAAGCTGTGTATATGCACAAAGTCTCAAAAAGAAAGAGGGTAATGTGAGAGTTGAACACTGTGTGTAGACCAAGGGAAAAAAATAACTTCATTGTATTATGTATGACTTGAATGGAAAAAACAGTGAAGGAAGTGTCTGTTATGGTAACTGCTGAGGTTTTTCCTCTCCTTTAATAGCCATATCAGTGGAATCGGGTGTGATTAATACATCTTGTGAATGGAATTATAACTATAAAAATGTCACAATTCAGAAATCTGGTTACCTAGCCAAGTAATTGTTTTTGTTTTGAGGTTTCAAAAATATAATTTCTAATTGGTTTTGAATGAGGCTTTTAATGGTCTCTGGAACCGCAGCCTTCTTGACACAAGTGGGCAACCAAAATCTGTTGAGATCTTTGAAGCAGACATTCTTCTGTTTCTTTCATTTGAGGCCTGACCTAATTAGCTTTTCTGAAGTGTGTCTACTAGAAATGGGCGTAACGTGAAATATGGCCAGAGAGAAACAGGAAAAAAATCAGGATAGAGTGAACAAAGTGTTTGAAAGCTGTAGTGTTACAGAGTAACGCAAGCAGGCAAGCATTGTCAATTTGCATGTTGTTCTTTTTTTTTCTTTTTTCTTCTGTATTTTTTGTGTAAGAGTCCTGTTGGTCTGTGCAGGGATCAGAGCTCTGCTGTATTGAGCACAGGATGAAAAGCATTAACATTTCAAAATTGCTTCCAGTTTCTATTGTTGTATCTTGTGTAAATTGTCACCTATAGCTATCTCCCTCATGCTAACAGGTCTGTTCTATTTGTTGTGTCCTTTCTCGTAGATGACTTTCATTTTCTTGAAATATTAATCTTGTGTGCTTTGAAATGACAGTTAGGTACTCATGCCTGTGTCTGATTTCTTCTGGTATGCTTTGAACCTGATTGTTAATTTAATTAAAATTGATAGATCTGTCAAAGATCTCTCAAAAGTTTATGAAAATAGGTGGTTACCAAAGAAGGCATGGACTTACTAAAGGAAAAGCTACAATGTACGCTTTATTAGATATAAGAAAACTTACTTGGAATTCTCTCCTGTTAGAGTCCAGAGAATTAATTTAATGATTGCAGGTGAAATATAGAAAACTAGTTTTTGTTAGTTTTATTGCTGACAATTATTTGTATTTGGGGAGGATGTTCAAATTTCTATGGAATATACACCGCATTTATTTAAAAGGAAAATGTGTTTATAGACAAAGTGTATTTTATTAAAAAGCTTAAATGCCTTGCAGACCTAAGCTGTTGGGTCTGACATTGTTCTCTGCCTCTTTGCTAAGCCAACAGTAGTTGACTGAAGGGCGATGGAATGTACCCTGATAAAGTACTTGCTGGATGCTGTCCCAGATTTAAACAGTTACTGACAATTTTGCAGACTTCAGCTATGCAAATAAGTTAAAAATAGACTGGTTTTGAAATATGCTATTTACAAGAAAAAAATACCCACTGCCTTTACTGTTACATTGTAGTAGCTTTGAGTAGAGAGTCTGGTAGCTCCTCTGTTAAAGTTGAAATGCTAGTCATTTCTGACCTTTTGGGTTAAGTTCGAAACAAGACGTTATTTTTTCCAGCTGTTTTAGAGTGACATCTTGTGGATTATAAATGTCTATGCTTTATTTCCAAACTGATTAAACAGCCAAAGGGTATTACAGAAGTAGAGGATTTCTTGTATGCCGGGGGGGGGAGAGGTGGGGTGTTCTGTGGCTATTGAGAACACAAACTCATTTTTCCTGCTGTTCCTGTGTTAATATGTAGTTAGTAAAAAGTGGTTTATAATTTGATAGCTTTCTAACAGAAAAAAAAAATCATATTGACAAATTTTCAATTTATAGAGTCTTCTTCACCGATAGTCTCATTTAATGAAAGCCACAATGAGAATTATTTAATCTTGATTTATATGAATTCTCATAATCATAGAATGTTATCTAAATACTTAAAAAATGATATTACAAATACTGCTATTGAAGCATAGCAGTTACTAGTTCTAGGTCACAAAAATGAGATATAATAAAAAACTTGGGTATATTTTGAAACATAATGTTGTGAAGGGAAAAGGAAATAATGCAATTTTAATCCAGGCATATGGAAAGATCATTTTGGAGATAGAAAGCGGGGGGGGATAAAAAGTGGGAATACAGAAAATGGGAAAAGATAAAGGCACAGTGATGAATAAAATCCATTCTTCAGTCTAGACAGACTTCACTTTTCTAATTGCTCACTTCTGCCTTACAACCATGAACATGTAGTATTCCATCCCATAGTCACGTCTGCAAGTGGCTGTCGGTATGATAGATTATACAGGACTGGGTAGTGCAGTGTTTTTCCATAGCTCCTATGAAGCCTGAACCAAGCTCCTAAACAGATTTTTTTTTTTTCCTCATTCAAAAGAATTAGCCAAATACATGAAGTGTGATCTCAAGATCTAGAACAACAAATTAATTTCCATATGGTAAGTTAATAGGCCTGTTCTATGAAAAATGAAGATACATGGTTTCAGAATTGTTGTTAAGAGATTCATTTAAGTATATAATTTAATAGTTAAATCAATTACTAATACCATGCAATTTCCAGTCATAAATGTAACGTTAACTTGGTCACAGTTTAAAGCTGTTCTTAAAGTTTCTGTTGCAACTGAGGCAGTCTGAAGAGGGTCGGTATCCACTTTCACTGTAACGTATGACTCCAAAGCTTATAAAGTCGATTTGCTGTCCCAGCTGTTTTCAGCATAGCTGGTTTGGCCAATGTTAGATCTGGTTGTGTATCTCTTCCCCAGACTGGCGCATTCCTGAGGTTAGAAACGTTATGCTCAAACAACATTTAACATTAGCTCTTGCTGTTGGAGTAGATCAGTTGGTTTCACAGACAAAGCCCTTCTGTTTCCAGTGTGCTGCCGTTGCACCCCACTGCCCCCCCCCCCCCCAATGAAAGAAATAAGTGCTACATTTCTTTAGCCAGTATTTTAGCTCTGGAAACGCTTACGTCTTCTGCTTGGTCTCCCACATCTGCCATTAGCGCCCTGGGGATCAGAAACGGATTTTCCCTCATAACACAGCTGAGCTCCTTTCTTTTACTAACAGCAGAGGTCTCACTGTCCGACTTGAAAACATATGAGGGGAGAGGAGAAACAACTGCAAATATGCGCTGCAGTATCTGCAGGCCTCAGGTCAGAGCCATCTCATAGTGGCACACGTGTACCAGCTCTCCTTAATAAATGACTGACAACAGAACCTCTGCTCGCTACTGGACATTTGCCCCAAACCAGGTATAAGGGAACTTGCACAAGTTATTCTTGTTTCTGCAAGTATCACTTTCTATCAACTCCTTTTAGTTTTTTTTTCAAAGTCTTCTCTCAGAGTGATGGCCCTTGTGGCAGAGTTTGATGACCTAGCTGCCTCTAGGTAACAATGTTCAAGTTTGCTTTTTGTCTAGAAAGGTTGTCAGCTTCCACCTTTGGCAATGGAACTTGTTACACTTTTTCATATGTGCTTCACACTAAGGGAATGGCTACAGAGATGTCGGAGAGCTTTTTCAAGTGTACAAAGGTAAAATAAAGACATATGCTCAAATTTGAAGGTAGGAAAAGCTTCCTCCCAGCAAGAAGGGCACCCCCATAATAAAATTATCAAAGCTGTGCTCTAAAGTTTCATAACAGACTTTAAATCTGGCCAAAGCATTTCCTCACCCGTCCCTCTGCTCCCTGCAAAGGTTTTGAAAATATGAAATTTCAGCTGTATAGCCAGTTTAAAGAGTCTGAAAGAATCATTTTACAGCAGATTATGTAAAAAATCTGATTCCAATGCCTACCTCTCCTGAAATTATAAGAAAATAAACCTAGCGCTTACATGGGTTTATTATGCACTGTATAAAGACTATATCTAGGACAGAGGAAAACATGATTAACAGTGGCAACGTAAACTTAATTTTTAGTTAGGATATGGGGCAATTTTAGCTGTCTGAATTACTCTTGGAAAAATCGTCATATACAGAAGAAATTGACTAATGTATAATGATTTATGCAATTGCACAAGAGAAATTGTGTATAGATCAAACAGAAAATATGAGTCAATTAGTGTCCCTTATGAAGGGGCACAATGGTTAAGTATGTAGGTCACTTTTTAGAGATTAGTTATCTGGGATCTTGGGCAGATGCCCAGTAAAGTGAAACACACTTAATGGAATTGCTGATATAAAAATAATCTTATTAAAATAAAACATTAACTTTGCAGTAATGTAGAGAAGTGGTGTAAAAACAGCAGCTCAGTTTTAAAATACATACGTGATAAGGAAATAAACCCATTGAATAAAATCTCTTCATAAGCACAATGACTAAATACATTTTAAATTTGATTAAAGATTATATTCCTAATGAATTCATCTGCTTTGAATCTTTAGCAATATAATGCAAGATAAAATGTATTAAAAAATACAGGGAATGTAGCTGATAAGTGACCAGGTGATACTTGGTATGTGACATTTAGCGCAAATCAACACGTTTTGTTTGCTCATGTCAGCTGACAATTGTAGCAGAAAGCCTAGCTGGACCTGGCAGCAGCTTTTCCATGTGAACCAACAGATGCTATGCTAAAGTTGTCTTTTTTTTTTTTTAAGCTACTTATCTAAGCAAAAAAATAAAACCCCAAACCCAAAACACCCAACCAACCCCTCTCCAA
This sequence comes from Ciconia boyciana, assembly GCF_034638445.1. Lineage (NCBI taxonomy): Eukaryota > Metazoa > Chordata > Aves > Ciconiiformes > Ciconiidae > Ciconia > Ciconia boyciana. The sequence goes on from NC_132935.1 coordinate 153,917,609, forward strand.
CAACAAAAAAAACCCAAACCCTGTACATACCTGAGGCAAAATGAAAGAGTTTAGTGGAACAAATGGGATGGAAGAAATAGTAATGCCTACTGTCTTAGCCAAGTATTTAGTAGGAGTGGTACAAAATGAGTCTGGAGTGCTATGCCTGATTCTCCTTCAGCACTCATGAAGCTGAATATGTCCAATGATGAGAGAAGCAGAACCACCTGAAGAACAGAGTGCTTCACACATGGAACTTGAACTGCAGATTTACTTGTGCCTCATAGAATCATAGAATCGTTTAGGTTGGAAAAGACATTCGTCACTGCAGAGGCTCTAAAGGGGGCGAAACCTTAAAGAGCATCCCGTGTTGATGGTACCCAAGAGAACTACGATGGCATTTGTGAACGTACTGTGGGAAATAGTATTACCTTAAGGACCAGACATTAGATCGTACAGTAAATAGTTGCATGTCTAAACTCTAGATATCTGGTCCTGAGTATGGCAACTGGATCGATCTCTCAGTGTGCACAAGCTCTCTACACAATACATGACTACTTACATTAAAATTCAGAAATGTTTATAGGAGCAGACATGGAGAGTCCAAGACTTCTTTCTCCAGACTCCTGGACACGTTTGTTAATTGTTTGAAGTAATATTTGTCCTATCTAACAATGGTCACCTCAAATCTACGTATTCCTCTGTAGTCTAATTCTCTGTTTCCGTGGGATTGCAGGCAGCGTTTCCACAGTGCAGTCCATAACTCTCTGAGGATGGAATTATTTGCCCTTGATGAAGTCCCTTTCTTTCCACTGAATATATAAGCAGTTCAGAGAAGAGCTAGGAAGAGAGGGCTGACTTTTCAATAGCTAAAGTTAGTCAAGATACACCGAACACCAAGGTTATAAATTCCTGACCTTTCTCAAGACAGATCAACTTTATCTTGAAGAAAAAATTCTGAGAGGAACAGCTATGGTAAGGAAGTGGAGATTGTATTGTCAGAACAATAGTGTACAGATGGCAGACCCCGACTAGCGTGGGAGTTCAAGACTCTAACCAGGAGAGGTAAGGCTGAATGTTCTTGGGCAGAGTAGGAACTGAATGCGGGTCCCACACATCTGGGAGAGTAATCCTGATTCTGTGCCACAGAAGATGCTCCATAAACATCCCAGGCGTGGATTATGTCATTTTAAAAGGTAGTAATAGCTTTGTTGGCTTCATACGTCAGGTTTGATCTGAAAGCATAAGGTAGATTTTGCAACTCTGAAGTTATTTGAAATCCCTAATGGTATCAGGCCTGCGTTCTGGATTCTGGTTAGGTTGAGTGTAAGCAGCCCTGTGAGGACTGAAAAAGCTGTAGCTCTTAACAGGAGCAAAACTGTAGTCATGTCAGGAGCTCTTAAGAATTGAGATATCCGAGTTCATTCATATCCCATTTTAGATAGCGAAGCCTTTCTTTAGATCTGACCTTGTTGCAGTATGTTTAGTCAAATATCTCATGATGTTCGCATTAATTTTTCTACATTGGTGAATGTGGATATAAATACTTCCGTAAGTCTAAAGTACAAAGATATCCATGACCATTAAATACTAGATAATGTTAATGACTATTTTATTTCTCTTTTATTTACTTTTCCTTATCAGCTAGCATATTTTACCTTATTTAGCATAACCTATGGTTTAGTAAAAACTTATTTCTGAGTAGTTCTTAACCTTTTGAATGTATTCTAGAAATATTTTATGGATATTTACAGAGTTGGACAATTGCATAAGAATACAAATTGGGCTTAAACTAATGTGTGACTCTGACTTTTGGGAATGAGTCAAATGTTCATTTGCATTTGAAAATACACAATCCCAGGAGAAGACTCTAAAGTTTTGTCAAGCTATTTTGTTAGAATGTATTGGATTTTTGTCAATAAGTTAATTGTCAGCAGTGGTATGTGAATGAGAATTCACTGTTACCTATGAAACAGTCTCACAATAAAAACCCTAAACACTTCACAAGATTTTTTTTTTTGTTAGGGAGGAAGGTTTAAAATTGAACATTGTACAATGTACAAATTGTATATTGCAATAAAGTTCCCCAACCCATATCTCTAGTCTAACCTAGATAGTTATTTAGTTTATTTGGATTCCAGATGTCAACTTCAAAAGTTACGTTATTCAAATGAACAACATAAATTAATAATCAGTACAGATCTGAAAATGTTTGAAGTTATTTTTGTTTTCATTTGCAGTACCACTTGCCACTGAAGCTGGCAGCTTTAGGACATGTGTGATTCCGTCTCTGTGCAGACAGAAACCTATTTGTTGTCCTATATTTAAGCATATGCTTTCAGTCTTACCAGTACCTCACAAAAAAATCTTGACTTACAGAGCTGAGTTATGGATCTTGCTTCTACAATTCTGTACGTCTATGACCTATTCCATCCCATCTGGAATCCAGTGGTTGTCTTACACTCTTGCAGTTTCTGTGTGTTATCCTCTGCACCTCACCATTCTCTTTACTTATACAACCTGGCAGATTGGAGTTAAATTGATTTGCATTAGTAGGTAGGATAGCAAAGTCGTTTAATTGGTGATGCCCAGTACATATGGATACAGAAATACAGATTAGCTTGTTGAAATAGACTGTTATGGAAGCCTTCCCTGAAAATGGGTTTTATTTTGGTCCATATAGTTAAATTATGCACATAATCAGGTTCCAATGCATCCATGCAGTAAATACAGGACTCTGGGATACTCAGTAAGATCAATGCTGGAAGTAACAATGACAAAGAGAGTTACAAAACTGAGCTCCTCGGTTGCCAAAGGCAGAGAGGTACATACACTCCTCCCTCAGAAAATCCTGTAGACACAGAGTTAGTCTCTACTTGCAACCCATCAGCACCTCAATACCTTCTTCAGCAGTTCTTTCCCCTTTATTATAAGAAGGAAATTGGTTAGTGATAAAGACAGCTGCCTCCTGCTGTGGGTGGCTAAAAATATTTGGTTTATGATGGAATAATGTTTAATCTCTCTTATTACCAAAAAAAATCCCCCAAACCAAACCCCACAACAAAAAAAACAACTAACCAAAAAAACCCCACACAAGAAGCCCCAAACCGAACATACAATGCCAGTGAAGGCTTCTGACTTGACAGCCCAGGAGTATGAAACCCCAGAATGGATATAACAATATTAAACTTCCCTGTGTTATCTTCCATTGGCCTCTTTTGTCCTGAAGAGACCAGTGGGTGTGATGAAGATGCCATCTGCTTTATGGCTTTTCATAAAAACGATCTCTGGAAAGTATAAAATGAGGTGACCAGGGTACCCTTTTGTTGGATACTGGCCTGCTACCATGAATGCCATTTAACTTGCATCCATGATGTCTGTAACGCGGGAAGCAAAGGTGGGTGGTTACAGCGCCCGCTGTTATGGCAATTCCTACGTTCTCCTTGGATGTATGATGAAAGAACAGGGCTGTGCAATTAAGATGCATTTCAAAATAAGAGACTGAGCAGAACAGAGTATCTTGTGTGCGCTTCTCTGTGCTGCATTCATTAAATGCTGGGAATTGAAGCAGAAGCTTAGTGTAAATGTGTATTTGATAATGTTTAGTGAATGGCATATATGCATCTCTGTCGTGGTTTAGCCCCAGCCGGCAGCTAAGCACCACGCAGCCGCTCGCTCACTCCCTCCTGGTGGGATGGGGGAGAGAATTGGAAGAGCAAAAGTAAGCAAACTCAAGGGTTGAGATAAAGACAGTTTAATAGGTAAAGCAAAAGCTGCGCACGCAAGCAAAGCAAGGCAAGGAATTCATTCACTCCTTCCCATGGGCAGGCAGGTGTTCAGCCATCTCCAGGAAAGCAGGGCTCCATCATGCGTAACGGTTACTTGGGAAGACAAACGCCATCACTCCAGATGTCCCCCCTTCCTTCTGCTTCCCCAGCTTTATATACTGAGCATGACATCATATGGTATGGAATAGCCCTTTGGTCAGTTTGGATCAGCTATCCTGGCTGTGTCCCCTCCCAGCTTCTGCACCTGGCAGAGCATGGGAAGCTGAAAAGTCCTTGACCAGTGCAGCAACAACTAAAACACCTCTGTATTATCAACACTGTTTTCAGCACAAATCCAAAACATAGCCCCATACCAGCCACTATAAAGAAAATTAACTCTATCTCAGCTGAAACCAGGACAATCTCTCATTGCGATGTTTACTTCTGTGACTTCAGAATCTCAAATCTGTGAACCTGTAACCTAATTCCTATTCTTACTATATCCAACAGGTTCTTGGCTGGATCACGAATAAGCTCTAAATGTTACACCAGTAGTGAAATCCTGATACCTTGGTTTGTTGCCCAAGCTTCCTGTACAATGCTTGGGGACGATAGTCTTGCAAAGAAAATTCTGTAAATCACATTGGAGTTCTGCTGAATTCGGTGGCCAGTGAAGACAGCACATCTTTATGTGCAGAAGCTTGAGCTGAAAACAGTGTTCTACTGTTAGTCCCACATCTTACATATGGATATCACGTGAAAAATGCTAATCCAAGTTGTGCAACACTTCTCTGTCTCAGGCCTTATTAGAGAGCTGGGTTTTGTGTTTATTCAGGCCAAGTGTTTGAATCCACTTGTTCTACAGTCGGGCTAGGCTTTGTACCACCAGAGTCTGAGGGCTTGCATTCTATCCCTTATTTGTAAAAAAATGCCTTTTTATTTTGTAGGAGAGGGACTCAATCTTGTTTCCTTTGACTTGATAGCTAATTACACAAATGAGGCAAGGTTCACTTCTAATGTGAACTTTGTATTCCCCAGAGATCTGCCCTAAAAACTGGATGAAGACTGGAGGTGGTGGACTCCTGTGCACACGGAAGGATGGGGGTATGCCGATGTTGGGAATTCTGTCCCAGGGCTGTTGGCCAACCTGTGCCTTATGCAGCTTCCCAGTTCTGCAGCAGAAACTTGACTGGCAAGGCAGGAATTTTTTAAGTTATAAGTTAATGTAACTTTATTAAGTTACATTTATATATTCCAAAATTGCACTGCAGATGGACAATTTTATTCTAAAAATATATTTTTTTCCAAATAATATTTTTTACTCTCTTTTTTTACTCTGCTTTTCTTAGTCTTTATATTTTTTCATATGTATACAGGGTATGGTAACCAAGATAGCCACTACTCAGCACTGTATGTACTGTGGGTGAGAGAAGCTTCAAAGATGTGAATGATGCGAAGATGAATAAAACAGAGGTACTAAAGAGGGCCTGTTTCCCTCTTGTGTAAAATGAAAAGAATAACTGGAATGCCTTGACAGAGAGAAGTAAGTAGGATTTCCCAGATCTCATGGGCAAGAAGCAGCAAGTATCCTTGGTATAAGCAGCTGTGAACACTGTGAATATACAATGCTCTGAAACTTCTCAGGAAATATGAAAAATTAATGCATGTAGAGTTGATAGGCGGATGACATGAAAAATGCAGTAGTCCAATCTGGATGTATCTGGGTCTAGAAATCTTGGATAAAATGTGAAAAACCTTGACTTCCGCCCATAAAAATATTTCCAGGGGAAGTCCCAGATGTGTATAGTAAAAAGTAAAAATTTTGGAAGTAAAAGTATTAACGAGATACTTGGGACAATACGCAAGTATCCTTATCTCAAAAATGCCCGGAACTAAAACTGCCCACTCTTAACCTAGACTTCAAGAACTGAAGGAGTAATTTTTCTCTTCTTTCAGGTAGAATTCAGTAAACTCGGAGACAACTGCAAGGAAACTAAGATTTAATTCTTCCAGGCTATGCTTGTTCTACGAGTGTGTGAAAATTATTTTTCTAGGACTCATGCCAACGCTTCTCATAAAAATAATACTGTATAATCTCAAAGGCGTTAGTAAGAATTGAGAGAACTTTGCATTTGTAGGCCCTTCCTCAAAGGGTGAATCACCTCAAATTTACTATAATTGGTTATTTCCTGAGGTAATATATTTTTGTTGGTTTTGTGTAGGGAGCAGCCAGATAATATCCTTCTCAATCTTCTCTATCGCCATCACCTCCTCTAACACTCAAGTAGATTGCTAGAAGTCAAGACTAGCAGGACATCACAACTTTGGAAGTAGAATCCAGTAGCTTGCAATTTCCGCATGTCCAACAGATAGTAAGCTGGAGTGGGTGGTGGTTGTGCAGTAGCTGTTAATATTTTCTTTCTGAGAGGTGGTGTGAAAAGAGGTTAGGTTTCACTTGGTTACATAGCCTCTCATTTCCAGCTGAACTTTTTTCTGTTGTCAAAAATATGTAACTCCTCTGACAGAACATTATGATTTTAATTTTCCTTTGACACAGCAGAAGCATTGCATCTTTTACTTAAAAATACATTTCCAAAATTACACAAGCAGAGGTCCAGCAACTGCTTGTGAAACGAGATAATTCAGAATACGATTTCCAGCATGATAAAGATACAGGATTAATAAAAAGCCAGTGCTTGTTTCAATATCCATATTGTATATTTCTGATTCTTAGTCTGTGCTCAGCAATGCTGTCTGATGTTCCAAGTTCTTGAAGTGGAAGCAAATGATACAACCAATACAGAGAGAACAGCATGCTGGAAGATTTCAAATAAACTGCTGAAGCTACAGTTGTCTGGCACTAGTCAAATTCACTTGATTAAAAATACTGTCCTGCTTTTATTTCAGCTTCTTACTTGGAGAAAAACATTGAAATGTCCTGGAAAAGGAAGTGGCAGTGCAGGAGTAGTAATAGAGAGAGAGGATTGATGAGAATACATTTGCTCTCAGACATGATTCCCAAATTTAGGCTGCTGTCTCAGTCACTTAAGCCCCTTGAGTGAGACCATGACCCAGAAAAACAGTCCTGTCTTTCCCCAGTCGCATATTTCCACTGCTTCTCTGGCGCTAGTAATAACGTTAGCACAACTACATGGTAAGCTGGGTTAGAAACCGGCTGAAAACTTTTTTGGCTGATTTAGCTTCAGCCAGAACAGGCCCCTGATGTAGCTTCCTATACGGCCAGACAAATAATAATGTTGGCAGAGGGGAATGGACATGATCACGCATACAGGAGATGAGGACAGCTAGTTTTATATCAGTGAACACTTATGATTTAGAGTGAGTTTCAGATAGCATATTTGGGCTTTTTGGGGAGATCAGTCTAAAAGCTAGGAAGCTGCATCATCGGGGGCAGCAGAAGTTCCCAACTCGTGTGCATGTGTGTGCAGAAGGAAATAACACGCAATGATTTTCCTTCCTCTGGTTACGTGCTATGCTTTGTCCCAGGGAAAGAAAAGAGGGACAGTTTGGTGTCTTTCTGCGTTTGCCATTTTGAAACAATTGGTGTACCATTAGTAGGATCTACAAGTTCTCTATATTGGAAACGTCTGTTGTAGGGTGGTTTTCAGTGGTGCAAATGAAAGTTAGGCTGTTGGTTCTTGTTTACTTTCACTGGAAAGGAGGCATTTACCCCCAAAGTTCAGGGCGGCAAATCTCTCTTCTGAAATGACCCTCTTTGATACGTGCAGGTGTTGCTGTCATTGGGCCCGAGTGATGTGATGCAGTGCCAGTGGAAATACACTCTTTACAACATGACCTGTCCTCTATGAAAAAAAAGGAATATTCTTAATAAATATGGACTTGCTAAAACTGGGCAGTGATTGGTAGAGTGAGGATGAAGGAGTGGTCAGGCTGGGTCTTGGAGTGGTCGGGACTCCCTGTGCCTGACCCTCCCAGTCAGTTTTTAGGGATGCATTACTCTACAGGGGCCTCTGACACTTTTACTGCTTTGATGGCATCTGCAGATTTGTACATTAAGTTTAAGCATGTACAAAAGCAGGCTATTTGGGCGAGTGAGCGCTTGCAGTGAGACAGTTAACTTGGTCGTTGTATTTCTGTTTCTTCCAGTGGTTGCTTCTGGGGAGTTTTGTTCTGCAAAGCTGGGTTTAGTTTTGGTGTTTGTTTGTTTGTTCTTTTTTTCTTTAACTCTTGTCAATGGGATTGTGCATGATTAAGGGTATAGATCAAACTCTTAAGAGTTTGTGAGCCCTAACACTCTAGAGGAATGATAGAAAATGTATTTTGCATTACTTTAATGTGTATTTTTTTCTACTTTTGTTGGCTACACTGTGGCCAGCAGCATGATTTATCCTGAACACTTTGCCAACACGTATTTGATGAGAAATATTAGCCACCACCAAGACACATATTTTAGCTATGTAGGCAGTCCCGTACCAGCTGTGAATTCTTAACATATCTCAGTCTGAACAACTGGGAAAATGGTAAAACTGGTTAACAGACTCACAGAAAATACTGTATTATCATTATGGATAACCACCATATTTAAACAGTGAGATGTATCCTTAGCAACTTTATTATGGACAAAGATAATGAAGGTTGAGGTTAGAGACTTTGTATAGCTTGAGTACATAAATGAAGTCCAAAGACTGGATTTCATCGGCTTTAAAGCTTTAAGGGGCAACTGCGAACACCTGACCTGAATTGCCTAAGCACTCCAAACAAAGAATTTTACTTTGTAATCTTGTCCCAAATTTTGCAATTCATGTAATTCACCCAGTATTAGAAATTATAACTCAGAGACTGCAGAAACAAAAAAAAGGTCTTTCTTTTTAATTGTGCTTTTGCTATTTATTGGAAAGATCTTGCTGCTATTTTAGAAGTTTTATAATAAAATTTGAAGAAAATGTGCATATGCTCATAGACAGATATTCTGTCCTGTATTATACAAGATACCCTTCTGTTTTTAAAAATGAATTTGAGGAGGCCTGTTGTCTCAGTTTGGAGCCAAGCATATCTAGGAGGGCTGCAGTTTATAGTCATATGTTGTAATATGCTTTTATGTTATTTATTAGAACTTAATGGTCAAAATATGTGACAGTTCAAAGTTCCTGGAATGTAAAAATCTGGTGTGTCTAAGTTTAAGTAGCTTTGAAATAAGGGGACACTTATCACCAAATTTGTGTTTTTAAAGTGTCACACTCATGAACGCAACAAAATTATGCTACAATAAACCTGGCGATGCGGTGAACTGGGCCTAAGAAAATACCAGTTCTAATGCATGTATTTTATTTCCGCGTTCTAGTGCACGTATTTCTAATGCCCGTAGCACTCCCCAAGGGGTATTTTATGAGTGACAGAGGTCTATCAGCAGAGGACACTTTGGTAAAGTGTTAGCTGAAGAGTTCCAGCAGTGAAGGGCAGCATTAACTTTGAAGGAAAAACAGCAAGCTAGATCCTTATTTGAGATAAAAATGTCTGCACTAATTATATTCTCTTTAATTTGAAGTATAATTCAAATTGACTAGATTCTTCCCAGTGTTAGTCAGCAGTTTTCTACAGAAACTGCTGTGCGGAGTTGCCTGTTTGACCACACATTGCTAGCTGCAATGGCAGATCACAAGGCCTTCTGGCTGGCCCGCTGCTGAAATTCCAGAGCTGCTGCAAGGACTGCAGAATAGTGAAAATATATAATCATTTCCTCATTAAGAATTTAAAAAGTATTCCCTGATTTTTATTTTTATTAAAAAGTAGCTTTAAATGGGTCATTTTGCCTTTTGATTGTTTAGAATAATTGCACAATAGTATTAATGTATTTTTATTACTTGTACTTCTTGGTTTTATTTTCATGTTTGCTAGGACACTCTATTCTTTACTTTACCGTATGTTCCTGCTTCTTTATCTGCTTTAGTTCTTGTCACTTTTAACTGTGTGAAATGGATTCACAGACATCCAGCGGGAAGTGTTTGTAGGTCAGTGACTAATTTTCCCAGGCCCATTTTGCAGACTCTGGTGATTTATACCAGCTCTATTTATAGAGAAAAGATGACTTTTTTAACCTATGAACTTACTATTCTCACGTTGGCATTTCTTCTATCAACTGATGTATCTGCTTGTTGAGTGATGATGACAGCAAAGTTAATAAGCTACACAAGTGGCAAAATGTATTACAACATACAAGAATTTGTTTCACGTTTAATGACAGGTACAGGCACTGTCTGCATCAAGCAAAGATAGTGTGCACATCAGAAGTGCCACAATAGGATAGCATATCTACGATTACAGAGTAATCTTGCCATTTTATTTATTTGGTCCCCTTTCCTATAACACATAAACAACTTGCTGTTTTAAAGATTTCAGTCTTAAAAAATACCCTTTCATATAGTGAGATTATATTATTCCCATTTCACTGAAAGGGATCGGAGAAACAGGGACGAAGGGGTTTTCAAAAGTCTCGCACACAGTCTGCAGTGGAGCTGAAAACTGAATTTGGGTTCCTTGACTGTGTGCAAATCAGTGGGTCGTTGTTCTCAAAAATAAAGCAAGCAGTAGTACTATCTCTGTGATTATATAGTTTAAAATGTGGTAAATGAATAAGCACAAAGAGTTCAAGCTTTCCCTTCAGATCACTTACGATGTGGCTGACTGAAGGCTTGCTAATAGTGACTGAAGTAAAACTAAAGCGAGCCTCACCTGGTTAAAGGAGAAAGCCTTCTCCTCCTTTTTTGCCAAAGTAATGGAAACTGATTCTAACGATCATGCCAGCTTTTGCTGTCTTTGAGGGAAAAATTTAAAATGTTCATGTGGAAGCCTCAGTTTCAATTCTGTAGGCTTGCTTATGTCCTGGGTACTTTTTCATTGAGAGGGAAAGGACTTTGGAAATCATACGAAGAGGTTAATGTTTATATTACTTTTGTAGGCCAGCCTTTCTACTCAAAGGACATTGATACCAATGCCCATTGACAGTGGACAGAATTCACTGTTCAAATAGAAAATAAAGAAAAACTTTTGGCCCATTTAGGTGCATAGTTTCCAATCTTCCATTATTTTTCAAAGGAAAGGGTACTGCCTAATACCATACAGGACCTGAGGAAGCAGAACAAAATCTTTAAGAAGTACACACTCAAAATGATATATCTTCTGTTCATTTGTTAAGCGTATTAATTAATTTTTAGTTCCTTACCTCTAAGATCCATATTTCCACGTTTTCTGTATTTTCCAGGCATATACACAGAAACTTAGGGGATTTGTCTTGAGAAGGGTGATTTTTGGCCTCTCTGCAATTCTAAATGAGTTCCTACAGGTATTTACAATCGTAGTACCTTGCTAAAAATCAACAAGGTCCATGCCTGGACACTTCTCTATTGAAAACTTGAATACTTCAAGACCTTTAATTTTCATACTGAGAATTTCCTCACTCTTTCATTTCACCTCTTGATTTGAAAATTAACTGAGGAAACTCTATTTTCACTCAGTACAGATGTTGATACTTAACAGAACTTTACTCAGTTTGAGAATGTGTTTCACAGGAACAGTTCTTGAGATGAGTCTGTACTGTTCACCATATTTAGCTTGATTCCCTGTCTCTGAAACCTTTAACTTTCCTTCAAATCTGTTCTTCAAACAGATTATTATTCCCTCCAGATTATTATTCCTAATTTAAAATTAAACAGTTTATTATTCCCTCTACTATTCCAGTTAAAAAGGCTGGTCTTCTAGGGAGGTGTAGGCTAAAGTAATAAACTTCCCTGATGCTCTTCTTCATATGGAGGGCTCAGCCTGAGCACATGTATGTACAGACACATGCTTTTCTGGTGAGCTGTGTTTCTGAATACTTCAATCCCTTGCATATTAACTTATATTGGTTCATAATACAGGACTTGTAAGCTCATACTACACATAAATGTTTCTAACTGCGAGCTGCCATGACTGATACTCAAAATCGCTAGGTATTGAGAGTTGGGTAAAAGTGGGGTTTTTTATTTTCTTCAGATGAATTTGAGAGAAAACAGTTCTGTCTGAACTTGTTATCCCAAATTGCTGGGCCTGGGTCAGATCTCATTCTTAGTGTAAATTAGGACTAGCTTTATTGAAACTAAAGAAGTTATACTTGCCTAGACTTGTATGAAATCAGAACAGATTAACAGATACCTCTTTACAGAATGGGATCTTTCACAAGCAGAAAGGACTAAAACACAGTAGGCTTTTATTCATACTCCATATAGACTCTCTAGCTGGCAAAGTGCTTTGTGACAGCGCTGCCTGTTTTTATACATTATTTTGTTTTGTTTAGTTAGGCTTTTCTCTACAAGGGGTTTTATTGTTCAAGAGGGGGCACTCCTCATAGTCATCAAGCAATACTATTGGGTAATTATTGCTCTTTACATGCCAAGATCTCAGACCAAGAAAAGGCAGCCAATCCTCACATGGGAAGACACACACTGGCACAAAAAAACTAACTAGGGAGACAATGAAGAGAGAAAAGCACAGAAAGAGACTGTATGGGATTGCGCTCTATCTGCCTACAACAGTAGCATCAGGGGCAATGTTGGTTTTCCCCATTAGCTTTCCAATATAGTTACTCCATTCACTGATGAATTAAGAGTATGCGAAACTGTGCCAAAGCTAATCCAATCAAATTCCACCCAGCTGGTTAAATCCAATTGCCCGTGCCTTCCTGCACAATGCAAGAGGAGCATCCACAGTACAATTTGCTAAACCCACTCCTCCCCTCCCAATTCTCATTGCAGAGCTGCGCTGTATGGGTGATCTTCCCTCATATGCGTAATGCGTGGGTTTCTGGCTGCTTCCAAGTGCAGATCTTATCTTGTTCCATCCCTGAAGAAATAAAAAAAAATTATGAACAGTTATATATATATATATATATATATTTTTTTTTTTTTTAATATTCCAGCCTAGTTGTTCTTGAAGTGCTTCCCCTAAACCAATGAACAGTCTTTCCCTAGTTGAGGGGAAACTGCCTCTTTCTGCAGTGATTTCACGCTGGTGACTAATATGGCAATAATAAAAATTATAATAATATAATATACACTTATCTGGGCTATGTACGTTTAGGGAAGTATCCTAACACCTGCTCTCCAGTGTATCACCTTTATGCTTGAATCACCTATTTCCTCCTATATAGTAAATGAGAACAGACAGGATCCTCTAGTTGCCATGCATTTCAGAGCAGGAACTTGACTTTGTGCTCTGAATTATTGCCTAGAATAGGATCTCTTCATCAGCTAGCACGAGATTAATATCTGAATGTATGCACTAAAGTTAAATACATGAACTAGGTAGCCCAAATGTCTCTCTTTATCTTCAAAAGAAATCTTGATTTACTCTTTACGTGTTTCTCTGATTCAAACACGGTACTTGATTTCTGAGACACAAGAGTGCCATTCACCAAAGGACTAACTTCATCTATACCATCTGAGTGTTTTTAAGCTAGGTAACACTAATCAGTAACTCCCATCTCTTACACACTTCTTTTTAGGTCTGGGTGTCTTTCCTGTGAACAGTAGCTGCAGCTATCTGCTAAGTACCACAGAAACCTCCAAATATCTCCAATGACAACACAGTGTTTGGGGCAGGCATAGAAAGGGCTTCAGATAACTTGTGACAAAGCTGAAAGGATGTTTTTTGGCAAGCACTGGATTTCTCCCTCCAAGAAAGAGAAGACTGCGTTAATCGTAGAATAATCAACACCTCAAGCAAAGGGGAAATCTGCCACAGGAGTAGTCCATTCAAATCCATAGGGGTGGGAATCTAAGACATGAGCCATGAATGCATTCTCTTGAGGAGCACAGTGAAAGGCTTTGCCATATGGGTTGGGTCAGAATCAAGTATGATGCATTCTGAACTTGCCTTGAGGAAGAAAGTCTTTTACTGCTACTGAATTTAGGCTTGTAGCAATAAACATAAGTAATAACAAATAGAATTATCAGAGGGATAATAATTAACATTCCTCAGGTGTGGAATGGTGTTCATCACTGTGGTTTTAGTTGATTTGGAATTTAATATTATAGTCAAAAGAAATTTAGCTATTACAATCAACAGGGTTTAGGGTATGACTCAGTTGACCAGCCAGATCACTTTTTACGTAGGAATGTTCACTTTAAGCTTTTGCTTAAACTCCATACAACGATTAGCTCTGTGATAAATTTGACAATATGGCATTTTAGAGCAAATGTATGCCCAAATTGCTAGTAGGACTCTTATTAAACATTAGATGGCGGTGTGGGGAAGGTGTTGTGTGACACAAATTTCTCAAACTGTATCTATCTGAAAGACAAGCAGAATCAAAAGATCTGGTTGTCACCGATCATTTTTCTTAAGGATTTTTTTAAAAACTGTACTTCCCATATCGTTTGGTTTGCAAGCAGAAAGTAGTTTTGGAATAAATAATATTTATCATTTTTATCTACTCAAAGTAGATAAAAATCTTATCTAAGCAATACAGTGACCTACATCTGCTGGTTTGAAACACTTACATCTTTCAACAATGTTCCAGGATGATTTCAAGCACAAAATTTAATGGGTCACATCATTAAGATTTAACCTATTAAAATTCATTGTCTTCTGTATAGTGGAGATGCTACAGATTTAAAAATATCTTTGTGCAGGAATAAGCCCTTTGTAAACAGAGGTACCTCAGTGCTGACCAGTCTTGAAAGCCCTGGTCTTAGTTTAAGGAGCTTTATGGTGTTCCTCAGATGATGCATGAAGTTGCTCAGGAGGGCAAACTCATTAATATACATAATCTTAAACCTCAAGAATGGAGTGGTCTCTAATCAAAGAAAGACACAGAAGATCTTCTTGTGACATACATGGCATCTAAGCAAGTCAGTATGGTACAGTGAACTGTTCTTGCTTTACTGTACCAATATTTATCAAATAATGCAATTACATTTGCATCATACCCTTGACATAGCTGAAACAAAGTAACCATAACTGAAAACCAAATATGCTTTCCTGACATATACTTCACCTATGTACTTTTCTCAGCTCTTAGATACCAGCAGGAGACCATTACCCTAAAGCAGCGTTCCTTTTATTTGACTTTATCTTTAAATATGTATCATAGCACCTTTGTCATTATAATGTACTTCAGCAAGCTCTTAGGGTGAAAGGAGGAGGAATAAAAGTATATGAAAAATTCAGAACAAAAGACTGCAAGTAAGAAAATAGGTAGCTACGTAGTGATTGCATGGTCACAGCTGATGATCACAAGTTTTAAATACTTTATAGTTAAAAACATTTTAAATGTTTACTTTTAGAATATTAGTTTTAAATAGAGACCAAAGTTTAAATAATTCCTTTTTAATGAGAAAACATGTCTTTTTAAGCTCTGCTTATCTACTTAGAGAAGCAGACTTTGCAGTTAACCCATCTCCATCATTATGTCATTGCCTGTTTTGTTTCAAAGCTTATGAAAATTGTGGTACATGTATAAATTGCAAGATTTGACTAAGGATTTGCTACAATAGGTTTAGAGCTGTTAAAAAGTTTCTAAATAACTAGGGGTTATGAAATGTTTGCTGTGTGCCTGAAAAATTTAGTGGGGTTGGTGCAGCAAGGCAAGGCAACACAATGGCTTCCCAGTTAACATTACCCAAGCCTGTACTTAAAAGACAATGGCACTGGAGCCCTAGGAGTAGTCACGCTGGGACACTACAGGTCAAAAAGTCCATAAATGGGTAAGTGTCCCTGATGCCGACAGGAAGGTAGGATTTAACAGGGCAGGTCAGGGAGCCATGGCAGGAAGGCAATCAGATAATTCTTCCACAGAGGTGTCTCTAGCTCTGTTGAGGTCCTCCTGTGAGATGTGGTAAGCTAGGCATTTCAGTAACATTTTATTATTCTATTGTATATATACCAAGAAAGATTTGATTCTTACAAGATTGTGTTTGCAATTTTCTCATCGCTGCTTAGGCCCATTTGAGATTTAATCAAGCCTGCTGACAAGAGCACAGTTTATGCCCAGACCCGTACTGAGCAGAAGAGCGGGCAGCTGAAGAGCGGGCAGCTGAAGAGCGGGGTGTGCTCCAAGGGAGGAGCCCACGGTACCCTCAGGAAGCAAGGACCTACTACATGGTGGTGGAAAGCATTACATCCTACAAGATAACATTTCTAAACCAGAGCACCAGCAAATATTTCATTTCGTTTTGCTTGGATGCAAACTACTGAAGACACTAATACACAAAAGACACTAAACCTATTCTTATTCATCTTGAGTTACTCAAACACAAAGGGCCAACATAACTCACCAACTGCTGCCCACTCGTGCTTGGGGGCGTGTCACAAAATTAGTTACAGAAAACATCCTCAAAATAGTTTTTAAAAAAGCCGTTCTTTTTCTTTCTTGTTTTTTCTTTGTATCCCACTAAGGGTACATTTGCATCAAATAAACATTCAAAGATAGTTGAAAATTAAAAGTTATTTCTTCTTTGCAATGTGTGATCTTAAAAAAATGTAGGATGAAAACTTGGAAGTCTTTCATGTAATCATCTGACTTGAGCAGGTCTTACGAAAACATCAGATATCATGAGATGCCTGGTAGAACAACAAGTAATGGTTCCCTGGACACGGGGCTCTAAGTCAAAGCATTTTTTATAAACACGCAAATGTGTTTTTCTGTTATCAAATTATCAGCGTAACCATTCAACTACCATGACTCAGACCTCCAGTAGTCATGAGATTTACTTAGATTACAGAGATTTTAAAAATGAAAAAAAACTAATGAAAAACAAGCACACTCCTCATCTTTAGCATTACACCGATACCAAAAAAGTGGATTTTGACTGGGAAAGCTCTGAACACAGGGAAAGCGGTACGTAGCGGCACATTACACACCCTCCTTCCCCTTTGGCCACTTATCTTTGACACCGTCAGTCTAAAGGAGATCTTAACAACAAGTTCTCAAAGAATTCGTACACTCTTTAAGAAGCCAAGAAACGGGGGTGGAAATTTCCTGCTGGTAGCTGCATACGGCCCCCCAGCCGAGGGGCAGGCGGTGTGTCCGGCCGGGGTCTGCCCGCTGCGCTGCTCGGGCCTCATCAGAGGCGAAAGGGAGAACGCGCCGGTCGCCACGCAGGGCTTCCACGGGGATGACGCGCAGTGGCAGCGAGAACGGGGCTTTCCTCAGGCCCCGGCCCGCAGCACGGCGGAGACATCACCCCGTGCGGCTTCCCGCCCTGCGCCTCTCCCCCCTCGGAGAGCGAGCGCCCAGCGCCCAGCCAGGCAGCAGCTGCTGCCACCCCCTCGCTCCCTTTAGCGATCAGCGGGCTTTGCTCCTGTAGCGTGTAAAAACACACATACATGTGTGCAGGGTGACGGGGGACGCTAACAGCAGGAGGGCTGGGCTCCCGCCGGCTGGCAGCACGGCCGTGGCGGGCCGCAGCCCCCTCAGCGCGGCGGGCGGCCCCAGGGCCAGCGCGGCGGGGGCCGCTGCTGAGGGCGGGCTCCGCCGGTGGCTGCCGGGGCGGCTCCCCTCCGCCGAGCCGGGCACCGCCGTCCCCCGGGAGCGGGCACGGCTACGGCTGTCGCTCTCGCAGCCCGCCTGGCGGGAGGCGTTACCGCCCGCTTGAACCGGAACCGGTTCGCGGGGGCCGCCCGGGGCGGCTGCTGCTGCTGCTGCTGCTGCCGCCGCCGCCGCTGCTGCTGCGGCTTCCGCGGAGGCTGCGGCTGCCGCGTGGGTGCGTGCGTGGAGCGGGCCCGGCGGCTGCGCGGGGGCGGGGGAGGAGCGCGGCGGCCCCGGCGGCGGCGATGGGGCTGTGCTTCGGCAGGCCCTGCGCTGCCTGCCCGCGGAGGAGGGCTTAGCTGCCGCAGCCCACGCCGGCGGGCCGCGCTGCGGGGCTGTCTCCGCGGATGAACCGCCGGGGGGATCCGCCGGCGAGTGCAGCCGCAGGGCGCCGCAGCCGCCGCCTCTTCCCCCGCCGCTCCCCCTCGTCTCCGCCGCTGCCCATGGCTTCCCGCCGCCCCTGCTGACCCGCCGCCCCTCGCCTCCTCCCGAGCCGGGCCGGGCCGGGGCCGGGCAGAGAAGATGGGGAACACCACCTCCTGCTGCGTCTCCTCCAGCCCCAAGCTGCGCAGGAATGCCCACTCCCGGCTGGAGTCCTACCGCCCCGAGGCCGAGCTGAGCCGGGAGGACACGGGCTGCAACCTGCAGCACATCAGCGACCGGGAGAACATCGACGGTGAGGGCGGGCGGGCGGGCGGGCGGCCTGGGGAGCCCCCGCTTCCCTTCCTTCCCTTCCCTTCCCCTCCCCTCCCCTCTCCGTGGCGGGGCCACGGCTCTGCCCCGGGCGGCTCCCCCCGCGGGTGGGGCCGGGCCGGCCGGTCCCGCCGCCCTGCCTGGCCGCTGAGCCCGCTGCCGTGACACCGTGCCCCGGCGGCCCGGTTTTGGTCCCCGTGTCCGCCCCTGTGGGGCTCACGGGGGTGTCGCGGTACATCTGCGCGGGATTTAGCCTCCAGAGCGGCTCCTTCCCCCGGGGAGCGGCGTGTGGGACCCCTCCGGCGAGGGCTGGGGTGCATCCCCCCGCCGCATCCTCTGGCAGGCTGCCGCTGCTTGGTCCCGGGTCCGCGCTGCCCAGACCCTTCTCCCTTCAGCGTGGCGTGAGATGGCATTATTGACACTCGTCCACGCCGCGGAGGCCCGGTGACTCAAACACGCGTCTCGGTCGCGGCCCAGGGCAGCGTTCTTCGCAGGGCTGGGCTGGGCAGCGCAGTCCGTGCTGTGCCGAGCCAGCCTCACCTGCCAGACCTCTGCAGGGGTGAGGATTTAAAGGACAAACCCAGCCAGCAGGGAAGGTGGGAGAAATGCTTCCCATAACAACCTTCTCTTCCAGTGACTTTTTCTTCCCCCGTTACTGTCGTGATGAGGCACTGCTCTATGGAGTCGTGACTATCTCCGTTCCCTCTCCCTCTCTTTCTCTGCAGCGATACTCAAAAAAGCCATATTCCCCTTGGTTTAGTAATGACTGAATGTGCTGCTGGTTTGGCTAACCGGCATACAGCTTAATTTTAAAGATGTGGTTTAATGTATACATGTCATTTAGTTTTTGATTAGCTGAAGTATTTAGTCCTAAAACTTTACTTGGTAAAAGGTCAGCTGTCTCATGCATTAGTTTACATGAACTGCCTTTGGTAGAAAGCCAGAAAGAGGGACTTTGGTGCACTTCAGTTTGCCCTCCATTTTTTTTTCATAGCTTATTCGATTGTGATTTTATTACAGAGTTTTATGTTAAGTCAGTTCTTGACACTGGCAAAGTTATGAAGCCCATAGAAGCAGATAGGTTCCCTCTCTGGTTAAAATTATTTATTTTAACGAGATGCATTCTGGAAATATGAATGTTTTTCAGATGTCTTTGCTACATGCAGCTGAAAAATTGGAGTGTAACAGGAGCAGTAGGTGGAAAAAAATACATAATGTTCTGGTCTGAGAAAGCCAGGGAGATGAAAGAACCAATTGTTGATCTATGAATGATTAATTCTTCCAACACCAGTGTTGTCCAGCATAGCAGCATGCAGCTTGCTCTGATGGTACGGATTTCTCCATCTATACCAACACAGTCTGCAGTAAAGTTTTTGGTCAGAGATGCGTGGGTTTTGTGCCTTGTTCTTGATGTGGTCTTTTTCTGGATGGGAAGAAGGGCATAGGTGGACATAAAGTACATGTGCGCTTGTTAAAATATGCATGCAATGCAGATAACATCCTGCATCTTAGCAGTTATTTGCAAAAATAATATCTATCAGTTGGTTGTTCCATTTGTTGGATCAAGGTACATGTGTGTTCTGTCTCTCTTCTCCTTTAAACTGCAGCATGTTTCAAGCCTGGAGTTGTAACCTGTTGTTAGAACACAGAAAATACCTTTTGTATTATTTATTTCTCAGTTTTGTTGGTTTTGATCTGGGACTATTGTCAGTGCAATGTCGCATTTTCAAATGGGCAAGTTGTCATTAATTCTGAAAAAGAGCAAACCATTTGCCCTTTTTATGGATAGAGTCTGAGAAATAAGTTTTCACTGGTAGACAACAAATATCTGTACACACGAAACAACTGGAGATATTTTGGGTAAAACAGCTTTTTTGAAGTGTGCCTTGTTGCAGGTCTGTTACCCTGAAGTCATACTGAAGGTCTTTCAGTCAAAGATGATAGACTGATTACAAAATGTAATAAGATGATACCGTGTTTCTGAAATTTTATTTCCTGTTAGACTAGCTATTATGTTTTTCTTGTTAGATTGTGTGAAGCTGTATGGCATACAGATGTTTACAAATGAGATGCTGAGGTGGGAAAAAACCCTTCACAATAGAGAAGTGTAATGATATTTTTATCATTTTACAATGGTGTTCTTTACAATGAAAGAACAATAGTCTGGTTATCTGTGTCATGAAGAGAAAATGCTGGATGTTGATTCATTAGTATTCCTGCAAATCATGAACTATTTCCAAGAGTTTCTCAAATTGGTAGTGTTGCCAAATGTACTTTTTTTTTTTTTTCTTCCAAATAAGTGATGACAAAGACTGATGCACTGAAAGGAAACTTTTTTGACACTTCGAACTTATGTTTCTTGCTGTTCTTCAAGAGAGCCCTTCCATCCGGCTCAGTACATGTGGCAGTGACAGTCAGGCTCTTGACGTGAAATTTGTGTCCCTAGGAAGGGTTTACCTTGTGAGCGGTACTTTTGGGGACTGTAACAAATCATGACATGCAGTGTCTGAGTTAATATGTTTCGTGTGGAACTTGCCTTCATGCTCATATTCATGGAAATTCATGAAGCATTTTATTTCTTGGAGTGGGTAAAGCTGCTTGAATAAAACAAGAACTTTTAGAACCTTTAAATCAGCTGTGGGCTGTTCAAGCTTTTAAGAGATGAGTGTTTTTCACTATTGCAGGCCCCATTTCTGGCAGTATGAGAGGGAGAATGAAAAAGACAGAGGGATGTCAAACCTTTAAGAGTGATTTAACTGGAAGTTTTAGTACTAGTGGAACTGTTTGAAGTTTGCCAGTCTTACATATTCATAGGAATATGTAAGACATTTACATAGGAAATATTCGTCAAATCTGCATTCAAGATCATGCCTTTGAATTGTCTCCTATAATTCAAGTACAATACCCAATCCAGTCATAGTTTTTCAAAGAATGGTTGGAGAATTCTACTTCAGTAGGAATGGGTTTTATAGCAAGATTTTACCTCTATGTCACTGGTTCCTTGTCCGAAAATCTCAGTTTCTGTAATATTTCACAACTGTTTATGAACTGGTATCTGAAAGAGAAGGGAATTTTGGAAGAGATTTGATTACGAAGAATTGATCAAATTATTTATTCTGGAGAATGATAATGGTGAATTTCTCTTTCTTCCTTTTTTCCCCCAAAAAGTTTCTAAGAAGGTAATGGACTTTTATAAAAATCCACATGTGCAAAATTGCCTCTCTGAATATTGTGCAGTCACCAGAATGCTTTTTATTTTTTCTTCTTTTTTTTTTGTTTGTACAGGCTCATGGTAATGAAGAACACCTAACAGATTTTTACTTGTGTTTTTCTGGATAAAGAGCAAGAGGATAGTTGTGACGTACAGAAGTTACCATCTGTTTTTGATGGTTTATTGCTAAGGGGAAGCTTCAACATTTTTCAGTGCTTCACATTTAAAAATTTACTTTAAGAAAATTATGGCACTGGGTTCAAGACTTGCAGATTCCTGCTCTGTTTACCATCCAGCCATTTTTTTTACAGCAGTGTTAATGACAACAATAAGTAAAAGTGGTAGAAACCTTAATGTATCGGATTCTGTATCTCATTTGCATATAAACCTTTGTGCAGCCGTGTAAGCATCTTGGTGTTTGTGTTGTTTAAATCCTGGCTAGCAGGGCTGACCGTAGCCTGGACTCCGCTTGTGCTTTACATCAGCAGGTCACACAGTCAGACCCACTGTTGGTTTAACTTGTGAAAAAGCAGCGCGTGCTGATGTGCTCAAATGTGGTTTTGCTGTTTGAAGCATGAGTTCTGTAGTAAGCTTTTCAAGTATGGAGCTGTAGGGAGGGGGCAAAGTGGATGTCTTATCACAAATATGATGGCATGAAGCAAAGCTGATACCCTATAATGAAATTGGCCAAAAGGCTGTTCTTGAAGTAGAGACTAGATGGAGAGTTCCTAGGTTATTTGAAGGAAAGATGCTTTTAATGGTTAGGCCCTCCCTTGTCTCGTCTTTCCCTCTCTCCTCCCCCCCCGCCCCCCAAAAATCTGATCCCCCCCCCCCTTCTTTGTAAACTCATCCTAATGTCACTAGGTCATTTTTCATTGCTAGCTCAGATAATGTCATCCTGTGCAACTGTGCATCACTGATAAACCTCTTCAGCCCTTTTCATGATGGGCCAATCATGTTAATTTTTTGCTACATAATGCACAGGCTCCTAAGAATGGATTGTTTTTTAAAAGCCATTTATTTGTTCATTTACACCTTTTTTTTCTCCACCTTCTTGAAACTGGCATATGGGAGTCTCTGAAATGAGATTAGTTAGTATTTGTGTATCACTGTCTACTGGGTTTTATAAGAATTATGAGATTTTAGCAAAATACAAGGAAGTTTTAAAACGTCTGCCCCATATACCTAATGAAATTTTGCTGAAAGGGAATACTGGTGTTTTCAAGAGCTAGGGCATGATGCGTTGCATGTTGTGAAGGAACTGACCTACATTCACAAAAGTCAAGATAAAAGCACTTCAGAAGCAAATTAAAGATCTGATATGTTGCACTGAGACATTCCTGCTAACACCTGGGTTGTAAAAGGATAGCTCTTCTTTAAAAAAAAAAAAAAAAGTCTATTTGGTTTACAGAAAAGTCCTTTTCAAATATTTTCTTGTTCCCTTAGCCAGAATTTCTGCACAGAGGTGATCTATGTGCTTTTCAGTACTGTTGTTTGCATTACCTACCTAAGCATTTGTCAGAGGTCATGTGTCAAGGTACAACAGCAGTCTTGTGCATCAAAAAATTAAAAATAGAGCCTGCTGTGGCCTACATCGCTGAACTTAGTCCTATCCTGCGTGCTGCTAGTGACGCATACATCACAGCTTTCTTTTTTTCTTCCGATATCGGCTTCATCTGTTCATTCTGTGCTGTGCCCTGCTTCTCAGAGGCACCATCATGTTGTCCAAAGCCTTCCTAAAACCTCACTTTCATGTTGTTCACGTCAAATCAGTAAATTTACACCCTTTATGAAGTCAGTATTTTCATATTTAGCTGTAGAAGCTTTCAGATGCACACATGCTAAGACTAACTGTGTTTGAACTTATTTCTAACCAATTTTATTAGTGCACTGCCATCTGATTAAGATTTTCTTTGAAAGTGAGTTACAGAAGATCAATAGTCTTGGCTGAGTAAATTGGTACTTGAAGCAAAATGACAAGACTTAAAATTACAGGTCTCTGAAAATGGAGGGACTACTGTATTTTGAGGTAGTTTTTTTTCCTTAGATTTTACATGTAATAAGAATAATGCATTTAAAAGGAATGAAAACCTCTCCACTGTGTGGTCATAGCCGTTTCACCTAATTTTATGTGCTCGCTGAAGGTTTTTCAGACTTCGAGGGTATGTTGATGGCGTCTTCAGCCCTTGCTCGAGGTCAGACGGTACAAAAGGCAGTCCTGAAGTCTGGCACCCACATGGTGGGACACCATTTTCTGACACACGTGAGATGCTGTTTGCTGCACACATATAGCAACTTACTGACACTGAATACCTTTTCCTAGCTGCTCTCTGTAATGTAGCATGAGGTTGGAAGGGGAATAAGTGAGCAGTGCCTAGTGCTGCCTAATAGCTGTTCTTGCCCTGCCAGCCAGCTGCCTATCAGGCATAGTCGAAATATCTTCCTTGGATAATACCTTTGCAAGAATATGGATATATTTGGAATATATTATGGAACACACTTTACAAACTGAAAACTTAAACATTGTATAGCCTTTCTCTGAGCTTTCTATGTAGAAATGAATACGAATTACTTTTGCTGCTTTACTTTTCCTTTGAACTTGGGTAAGTAGAGCTTTTAAAATCTGTTAGTTGACAGATGGAGTGGTCTTTTTTACTTCATCCTGCAGAATATTTAATGTATGTGCCATACATCTCTGAAATGTATGTGAAGAGCTAGTAAATGTTAACAAACTTTTTAAATTTAAAAATTTGTTATTTAGATAGAATACTCCCAGCAGTATGCTTAGGTGGTGCCTTCACTGGAGTAGCTACCACTTCCTCCGTATCTTCTGTAACAGTTTTGTCTCCTTACAATCCAACTTTAAGAGCAAATATTCCATAACTGCTGAAATGAACTGTTGGGATTTTCATGTTTCCCATGCTGAAACTTTTTGCAGAAGTTGACCAAAATTCAGAGATGGTTTTACTGAGCTCAACTTAAACTGCTTTTGTTGCCAATTGTGTAGACCCCGTATGTCATCGTAACCCACCCCCCCGGTTCAGTTTGGGCATCAGCAGCTCTTGAGCTGCTTCTGGGAGGACTGGCTTAAATTTACAGCACTCCTCTGCCTGAACTGGAGAAAGAACTTAGCAGCAGCAGCATTGTCCTGAAGACTAGTTCTTAGCTAGTATAGAAGCCGGCTAAGGAATTGTGATTACGGCATTAATGAGAAATTACTAGAGAAAGCTGTTTGGAGAATGGCATGAAATGCCCCCCCCCCCCCCCGCCTTGTTTTTTTTGTTTGTTTCCTTGCTCACCATGCTTGTAACATTTTGGGCCTGCAAACTCTAAAGGATTTATTAGACTAACTATCGTTCAGCTAAGACAAGTTTCTCACATCTGCAAGAATGTACATTTTCCATTAATTGGTGTTACTTACTTCTCTATTTATTTCTTTGCAAAATAATTCTGTTTCTGTTAAGTCAAGTTAATGTTGTAACAATTTTACTGAAATACCTTTGCTGTGCCATCATAGATGCAGTTTGCACTGCAGAAGTTGTGCTCTTGTCCTATAGCTTATGATGGTTTGAACAAAACGTATCAATAAAAGCGGTGTTTTTGTCACTGTGAGTGGCACTTTATTACTATTTTTGTTGGTGTAAGAATGTTGCAGAAAACTGTAATATTTGAATGCTAAGACAGGTTTATGGAGTAGAGCTCATCCTAAGATTGAAAGTGAATTGTCATCCACCACGCGTAACATTTCCCACCCTCTTCTCCACTGTGGTTCTTAGAGGGGAAGAGCATCTGCACTGGTATCTGTGTGATAGCCTTCTCGCTTTGCGAGAAGAGTCAGCCTTCAACTACTCATTCACAATCTTCTTTAAAAAAAACAAACCCAGCTTTAGTTAAAAAAATTGTATCTCAGGCTTTTTGCTTGCTTGTGTCTTTGTCTGCAAAATGATTCTTATACATCTGTGGCTGAGATCCAGAAGATATCAGATAGGAAGTGAAAAGATTTACTTTCAACAGTATTGAAACCAATATGAGACTGTGTTGAAATTTTCAAAGCTTCTTTTCTTTGCTGTATTGGTATTTCATTAAGAGTGGGAATTGATGAGTTTTCCTGAATCCAAAAGTTGGGTTGTAAGGAGACAAAACTTACAGAAGATACAGAGGAAATGGTAACTGCTCCAGGGTTTTATAAAGCCAGGCTACCCCAACTGTCATGATAAGGTGCACTGTTACTGAATGAAGATGCGAGACTGGTGGTACAGGGATCCTCTTCTAGGTCTGGAGCAAAATTAGCGGATTATTGGCATGCTCAAAGTTGTTTCTGGTATGCAGTTTGTCCCTGCACATTAGTATGCTGGGGAATGGTACCTTTTTGTTGCTGTGTTAGTTGTGTTATGACGTCTTACTGAATGCTTCCAGCTCATGAAGAAACTTACTACCATCTTTGTTCCTGGAAAGAATGCACTCATTTCAGATACTGAAAGTAATACTGCATGAGAAAGAAGCTATGCTTGATCAGCAAAGATGTTTTGAAATACTATCCTACACTTTCTCGCTTCTATGCAAACTCTCTAAGGAGGGGGTAGTCTACGAATTGTGAGTATATGTGAGGTTGTGTATGTGAAATGACTGGCAGTAGTTACGCTTCTGTGCTTGTAGGGGGTTTTTTAGTATTTGTCAATAGTTCCATTTTACACCTAAATAGATCGTGGTTTCTTCATCCTCTTTTCTGACTTTCCTAAAGGAGGAGATTGCATTAGTTGAAGATCCAAAGTTTGGGAATTGTAACTGATCCTGAACAAGGCAGGACATGCTTCCCTGCTTTGCCTAAAAGAAACTTTCAGGCTGCGGTCAGTGAGCTGTATGAGCAGTGATTACATCTCTGAACTACCTTGTGAGCTGTGTTATTTTGTAAAATGATGCAAGTGATGTAAGACCTTGAAGAAGGTCTTTCAGCGTTTGAGATTAATTAGAGCTCTTGATTCCTAGGCAGATGTTCAGAGTTTTAGATGTCGTCTGTTTTTCTAGCTTCAAAAAAGTTGTCTGTATGTTATACCATCATATATACAGTTTACATTGAGTAAGCTGTAGTCTCTACTAATTTGGTGTGTCCTCCCCACTCCCTCTTCCTCAAAGAATTCTGTTAAAATAACTGGTGTGAAATACAGGTTAGAAAAAGAAAAAGTTATGACTGAGAACATGCAGATAATCCTAATAGAAATTTTTATTTCTAGACAGTTGGTTGCTTTGTTTATTATGGGATTGCAGTCTCCTGTGTGTCCGGGAGAGAGTATCACAGCTGTTATGAATCAGGATCTTTATAATGTGTCGTGGTACCTGTTTGTTTTGTTTCCTTTTCATTTTGGAGGACTTCAAAGCACTCATTTTGGTTTTATTAATTAAGTTTATGAAAGTGTACAACTGAAATCAACAGAGATAAAATTCATAATGGTAAGTCCAGTTATTGCAGAATGGTTTGCCTAATCATTCAGTGCATTATTCTACTGTGTCTGTACCTGGAAAAACCCCACAGTTTCAGATCTTATTAGAAAGAATTTTATTTCCAGTTGCTAACACAGTTTCAACTACAGCTATGGGCAGGATCTTAAATTTATTGTATCCCCAAACTCAGTAAAGTCTGTTGAGGATGATCTTACTTTAATTTGAAATTCTCTGCCATTATCACTATTAAAAGAGGGAAGGTAATTAATCTCTTGACATAGTTGTTCAGATATATGGTTTGAAGTGCTAGTGTTTTGAATATTAAATAGTAATCAATGATAGATTTATTTGCATTTGGAATTAACATTTCTTGAAAAGGGATCCTGAAATGAAGATACAGGAGCTTTCTCCTGATTAGTGTTTTGGTATTTCTTGCTATGTGGTCATATGTAGTAGATACGACGTTCAGATGCTATAACAACCATCAAGATAAAATGCAGCTTCACGAGTGAACGAGAAGATCTTTTGCATGTGCCTCCACTATAAGCTATGTGTCAGGCCCACCTGTTGGTCCCTGTGAACCTGTAGCTCTTGGTGGCACTTCCTTCTCAAAGCTTGTTGTTGTGACTGTTCCTGCCTGGCAGAAATCCATATGCGTTTCAGTCAGTCAGTGGAGGTGGAAAGGGTGTGAAGAGTTTGGAAATGCAATTGTACTTCAAGCTTTCAAACCATGCTTCCTGCAGCTACATGTCCTCCTTCCTTGTAGGACGATTCATTTGGGATGGTGTGTCTAGAATACTGCATTGACAATATACAGGTACCCTCTCTGTGTCAGTCATAGAAAGAGAGAAATTGGAATTGTAATTTTACGGAGGGGTATGTGTGCTTTTTTGAGGGTTTAGGTAGGAGGGGGATTCCTATAACTGAGGTGGTCCTGGAGATCCAGTCTGTGATAAAAATAATATGCAGAAGGAGAGATCTAACTGGTTGTTTTGTGGACTGCCTTTGAAAGCTAAAGCAAACAAAAAAATGATTTAAAATTCCATATATAAGCAGTGATGTAAATTCTATATCTAGTAACTTGTTTCCCCTTGGCAAAATGGATATTTAAGTGAAACGGACATTGCCAAATTAAATTTAACTGGAAATGAATGTTTTGTGAAAAGTAAGCTCTCAACCTCAAATCACTTTTTGGGAAGAAAAAAAAAATAGTAAACAGTTATTTTTATAACAAGTATTTGAATCACAGTTTATGCAATCTAAACACTGAAGCTTTATGTTACTACATGAGAACCTGAACTTAAATTGAACAGCTGCTCTTATATTTTCACATATCTGGTTGTGGGTTTTTTTTTTTCCCTTTCTTTTTCTCCTTACTTCATGCTTTAATTTTTGAATTTAAATTTGCAGTTGAACAGCAGTGAAGTTCTGCATGGATGTGGGTAGAAAAGGAGAAGAGATCTTAAAGGAGTACATCAGTAGTTCTTTTCTTGCTGATTTTTTGTGGATTATCTCAAAACAGGTTCACATGGATATCAATGTATTTGTTATTCTACAAAAAATTGTGTGTTACTACTGGCTTATACACAGTGGTTATTCAATTGAAGTATGGTACTTTTTGAGATTGTGACTTCTGCCAAGCACCGTATGCTAAGAGAAGATAGTTGCTCGCTGTGGGCGAGCCACTACAGGATGGAACTGGTATGGAACTGGTATGTGCAGCGAGGTCCTGGGCATGCCGCTGGTGGCTTCGCTTCCTTCTGTTCCTGGTGGCTGAGGTTAGCTGAGGGCCTCTTCGGTTACTGGGTTGCTGGATAACTGTGTGATGTAAACCCACCATGGCATTTGGCCTTGGGATATTTGTGAGCTTCAGGAAGCTCCAGAAGCAAAGGCTAGACCTCCTGGCTTTGTTGGGAATACAGGCTAGGGTTAGGTAGCAGACTCTCCCCTGCCCCAATATTTTTTTGTGTGTGTGTTCTTGAATTAAATCTTTGTACCTAAAATTTTATATTTAACAAATGTTTTGGAAAATAGCATTTTTAAAGTAAAATGTTATTCTCTCTTTTTTGTCCTGTTGCTAGTATAATGTTAAAACTAGCTTTGAGCTGAAAGATGAATACCTGTCTTTTCGATCATTGCCCTCCTCCATCCCTGTAGCTTTAGCAAGATTGTCTGATTTTTCTCTCCTTTCCCCTCCCCTTTTTTTTTCTGTCTATAGTTTTCTGTTTATATCTCTGTCATAGTCTGCCTTACTTGCCCAACGTTTTTTTACCCACAACATACAGAAGTTCCTGTCTCTGATCTCATCACCTCTTATTTGACCCCTTTTTTGCTGTGCTTGTTGAGCGATGAGAAGTACACAATACTAGAGTGCATTCTACAGCAGGGGCTGTGTGATGACTCCAGGATGGCATCATAACTTTCAATGTTGATTTCAAAATCCTGTTTTCGATTACATCATGTTTGCATATCAACATTTACTACACATTCCTAGTTTCCTACCTCTTCTGCATGTTTTACAGTCAGGCAAATGAAATAATCCTTGTTCTCTCAGATCTGTGTGACGGTTATCCACATATTGGTAAGATTTCTGTATTTCCCCCCTGTATCTTTGGACTTTTAAGTAGCATTGAACGTGGTTTTTGATCTCTGTAATTTTCTTCATGACTTGTGGAAATGTGTGCTTTATGATGAATTTATGTCCTGGATTACAGTTTGGGATTGCAAACAAACTGCAGTGCATGAGCTGTAATTCTTTGAATAGGTTCTGAGGCTGTGTAGGTTTTTTCTTTTTAAAGAGTGGTGGAATGCATATACACTGCTTTCTTCTAAATAAAAAGCTGAAAAGAGATTGAGTTAGTAGCAGTATTAAGATTTGCAATTCATGGAAGAAATTTCTTGGTAATTACCACCTCTGTAATTGATACTCTGCCCATCCTTCAATGTGTCCAGCTGTATGTAAATCTTCTCTAACGACATAATTTTGCATTTCTTTCCTCATGTAAATGAGGAATCTCCTTGGTTTCTATTTGGGGACTCAGATCTGATTTATTTGGCATCGCCTAATTGAAAGGCAGGATCTGTTGCTGAAAAAGGTTTTTCCTCGTATGGAGGGAGGAGGAACGTGTGACTTGAGCTCGGAGGCGGCTGCCGGCACTGGCGGCTGGCCTGTTCTGGCCAGGGTTACCTGGCAAGCAGCTGGCACCCTGGGGGTTCGCAGGGCGAGAAGGGCTGCTGCCCCATCACCCCGGGGCTGCTGGGGTCCAGCTGCATGTGCAGCCCAGCCCTGTCCTGCCGGGGAATGGTGGGACCGAGAGGGAGTTTTCATCCCCCACTTGCGGCCCGTGTCTGGTGCTCTTCCTTCCCTTGGTTTGGTTGGTCTGTGGCTCTTGTCCATGTGAAGGTTCTAGTTTGTGGCTCCGCAGGTCAGAAGGGCTCTCCAGCCCTGTTGTCTGCTGCTTCTCTTAAAAAGCGTTTTGCAGAAAGTCGCTGAAATGGTCATGAGTGCTTCCTGTGCTCTGCTCACTGGCTGTGCCGTCATCTGCGCAAGCAGCGCCTTCGGTCTAATCACGCTATGCTAATGCAGCCCGCAGGGACTGTCCCACGTTAAGTCAGCAGGCTGCCAAATGTTGCTGTAGCTGTAGGACTTGACTTGTCTTACTTACTTGACAAAAATGAGTGGAGGCACCTAGATCTCAAGAGAATGTGCTGACCTGCTTGAGCCACTGTCAGTTCTTACATGGGGGTTTTAACTCTGTTTTTCGTCAAGGCAAAATAGTTTTGATGCAGGTATACCAGAAATAAGCTGTTAAAGGTAACCGATCAAATGGGGGGTGGGAGGAAGATAACTCCTGATACCACTGCTTTGGCAGGGGTGCAGCAGTAGATCTTTAAGTAAGGTGAAGCTTCAGTTCAGCAGTGCATGTAAACTGTATTACTCAAGTCCATTGCTAGCTGTAAAGCGCTTATATTTGCAATGATATTAAACATCTGAGCTTGTTCTTATCTTGCAGTTAAGTCCTATGGTAAGTTTGCTAAACAGGGCCTCTGTGAGAATAACGCTTGTTAAAATAATTGAGAACATGGAGCTTGCTCTCACAAGATGCTTAGCATTCAGTTGTCTGTTCAGCAAAGCACTTGTTGAGAGGATATTGCGTCTGATTTAGAAATAGTCTTATTAACTTCCTACTGCTTGCTGCTTGCTACAGTTCTCTTCCCTCAAGTAACTCAAGTACTTTTTTTTTATTTTATATCTGTTAGAAAATAATAGGGAAAGTGTGTGCTGATGAAGTTCTATTGTTGATGTCTAAAGAGTTGGTAATATCTAGCTGTAATCTGGAAAATAAATTGATCCAGGAGCCTGTTTGATCTCAGGAAAGATCTCTGCAGCATCTTTCAAGTACGAGTCTGATAATATTTACTTAACCGTTTGGAGAAAAACCCAAGACTTGGTTCAAGTCTTAGGCAATGACAAAACTTGGTTTTGTGTCATTGCTAAGTGGCATTACCTCTGTCTATCTTGGTGTCTGGGTCTGGTTTCTTTGTTCACCCACTATATTTTCATTGGATCCTTCTCTTTTGTCTTCTGTTTATCCCTTTGTGGTGGGGTTTATTGTTTTGCAACAAGTAATCTTTCTTATCCTAACAGGCTGAAGTTATTATCCAGGACTGGGTCATGATAGCATGTTTTGATCCCATAAATAAACTTGTGTTTAGTGTATTTTCTTAACAGAGCTTAAAACAGATGGGAGGAAAAAGTCACAGTTTTCCTATGATAATATATAGCAGTTAGCCCCACGCATGTGCCTATGTATCTTAAATAAATAGCTAATACATTGGTAGTTACCATTAATTATTTCCATTGGCTTCATTCCTTTGATTAAAAGGGATCATTATCATCTCCATGGTGGTACATTGACCTAGTAAACAATGGAGAATCAGAAATTACTTGCAAATGAAGGTTGTTGTGATCAACAACACTCTTTATGTATTCATGCCTGTGCTTATAATATAATATATTAATAATGGGTGACTTATTGCGTTTTCAAGCTCAGACAGCAGTAATGTCCTCAGCTCTCTGTTTACCAGAAAGATGGAATTAAACAAAAAAGGATTGATGAGATTTACGCAGAAAGCTGAAGGTGATTGGATATTAAATAATCTTGCAAATACTGTGCCTGACTCTGGGGAAAAGATTTTATTTTGAAGTTATTATATGCCCTCTTCCCCTTAATGGAAATTCTTTTATTTCCCCATTATAAAAGATTTTTATTTTTTAAAGACAGTATCTTGGTGCCGCAAGCTAGCATTAAAAATAACAGTAGGCATCTTTCAAGCAAAGCAATCTCCATGTCAACAAGTAATATTTGTGAGAGAATTAAAAGCCCTTGAAACACATTAGAAGACATATGGTGAACGGGTAGGGAAATACTGTTTTATTCACTGGTACTACAGACTGTAATAGGAATTTCAGTGTCCCTAAATTGCTTGCTTAAATACCCTTCTCTAAGCTCTCTAAAACTTACTTAGGGTTAAATACTAATCTGTTGTAAATAAGCTTAACTGAGCTCAGTGGAGCTACATTTAAGAAAATTTATCTCTTAATTTTCCAAGGTGATGTATCGAGGCAGATCTTGAAGTCAAACTCAAGTTTTGGGGGTTCCTTCAGGCTGTGTCAGTTTTCTGACGACTGTAAAAAAAAAAAAAAAGAGGTTTTCTGCCAGTTTAGACTAAGTGAAAAGTTAATCCTGTTCTTGTAGTAAAATTACTTCCTTGAAAGTAAAATAATGCTGTAAGATTTATGGGATAGATTTGGTTTTAGTTGTGTGGGGTTTTTTAATTTTTGTGTGTGTGTGTGTGTATATATGTGTGTGTATATATGTATGTATATATAAAAAACCCCCACAACTAAAACCTTTCTGTAAAGAAAATCAGGGGTTCTGTGTGAATGTAGAAGCCATTGGGGCATAGGTTTCTGCCAGGAACATGTAAATCAAATAGAGCTGATCACAGCCAAAGGCTTACTTTGCTAATTTCTTCACGCCTCTGTACACTGTACAGTAGGTCTTTTTGACTTTTATTTTTTGTTCTAAAAAAAAGGTGAAAAATAACCTTTCTGTTTGCAATCAGAAACTAGGTATTCTTCCGGGTTTTGGTCCTTAGTTCATGGCTCACATAGGAGTTTTTCATTCTCACCACTCCTGGCTGAAACTGTGCTTGCTGTTAAGGTGTGAAGGACGTATACTGGGAAGCCCCTTATGGGACTTGCAGGATGAACAGCATGTGGTATGCTTGTTAGGGTAGTTGGTTGGGACGTACGTAAGACAAGATTAGCAGCTTTGCTCTCCTGTGGAAGATGAATTTATCGTGAAATGATACGTACGACTTGCTGTTTTCTTTCTGAGTGAAGTTCAGTGGTGTCTCTACTTAGAGCTTAATTTATAGTTGCTTTGATAGTCGTTACAACCTTGAGCTATGGAAATCCTTTCTCACCTTTTCAACCCCCTTGTGAGTTTTAGCAAAGGACAGATTTTTTTTTTTCCTGTCTCAAATATTTTCTCTGTGAAAGTGCATTTAAAAGGTAGCTCACCAACTGCTCTTCTGTCTCCTCTTCCTTCAGAGTAAGGGTCTGTTACTACCTATGTTATTTTCTGATGAGTATTTGCTATGTATATAACATGCCAAGATATTCACTATGTAAGACTATGTAAGGCAAACCATTTGATGACTCTGTAAGGTTAAAAAAACAAATGCAAAATAAGCCTTTACTAAATTCTGCCTCCTTCCAAAAAGTGCTTTACATACTTGTCTTCAAATGTTGTATTAGCATGTAGCAGAGAACTTGAGAAATCACCCATTTGGTCAAGGCAGTGTCTCTGACGGCAGTGGCTGCTCAGACAATGTGCATAGACATGTCTGCACTGTGCTATAGTAGATGAAGAGCCTTACAGAACTGAAGAATACCTGTAAACATGTAGAAGACAGAGACAAGAAATAGAACTGTCTTTGGATGTGACCTTATTTTTAAAGAAAAGCTAATACTAGCCTTAAAAAAAAAAAAAAAAATAATTACCTCTGTATTAGATTTGGATTGCTTCTAGTACAGGAAAGTAAGTTTGTCCGTGGGGTTGTTTTGGAGTGTGGTGCTGCATTTCCCAGGCAGAAGGGCACATGCTGGAGTCCTATAGAAATATGCTGGTACGTGAGCAGCAGACATCCGTAGGTATTTGGAGCTTTAATTTTGCTGGGCCTAGGCTACATTGAGAGTCTATGAGCACACTGTGACAAGTTTTCAGAGTCAACTAGAACGTCAAAAAATACCAATATTTTTTGGTTTGCTTATTTTTTCTTAACAAAACCCCCCCGTAATTCTGAGAGAGAATTATCATGTACCAGTAATTTTTATAAGGACATGCAAATCAGGTTAGATTTTCAATATGAAATATGATTTTAGTGCTTATGCAGTAAAATTGCATGCCCTTACAGACTGATGTTTGCTTTTGGCCTTAAACGGAAGAGCAAGGGGTAAATTTTCTCAGTCAGCTATGGAAATAGGCTTTCCAAAACTAAGTTATTAGTTTCCTTCAGTCCTGGCCTCCTTATTTCTGAAGGAGCCTTATGGTGAAGGTCAGCCTTATGGTGTCTATAGTTCTTAACTTTTTTTGCGTAGAATGCTGGGGGTGATTTGGGTATTACATGGCCCATAAATACTGTTTGGTGGGAATGCAGTGAAACCATCAGCTGTGCTTCATAGTCTGGGTTTTCCTTGCCTAATAGCAGTGTGCAACGGGGAAAAGAAACTGGAAACATGAACTTCTGTTAACAGTTACGTTTTTGCGGCTCTGTGTATGGGAGAGCATTGTTAGCACACTGAGAAGAAAACTGGATTTATCTTGGGAAATGCATTACTAGTGGATAAAAGGAAATGTTTGCTTCCAGAAAAGGTGTCTTCCAGAATATACTACACTCGATTATATAGGCAGCTTTAGTAATTGCAAAAATTACGTACTTGAAAAGTAAGTAAAATTCAGAGGTTAAGCTAAAGTTGAGGACTAGCCACATGGTGAAAGTGGATGTGCATATCAAATCTGATGGTGCCTTAAACAATATATTAGGGGAAAAAATGTCTAATATTCCCCCCCACCCTGCCCACCCCGTACTGCACTTATTCACAAGATAGATATTCAAGGAGGAAGCAACATTGCAATTTGAGACCGCAGTCAAGTGTTCATGCATTTGTGGCATTACTGTTTCAGCTCCCTTTCATTTTCAATGAATAGCAGAACCTTTTCAAAGATTGCATTTCACAAGAGATTAGTGTTCAGAATATTCAGTTTAGGATAGTCAACAGGTGACATTCTAGACCATAATTTTTATGTATTTTATCTAAAGCCTGTCCAGAACACTGATTAAGAAAATACTTTTACTTTCACCTTTTACCCCAGCAGTTTTGGGCTAGTTACAAAAAATAAAAGATTTAATTCCTGTACAATCTTGATTTGAAGTCTAATGAGGAAGCCAACAGATAAAACCTACAAAATGTTATTCTGTCAGTATTTTTGAAACTGCCCCTTATCCAGCTCAAATTCTGAGGTTTGAAATCTTGTCCATTTTTAATGTGGCTTCTATCATCATTTTAAAGCCCTCCCCAGTAATTTCTGAAACTGCACTAAAATCTCTCCATTGTCTGATGCAACTTTACAAAGCCTCGATATGAAAGTAAAGAGACAGAAGGCGATGTTATTCTGTCATCTTTCTGTTACTGCTGGCTCTTACCTACTTCTAGCCACTGCCCGTGACTTCACTGATGTCTCGGAGGCTCCTTTCTGCTTGTTTCCTGAAAGTAGAAGTTTTATACACAGGTAATAAGCAATCCTTTGGCGTTCTGCAGTTTCTTGTATCTAAAGATAAGAGCAAACCAGCTGATAAGTACCTCCAGTGCAAGTGTGCAGTGTGACATGGACTATTATATGCAAAATGGGCATTTTAGCAGAGTATCCCCTGCCCAGCGGCGTTCTCTCAGTTGCATTCTGCATCTTACAGATGTGTTCATTAGATGTGCTGAGCAGCGGTGGCTGTGTCACGGACAAGGTACAGCAAACCCATGTTGTGTTTCTGCTCGGAGGTGGCTGTATTTAATTGGTGCATGAACAGTCAGAGTCCACTATCAGCTTTAATCCTGCTGTTGTTTTTTAACTGGAAATTGTTCAGTGATGGGCACTGAAACTCCAGCGAGGCAGATGGAAAGGCAGCAGAAGGCTTTTAGATTTAACAAAATGAAAGCCTTTGCTTTGGCATTTACCATCTCGGTTCTTTCTTCTGTTTTAAGTTTGTCATTAGGGAGTGGAAGAATGTTGCTCTAATTAAAGAAAAATAATTGCAAGCAGGTGTTAATATTGTTGACTCTGGTTTGTGTTTATCCTTTCGACTGTTATCTGCTAACCAAGATACATAAGCATTTTCTTTGTGAGGCTGCTCTTCTGTCATTTTGATAAGATTAAGTTAGCTCTTAGACTATTAGTAAGTAATTCCAGTTTTATTTGTATTGCCATTGAAATATTCTTTATGCATTCATTATAGATTTTCATGCTTAGAAGAAAATTTTCTGTTACTCACGAACACTGCTTATTTTCTGACGCAGTTGGACTTCCTTACCTCATGCTGATTGATGCGTAGAAATCCCTGTAGACTACTGAAGAATTGTCTGCTTTCTAGATGACTGTTCTTGTTTTTCCCTTGTTCTGAATAGTTAAATATTCTGGTTTTGAAATGAATATATTTTCAGTAGCTTCTTGTTACAATTTAAATCCTACCAATTTACTTCCAACATTTTCCATTTCAAGTGATCCTTTATAGTCCTCTTGGCTATTTTCTGCTCTTCTGTTTTCTCTGTTGCTATGTGAGAAATA
Source organism: Ciconia boyciana (assembly GCF_034638445.1). Classification (NCBI taxonomy): domain Eukaryota; kingdom Metazoa; phylum Chordata; class Aves; order Ciconiiformes; family Ciconiidae; genus Ciconia; species Ciconia boyciana. The sequence continues at coordinate 153,954,149 of NC_132935.1, forward strand.
TCCTTTTGCATAGAGTAAATTCACTGTTTGCTGATATGCTTAGCTGTGTTATAATATGCTCATTCTTAATTTTTTTAAAAATTTGAATAATCCTTCTAGTAACAGTGACAATTCCCACATATGCTTATTTGCATATGTGTATATATACACATACACTTAAAATAATGGAGAATGGTTTGGGACTTCTGATTGTTTATACACTGCAGAGTACTGAGAACTGTAGGATACATGCAAAACACAGCAAAGTGGTACAGAAGCCAAAAATACTGTTGTGAAGATTCTAAGCAAATATAGTGTCTCTGTCCTTCCCTCTCTTCCCCTCCCTCTCTGTGTATGTATTACCCATAGCTTATTAAATGTTTGATACATAAAGTTGACATGGATGAATATTTACAAAATAGATGCATCACCTTGAAATGTAAGTGTGCTAAAAAGTGAGATGAACACTGTTTAAATGTCATATTAGGAAACTGATGATCCAAAATAAGAAATATATATTTTTATTTTAATTTTGATTAAAGAATTGATGCCTAATCATGCAAATTAACTTTTTTATAACTGTGAATCTGCTATTTTCATTATCGTAATTTAGATGTGATTAGTTATCTGAAATTAAAGCTTAGTTTCATTATATGTCCAGTTTTGACTGGGGACTTCTCCAGCAGTTGGGAAAGGCCAGGTACGTGTGCTATTTGTAACAAGTGCTAAATCAGAGTAATGGGGGTCTCCTTTTTTTCAAAAAGAGTTGTCTTATCTTCTTCTGTTGTGCTTCTCAGTTCATAAAGCAGACATCCACAAAGAGAGGAATCAAAATTCCCCTGTAAGGAATGCAACTCAGTATATCAGTGAAAACGGTACAAGTCTGTATTATTCTCAGAAGTCAGAGGGGACCTGCTGTCTTAAGAGACATGCTTATTACTCAGTTTAAGTAACTTGCTGGGATGGCACTGTGAAATTAAGATACAGGAACTCAATCTTTAAAACCTCTGTTACAGCATTTAAGCATGTGAATGATTTGACCGGGTTATTTTCCTGACCCCTTTGAAGAAAGCAAATGATTCAGGAGGCTTCAAGCAGATAGCTGAATGGCCTTTTTTCCAGGGAATTTCAGATACGTTATTTTTGGGGAAACACTTACCAAATCACATCTGTATGCCTTAGCATTTAAGTGTTTAAAATACTAGTTTTGTATTGATTAACAATATTGCTGGAAAGTGTTTTTTCCATCACAAAGAAGCGGAGTTTCTCTTTTTCTCTTTAAGACAGCTTTAGCCTGTTGCTTGATGCTGTAGTGCAGAGATTGTTCATTTCCTAGCAAAACTGCAGTCAGAAGGGAATTGCAAGTGTGCTGAGAGCAAAAAAGCTTCAGGGTTAACCCTGGTCTCTGTGGGAACATTGATCCCTTGGAAGGAATATCTTTGTGTGTTTTGTCTAGCTCTAATCTTTGCTTCTGTGGTGGAGAAGCTTAACCCCTGAGTAAGGAAGTTCTTTAACAGATTATTTTCCTTCACTAAATTAATTTATTTACAGACTTTTAAACATTCTAAATTCTTGAAAGTCCCAAATTCTGATGCTAATTCTAGATAAACCAGTGACACCTGTGCTCATTTATCTCAACACGGTAATCCCTTTTAAGGGCTTGAATTTTCCTTTTTAACCTGCAGGCTCATGTCCCAGTGTCTCCTTTCAAAGCCACTCACGCGTGCACTGAAGTTGATCGCTCCTATCATCTGAGGCCATGGCTGGCTGGAGCCTCATGAGTTTTATCTCTGTCTGCCATAATGTTCCTATAGTAGGCAAAATTTCTGGTATAATCCTTTTACACTTGTATTCTAAAAATATTGTGCCAGTCAGTTATTTTCTATGGAACCAATACAAATAACCAATAAGTAACCAATACAAAACTAGAATTTTTTAAAAGAATGTTTCTTGTGCAGTTGATACAAAGCTGCCATGTAAATACTGGACTTTAGGAATATGTAAAATACTTCAAATTTTATAGTGTTTGTGAAATGACTATGCTGTTTATCGAGCAGTGGTACTCTGGGGCATAAAATGTACAGCATGCTTTGTTTTTGCCTGGGGAGAGTGCTTGCAGGTCAGGGTTGTGTGTTCATTCCTGGAGTCTTACGAGGTGAATGAGATAGTGGGCTTGGAGTCTGCTGCTCCATGGAGAACTCCCTGCCCCAAACACGGTAGGATAGAAATACAGCACATTTGCATCCTCTGTGTGTGTGTTGGTCCCACTTCTTGGAGATGTAAGGGTCTTTCAGTCCCTAGAAGTATTAGCAATCAGAGCTGGCCTTAAGATCTTGGCAGAATGGAAAGGGGACTCTGGCATGCTCTAACGGAGAAATTGGATAGGCTTTCTTTACTGTGCAGTTGAAAGCTCCTTTACGTTTGTCTGTGAAGTCACTGTGTGGCTGTTGTAGAAAAGAGCAATTATTTTCTCTTTTTTTGCCACTATTGATGTTGAGTTATTGCTTCTTCCTTTTGGGAATCAGTTGGGGTTGGACTTGAAGTGGAGACACTGTGAAGGTCCGCCTTTAGGGTTCCCCGTGTCTGAGTCTTTATCGGAAGGGAACTATATAGGTTCTAAAGTTCATGCAAAACAAAAACAAATCCTAAATCAGTTATGTCTTTTCAGAAAGGTGAATGGATAACTAGTAGAGGCTGCATTTTATGTTGCAAAGCAACGCTCTTGTCTAACAGAGGGTGAATAAAAAATTTCTAACAGGTATACCGCTTCCAGATAGAGAGGAATTGCAGTGTCCTGCTTAGGGGCAAAAGTGGGTACCAACCATTAAAATATATGGCAGATATGATGACCAAAGTGTTAAAAGTTCTTAAAACTTTATATTGGATTTGGGGCTTTTTTATTAGTTTTTCTGGGTTTGTTTTTTTGTTTTGGGAGTTGCAAAACAAAACAGGGATCCCAAAACCTTAGTATGTAACTGGCGTCTGAATGAGCAGTAGCGTGTGCCTTTTCTTAAGAGGAGATCTGTTTTGCATTTAGTCATCTATGTTTGTTTTCCATGTGTTAGAGAGGCATATTTTCAGAGGCCTTTTCCAGAGCTATAGAACGCCTGCGATTTTTTTTTTACCCAGAACAATAGTGTTAGAGATAAGCAGCAAACTGAGTTTGGGGTTCCTGTAATCTCCAATGTGACTTGTGGAGTTAGCTTGTTCCCTGCCAGAACTTGTTTAATTCTGAGATGCTTCAGGAGTAGAACCCCATTCATCTTTCAGTTTCAACATCAATGAAATTTTTAATGGTTTGATTGATCGTGCATATATTGTGGCATGTTGCATGCTGAGAGGGCTGAAAACTACCATCAGAATTGACTATGAGAAGGAGGTTTTTTGAAGTAATTCTTGTTACGGCTGAGCCTGCTGCAAAATCAACCTGAGTTTAGTTGGCACTAAATGGAAATGTTGGAGCTCTGTAACAATCTGTTTTTCAGCTTTGGGCAAGTAAGCATTGGCGACTACTGAACAAGTGGTGAGAAAACTGTCTAAATCACAAACGTCTTGCACAAGTGTAATATATTGTCTTACCTAATAGTAATGATTTTGATGTTGCTTTTACTTGATCTTCCTAAAACTTATCTTCTGATTTGAGGGTTTTAACTTATTTTTGTGTTTTTTCTTGGTCATTGATTTGTGGATATCAGAGGTGCATAACTTGCGCCTGTCAAGTTACATCAGGCCTGATGGGACAGCTAATGATACGTTGTGGTTTGCCTTTGGCTGCCCTCTTTTCTGAGGACTCTGCAAAGTCCCTGCCAGATTTCGACCTGTTTGAGTACGTAGTGGTTAAGGCCACATGAGTTGTGTGTGCTCTTGAGTTCCTTAGATAGGGTGTTCCTATTTATAGGAACATTGTGCTGCACGTGTGTAGAGAAATAGGAAATACTGTATGTGTCCTCAGTGATTTGAAACAGATTTTGTCACATACCTGATGCTTAAAATCAAATTACATTGCTCTAACGTATTTCTTTACTCATTGAGTTTTACTCAAAATTAAGAACACTTAATATTCTCTGAACTAATTTGATTGACAAGAGTTCTTTCTCCTTTTTTTTCCCTCTGATTAAAAGGTCACTGAAGTAAAAAAACTTGCCCCGATTCTTTTGCTGTTGCACTGACATGTAACCAATGCACTGGAAATACCTTTAAATTCTGATTCTGAATCACGTGTATGTTGTCATCTTTTAGTTTAAGTTATTTCCCCCCAATCATTGTCTTCTGAAGTCCAATTATGTAGCACTTCTGTTTTCAGGAGTCCTGCAATGGAGAATTCTGCATAGCTTATTCTTTAAATTTGAGAAGGTTGTTAAAATTTTTAAGAATGAGCAATTTGAAGCTAGGATCTGTTTCCCACAGGCTGGTAATGTTGGGAGGAAAGTGACCCAATTCCAGCCTCTTTGTTGAATTTATATTTTCTATGTGTTTATATCACTGGGGAAGAATAATTTAAAATTATTTCCTGGTTGCGGAAATGCTTATTTTCTTTCTGTGAATTAGTTTAGCTTTTTACCAAATGACTTAGAATAGGCTTCCTCCTTTTCTCCCCTACCCCGAAAACCCTTCTTCCAAATTTGGTGCATTTTAACTTCATGTTTGCTATCATTTGTAAGAAATTCATTTCAATGCTACAGTGACAGTACTGTTACATTTTAACGTACTGGTCATGCTTCCCTTGGCTGAGCACTTTGACGGGAAAGAAAACCTTCATGTTTGTGCCTGGCTGATCAAGCGTGCTTAACCAAAGTGGACCCGTAGCCTGAGCAAGCCATATTCTTCTCCTGTTTCTTGGGGATGTGCTCAGTGCTCATGCAAACCTTGGAGACTTCTGTTATGGACTAACTTCTGGTAAGATCATAAGGATATATCGTGTGCCCAGTGGCACGTTACGTACACTTTAAAGGTTGTAAATATATTGTGTTTTCATGCGGGAAAGTGTCTTGTAAGTGGGAAGATGTTTGCCAAAAGGAAGTGTTTGTCTGGAGAGCTCCCCTGCTCCAGCAAGTTTGTTCAGATGTCTGACCTTTTTTGCCTGCAAATGGTCACCCTTCCCAGTGTTTGCTCTTCCCTGTGTTGAAGTTTGTTTTTCTTTTGGGTTGAAATAAAGCCAAGTGTTGATTTGGCCCTGGCTGTCTTTTTGTTACAAGTTTTTTTTGAGTTTGTCCTCTCCTCTGGTTTTTGTATACAATTTCAGCAGTAGTGTGGTGATGGAGGAAAAAGAGAAAAATAAAACATTTCTTGCATTTTTGTCTGTAAGATTACAGCTTGGATTCCTGCATCAGAAGCACCCATCCCTCCTTGGCCTTCTCTTTTGTTCTTTGGTTTTCTGGTTAAACTCACTGTTGACGACGGATGAAGAACTTTTTCCTTCTTTATCAAGGTAGCTTGATAAAATAGAGGAACAGAAATGAATAAATTAAAATTTTAGCATTTTCTAGTATGATAAAGTTGAAAACAAAGGAGGAATAAATTTGTACTAGGCAGTGGAAGTGAAGGACTTGCCTTGCATCATCTATAAGGATGTATCTTACTGATAAGCAGAGAAGTATGCCTGTAGCTTGAGGGCTATATATAGCATAATTCAACACATATATTTTTCAATGGATGCCAACTAGTGAAAATGACTGTCAGACAACATCAAAAGTAGAATGCTGAATGTACTATGTAATACATACAGCAGGGTCTTCTGTTTCTTGCTTTGTCGTAGCTAAGGCAGTCTTTGGGATAGTTTTGGTTCAAGCATGGCCCCACTGCATACAGATGTTCTCCCGTGGGCCAACTACTTTTTATTTCTTGTGGTTAAACCACAAAGTGGGTGGTAAACTGGATTATTATGTTGGTTTCCTTCATACTTAGAGAAATGTACTGTGAATATTTTACTGCATAAAAAGTAGCCTGCAAATTAAAAGATGTGTTGGCTCCCAAAACCTTTCCTGTTCCTTGAAAACGTCCTCAAATAGGAACTGTTTTGTAGGATTGTGTTTAAATTCTGTCTGGAAAATAATGATTTCTATAAATCCCTACAAATGTGGATGTCTCTTGCCCCATCTCAAGTGGGAAAACTGAAAAAACTTGAAGTCTTGTTGTTTATTGTGCTGTCTGAGATTGAATGAAAACTGGTAAGAGCCAAGTCAAAGCCTAGTAACTACAGTCACAGAGATAATGACAAGTATTCATAGCTTGTTGCAATAATTCTCCTTTTGACAGAAGTTTTGGTATTTACTCCTAATTCCCACTGGTTTCCCATATGCAGTTTAACTGAAATGGCGTTAATTGTGACACTAGATAATAAACATCCTGAAGGCAATGAGGTGGCTGTTCTCTGTTCCTTAAACCAATGCAGAGGGAGACCTTCTCTGCGACCATTAGCTGTACTGTAAAGTTGTCGGTGCTTTGTTTGTCCTACCGCCAGTCTTGTTCAGAGAAACACAGCTTCTTCTCATGTGTCCTCCCAGGAAGTCAACTGGTCCAGATTAAATGAGATGAGTTTTAGCGGCATTTGGAGGGACTTGGGCTGAGACCGCCACGCTTACTCTATGTTAGACTTCAAAGCAGACTCTCAGAAGTGAAATACCTTTCAACCCACATAGCTCCCGCCATATGGATCAGTAATATTGGGCTTTTTGATTATTGAGTTAATCCAGAGGAGCTAGTTCCAATTATTTTTCTCTTTCAAATGGCTGACCACCGTGTTTGTGTACTCAGGATTGCAAAGTGAGCACTAACACACTTGCATATCACAGACTGTTCTTCATGCTTGAAGGTGCTTTTCTGACATTTACTTCTGTAGACTTAGAATTTGGGGTTAGTAAACTCAGGGTTGCATGAAGTGGGGAGATGCTCTTTAGTGACCTCTTTCTTTTCATTCCTCAGCAGCAAATATGATGAGTACAGAGTGTTAGTGTCCTACAGAAAAATAGAAAACCTGTTGTGTTTTAATATCTCCCGTGAGTTACATATATATAATGAATGGTTTAATTAATTTTTTTTGTAACAACAGTCTTCCCTTTCCTCCTCCTGTTTTCATTCCTTCTTCTCCACAAGCTTCTGTTGTTGTCAGATCCTGTATTTGTTTTTAGTGTTGCTTTTGCTTGTGTATGAGAGAAGCCAGTTTGGAATCTTGTCATATAAATTGAGTTTCATGCTTTCAAGGCCGGGTGCTCAAAATTAATCTTTTAAATAAAAGAAGCACAGTTATTAACGGTGTGCTGAGTGTACATTATTTCTGTGGAAGCTATATATGACCAGCATGTTATCCCTCTTTGATTTAGGATACTAATCTCAGGAGAGTATTCAGCTTTGAAACAGCTTGTTATGTTTATGTTTTAATGATACTGAATGGCAAATGTATTTTTGTTCTTATTTTTAAAATTCATAAATACTACAAAGGCTGTGCTTTTAAGTCATTTAAAGCTCTCTCTCTGATGAGGTCTTGAATCATTTCCCTTTTACCTCAATTTGATAATGAATCTCTGGGTTGTTTGATGGAATCTGCTTAAATGTGAGTGTGTAGCAGGAGTAATATATGTAAACTGTGACAAATGAGAATTTGTAGGCTAAGTGAGGGAAGGATAGACCTGCTTCTGCTGAATGGGACCAGGATGTCACCTTCTGTTCCTAGTCTGCTGTCCCTTTGTGTCAGGTGGCTGGTAATGTCTTTGGTTAGTGGTCTGCCCTCAAGATTGCAACATAAATAACTCCATTAAGACAAAAGGAGGAATAGAATTACAGCATCTTCCGTCTATTCACAGTAACATAATTTGGCTGTTATAGTACTTTCTCAATGTACAGCAGCTAGGAAAGTCTCCTAATGCCCTCTGCAGCCTGGGAATTTTATCTCCTGTTCTTTCTCATGATAGATTAATGGAAATGGGCTTTCCAAGAGCTGTGAAACAGATGTCAAAAATGCAGCTAAGAACAGTGACAAACTCTGCTTTCTGTGCTGCTTGTTATCGTTGGATCTCAGCATGGTTTCAAATCAGGATGAAAGAAACCAGGTCAATATAACAATTCCTTTAGCTTGTGGTGGGTGTTTATTGTAAGTGTTGCCTTCAGAATATTTTTGGTCCGTTCAGAAATATGTCTGTTAGAACAGCAGGAGAAAGCTGGTTTGGGCGCATAGCTGCGGTGCGCTGAGGGGTCTCTTGCCTTACAATCACTAATGTGCGTGGTAGTGGATAAGAAATCAAAACCTTGCCTGCAGTTCTCCAGACTTCCTTTCTCCTTGACTCTGGAAATGAAAAAAGTTTTGGGAGCTTTCTAAATTAACTTACATTTTAATGTTTGTTAAAAGCTGTCATATACAAAAAACTGAAGATAAACCTCAGATCTTAAGGGATTTATTAGTCTGGGAGTTTGCAGTTTGGAAAACATATGGAAAGTTTAAAAAGTACACTCTAAGTTTGTCTCACTATTAGAGGATACTTTTTCCTTACATCCTCTTCAGTCTAGTCTGTTCTTTATATATTATTCTGAAGCTAACGTTTTTAGGGCTTGGGGAAGAGGAAAAGAAATATCACCATACAAAGAGAGTGAAATGAAAACAGCCTTAAAAAGTGTTCTTAAAGTGTGTTGTGTTGTGAACAGCCTGAATTTGTACAGCGTCTTGATTTGTGGAACACTTGCCATGTATGTTACAGTTATGGGCTAGATCATTGAAAGTTATTTTTATCCTTAGAGTCAGTATTTAGTCTCTTTTTTTCTCTTAATAGTATTAGAATGGGTGAGTTGTTACACTGAAGTTCATCTAAATAGAGAATTCCTGCAGTTACTCAGTCTCTTTATAACTGTTATGTTCCAGCTAAAAGCAGCTTCATTATAACTTTATTTCTTGCCGTGACTCTGTTCTAATTTACAATTTTTTTCTTTATTTTTAATTAAGATGCAAGATTTTATGAGCCTATACAGTTTGAGTGGAATTTTTGCCATTTGTATCAGTCTGAGCAGGCACAGGCTTTAAAGTAGTGTTAAGTTTGATGGAGATTAGATTTGTGTTAATTTACCATGAAGAAAAAAATGCTGCAGAATTTACCACCCATGCTAACTCTCCGTAGCCTTTAACTGAAGCAGAACCATGCTACTAATAGGTTTGTGAAGATTTTCAGAGAGCCTGCAGATAAATATTGGATTATTAAACATGCTGTTACTTGTGTCGTGGAGGTCAGTGGCTGTGGTCCTGTATCAGAAATAAGGGATGTGCCCTGTTGCTCCAAATAAAACAAAACATCAGTCTGAATTTATAGTATAAGGGATTGTTTATATCCATTACTTGAATTTTTTTGTTTGTTTGTTTCTAAATTGCTGCCTTAAGAAATGAAGTTTTGAACCCATGTAGCACAGTCGTGTTTCCCAGGGCTCTGTGTTGGGGCCAGTCTTGTTTAATATCTTTATCAATGATCTGGATGAGGGGATTGAGCGCACCCTCAGTCAGTTTGCAGATGACACCAAGTTGGGCAGGAGCGTTGATCTGCTTGAGGGGAGGAAGGCTCTGCAGAGGGATCTGGACAGGCTGGATCGATGGGCCGAGGTCAGTTGTATGACGTTCAACAAGGCCAAGTGTTGGGTCCTGCACTTGGGTCACAACAACCCCATGTAACGCTACAGGCTTGGGGAAGAGTGGCTGGAAAGCTGCCTGGTGGAAAAGGACCTGGGGGTGTTGGTTGACAGCCGGCTGAACATGAGCCGGCAGTGTGCCCAGGTGGCCAAGAAAGCCAATGGCATCCTGGCTTGTATCAAAAATAGTGTGGCCAGCAGGACTAGAGAAGTGATCGTCCCCCTGTACTCAGCACTGGTGAAGCTGCACCTCAAATACTGTGTTCAGTTTTGGGCCCCTCACTACAGGAGAGACATTGAGGGGCTGGAGCGTGTCCAGAGAAGGGCAACGAAGCTGGTGAAGGGTCTGGAGCACAAGGCTGATGAGGAGCGGCTGAGGGAACTGGGGTTGTTTAGCCTGGAGAAAGGGAGGCTGAGGGGAGACCTTATCGCTCTCTACAACTACCTGAAAGGAGGTTGTAGAGAGGTGGGGGTCGGTCTCTTCTCGCAGGTAACAAGTGATAGGATGAGAGGAAATGGCCTCAAGTTGCACCAGGGGAGGTTTAGACTGGATATCAGGAAATTTTACTTCCCTGAAAGGGTTATCAAGCATTGGAACAGGCGGCCCAGGGAAGTGGTTGAGTCGCCATCCCTGGAAGTATTAAAAGACGTTTGGATGTGGTACTTAGGGACATGCTTTAGTGGTGGCCTTGGTAGTGTTAGGTTTACGGTTGGACTCAATGATCTTAAAGGTCTTTTCCAACCTATATGATTCTGTGATTCTGTGAAATATGTTAGTGGCAAGTGTATGGGAAGGAACCTCCTGAAAGTGTCTCCTGGCTGTCTTGCTGTTGTATTTCTAAAATCTTGAAGCCTGGATATAGGACCCACCCCTGCTTAGTCTTTCCTATCGGGGATTTGACATAGAGATGACTCGCTGCAAATCATTTAATGATTCACTGTTGCTGTGCAAATGGCTCAGGTATTTTGAGGTGCTTTTTCTTCAGGCATCCCATACCCTGTGGCAGGCTCTGAGGTTTTGAGGCAGTGTAGGAAATCCCTCCATCAGCTGAGAGGTCAGAAATACCTATGTCGTCCCCAGGTATACTTCTTCAATGTGCAGTTACAATTATAATATAGAAAAATAGTTCTAAGTTCACATTAGTTGATGGAGAAAGATTTTGTGGAAACAACATGTTGAGTTGAGTTCAGAGCAAGAATCTTGCTCAGATAAAATGATTTATTTTGGTACTATGGAAATGCAAGCATGTATCCTCAAGTATTCCCTTTTTTCTTTGTTGTAGCAAAATGAAACTGAAGAAGGTGTTTACTCTTAAAATGTATTTAGAGACATTCAACTTTAATTTGAACACTTAGAAGAATCACCACATCAATAAATAAATTGCTTTCAAAGGTTAATTATTCTCACAGTTAAATGTAAGTTTTATATAAATGTATTTATCACTGCTTCCAGCTATTAGGTTTTACTATGGCTTTAATAATACATTATATTACATCTACTATGTGTGTCTGTGCCCCTGCAATTTCCACTTAATTTTTTTTTCTTAAGAATTTAGTACTCATCAAAATACTGCTGTCAGTGGTTCTTCAGGCACTGTGCTTTCTCACATACCAGCTCTGACTGGTAAATTTAATCATTACTAGAGTGGTAAATTACATTTTTATTTCCTAGTCTTTTATTCCATTAAGTAATCAGTAATCAGTTTGAAACGCAATCAGTAATCTTCCCCATCCAGCCCATTCATTCAACCGCCGATTTTTTCCTCGCTCTTTCAGAAGGAGCTGGCTGCATTCTGTTCTTTTTCTCTTGTGTTTGTATGCTGCTCTGATGATAATAAAAGGGAAGTTGTGTGTCATATAGCCTCTGGGACGTAATTTAGCCATAATAAGGCTTGTCTGTACTATAGCTCATGACAGCCTGCACTTCGTGTTGGTGTATTATGTCTACCGGGTATGCCCTGAACCAGCCAAACCTGCGAGCGCCTCGACAGCAAGAAACCAGTCCGATTTATTACTTTCTAGTTCTTGAAATAAAGGGAGCTGAAGACGGTTTTCTAGAAGAATGCTTGTAAATGGCTTTGGAGGGATCGTGGCGACAAGGTGAAAGTTGTGTGCGTGGCCCAGGTGCGAGCAGGCGGCGGGAGGGAGCAGCCCGGGTGCTGCCAGCCAGCAGCGCTGGCAAGGGCCGGCGCTGAGAGAGTTTTGCCTTTTGGTGTCGGACTCCTGTTTGTCGTGCGAAGAACTTTAGTCTGCCAGGAAATGCCTGGTAGCGGGCATTACGGGCACCCGTGTCTCGCTCCACACCTGGTGAGCCTTCAGCAGCCGTTCTGGGCGGCAGTTCTGCGCAGCAGTACTGGGGAGCGAAGAGCTGCGGCTCTCTCTGCCTTGGGGAGCTGTTGGCTCCGTTCGAGCAGTAAACACCAACATTTCAAATGGCTTGGTAAGGCAAGCTGCCAAGATAAGACAGAGTCAGTCACACCTCTCAAGAGCGCCCGAAGCCGTCCACGGTCTTTCCCGCTTGCTCCGTTTCCGGCAGGTGGGGTGTTGAGGCTCGTCAGGATGCCGCACGGCGCCTGTCGTCTGCTGGTTTGTGCGTGCCGGTGCTCCGCAGTCCTGCGGGGAAGAGGGAGGCCGCGGGCTCTTCGCTGCTGTTACCTGTGCACGCAGTTGGGAAGAAGTCCAGAGGCTCGGAGCTGCGCTCTGGCAGATTGCCCAGCAGGGCAGCTTGGTTTTGTAACGGCGTTTCTGCCTTGTTCTGGAGAGGGGTTGTGTTTTTAACTGTACTTCTGATCAGGTGGGAATTACTGCGCAATTAAATGCAGCAATATTGATATTACACAGCTTTTAAAAAAAAAGGAATAAAAAAATTGAAGACATAAGCAAAGCTAATTTAGCCTTATTTTTTAATTTTCTCAGGTGTAGGGTGTTTTTCTTTGTTATTTGTTTGAGATGCTTTCATTTTTTTTTTTTCCCCCTAATGAACTTTGGTTTATGAAGAGTATGCAGCATGTAGACAAGCTCAAAGCTTCTTGCTTTTCCTAACCCTGTACAAGCTTATATTAAGCTTTGATAGAGCTTTGGGATTAATTAGTTTTCTTCAAGAAAAAATTAGCTATGCTTATTTTGCACTGAGGTTTCATTTTGATAAGGTGGCAGAGGTGTAAGAGGAAAACATTGCTGACGTCTGTCCCAGCTATGTTTTCTGTAAATACAGTTTTTACAGGGCTAAGCTGTAGATCAAGGCAGTATGCAAGTTGGATCTGCTGTATCAGCTACATCTTTTTCATTTAAAAAAAGAATTTAAACAAAAGCTACATTTTTCTTGAAAGTTAAAGCATGCTTCTGCATTCTGAACACACTTTTATTTCTCTGTTTAATTTTGATATTTTTTCCATGTCTTTGGTTGTATATTGATTTTACTTCGGGAGATCATGATACATAAATAAATGATACTTCACTGTTCTGTGATTCTGTGATCTCTCTAATATGATGCTGATTTGTGGCCCATGATGATGCTGGTTTTAAGATGTACATTAACTGCAAATGGCAGTTGGTACTTGTAGTTTCTCTTGCTTTCCTTGCAAACGTCACCTGAATTGGGGATGCTTTCTTAGAATTTCAGTGTCACCGCTTGTTGCACTGCAGACAAGAAGGGTGAGGAACACTACCCCTCTCGCGCTGCGAATTTCTGTCCTGCTCCATTGAGTATGCCTGAGACCAAGTACTGAATATTTGAAAAACGTTTGTCTCCTCTTCTGAAAATGTTAGACCTAATACATAATGTTCTAGCAGCAGTTGCCTTTCTGGTCTTTACCAGTGATTCCTGAGAAGGACAAAAGCTATGGTAACTTCCATTAAGATCTAAACAAATGCTTCGAAGTGTTCTTGGAAATTAAAAAAAAAAAAAAAGTCCCCCATTACTTACCATATGGCATTGTTTTAGATCTTGTGGGGAGGTCTTGACTGTTTTATTTCAATGGCTTCATAACCCCTTACTTCAGAAGCTTGTTCACATTAATAGCTGGCTAAGGGAAGGATGGACCTTTATCTTCTTTAGGATGTATAGACTTCAGATTTTAGCTTTAATGGGATTCACAGCAAGAATTCAGAGTAGCTTTCCTTCTCAGCTTTGTTGTTGGAAGCAGGGGGACTCTTTGTCTGGGTAAGCAATAGTTGATTTCTCTCTCTCTTTCCCCCCGCCCCCCTTATAAACTGTGGATGGGCTTGAGAGTATTTTAAGACAAATTCAGGGTCTGAGATTTCAGAAATTTTTTTTCTTTTTTTTTAAAGGGTGGGATGACTTATATGGAGAATAGTTGACATAAGGAATGGTTGACAGCCTCTGGTCGTTGCAGTTTGTCTAAAAGAATGAGAGGTCAAAATGGCTTTTGTGGAATTACTACATTGTATTCTACATTACTAATGTAATTCTACATTAGTGTGGAATTACTAATTGTCTAGTTTGCATGTTTTTGGATTATATATGGTATACAGCCTAATATTAGCTTTTTTACAAGAACTGCTAATAAAGAGGTTTTTGGTGTTGGTTTTTTTCCCCCCAAACTTCTCCATTTCAGGCTGTTAAATCTTTCAGACACTGATACGCTTATCATCTTCCTTGGGAGGTACTTGTCATAATTTTGAAGCATAATTAGAGAAAAATTTTTTTTAAAGATTGCCCCCAACATAATCTCTCCAGCTTTTCCTCTACACACATCTTCTGTAACTTAAATAGTGTTAGGAGTTGCCCTCAAGGTTTTTTTTGGGCACAGGAAATGAACTCCTGCAAATTACTACATAACTATATGCCTTTAATACTGTTGCATATGATTTCAAAGTCCGAAAAGACACTACAGTAATTGTTGCATTTGTTGCTTTTAGATTGATTGGTCCTGTGAAATGCAGACAAGGTGATTTGGGGGGGGTTGTGGTGTGGGAGGTGTGTGATTTGTTCTTAGGTGACATTGAGTATCATTTCTTTTCTGTTCAGGGAAGAAGCCTTTGCTTCCTTAACAGAGATGCACGTCAAAGCAGCATTCTCATTAGAAGTGCACTTAATGTATTCTTGATTCACTGCAGATTTTTTTGTTGTTGGATTTTTTTTTAAAATAAAATATTTAGCACTGTAGATATACAATACATTTTTACTTTGCAATGTTGATAAATCTGCCGCTCTGACTCTTGTTGAATAATTCACTTTCTCAACAAGTGTAACTTTTTTATTTAGTTTGTACAGTTTATTTGGTAGAAATACTTGCACAGTAAGATACTTTCTAACATGATTAAACTTGCAAAAAATAAATCCAATGGCATATTAGATGCACTCTTTATTATACGGGGAAAATATTTCTTACAGTTCCTCCCCTACTATCATAACCTGCTTTTATTATTGTAATTTGTCAAATTCTGTAATGCAGTTTCATGATTCAAATTGTTATGGAATTACAGTCTGTGTCAGTAGGGATCTCTTCACCTCAATCACTGCCAGCTGTTACAAGCCTTTTCCCAGGTGAAAAATACTAGTCATTGCATGAACACCAATAACAAAGCAGTTTAGAGATTTGGGTGGATGTACCATGGGCTTCTAAGGTTGTGTGACTGGAATTTTTAGCCCAATGCTAAATCTATGCTTCTGTCTATGTCTAGTAATGAATTATATTACAGTCCTCATTGGCCACCATCTTAGATCTAGATTTAATGCTGAAGCTTGTGTAGGTAGAAGCTTGATTTTGAAAATGAATTAAGTGGGCTTGTCCACTACAAAATGAGACCAAGTAAACAGTATATTACTTGCTTATGTCTCAGGACTAAAATCCATATTTACTTCCCTAGCAAGCTTCATGCTTCCTGCTTCTGCAGGCCTGGATTATTTGAGCTCCCAATGTGTACAGCATTAGCGTGTCTGCTTTTGTATTTTATGTCTCGAGAAACTATTTGCCAACGCCAAAATATGGGCTTGTGGTTCAATCGATTTCTTTTAGCGGAGGTCCCACTCTAGCATGTTGTGTTTCCTCATGCTGTGGGGTTGATGCTATTTATAGTTAAGTGACCAAAGAGAGAGACAGAGATTACGGTTAGTGGAAATCTTCCTGATGTAACAGTACACGACAGGGTTGTTATATCCATCCTGTCGTCGTGCCCTGTCTGCTCTGTAACATAGCCATAGCCTTTTATAGCAGCTTTGTGTTGGACCTTGACATCTGCTAATCAAGTCTCAATCTGTGAATGTTGCCATTGTATTTGTCTTGGGCCTCCAAGAATATTAAGTCACCTAAGTACTCCTGATGTGGAGATTTTATCTATTTTAGCTGGATTACACAACATCTTGAATAAGTCTTCATCCTAAGGAAGCTGTTTTTCTTTTAAAATACTGAATTGTGGAGAAAAATCAGCCTGAGGCAACCAAATATGCCAGCATCCCATCTCATAGACCACGATGATTCTTCAAAACATTCAATGTTCTTCTTTAAATTTCCATATGCCTTTAATGAGATCTTTAAACCGTCTTTAAAACTGATAAGGTTTTGTGGCTTCCTGTGCTTCAGAATAAAGTGCAGGTAAGTATATAAACATTATATTTGTTTTCGTAAGACAAACCTTAGTTCTGTATTCTACAATCTGATTATTTTCCCCTTATGTAAGGGTTATTCAGGTAACTAATCTTCCTTTCCTTCTCCCTCCTCCAAAGTGAATCTAATGCTGGGTGAAATGGACTGTGTAATGGGCTGCCTGCCCATCCTGGGACTTACTTGAACCCACTTTTCTCATTGGGTAGTTACTATTATTACTATTTTGAAGAAAGAACAAGAATTGGAGGATTGGAAACATATACTTATTTGGTTATGGAATCTGCTACTCTAAAGAAAATTGACTTAATAGCAAGATAATTATAGTAAATCCTTGATATTTAGAAATAATCATTTACAGTGGAAATAATCAAAATAATTAATCTCCAATTTTTTCTCTTTGTTATACCTTTTTTGGACAGTTAAGTTCAAAGTTGTTCATTTGTTTGTATTTATGTTCTAATTTTATGTTTCTAATTATTTTTGTTACCAGTTTCTCCCTGACAAAATCACTTTATGAAGTATTGCTTTCCCCAACACGTGTGATTTTTTTTTTTTTTTTTACATGACATCCATAAATAAATATTTTATACACTAATTATGGGCCTGAGTAGTCGGTTCCATTGACTTCTGTGTATTAGTGGTAGTTCGGCAGTGGTGTTGCTGGTCAGCATCAGCACACTACCGAGGGACAAAGTGGACCTGGGAGGTCCTGAACTTACCTGAACTTGTGTAATTTTTCTTGTCAACTGCTGTTTTCTGTGCTTTAATGAATGTGTTTATAGGTGAAGTCTTGTTGCATAAAATGCATGGAAAAAGAAAAAAAATGTGAGGATGCAGTGGGCTTCCTGGACGTTTATTTCTGTCCTTCAGTTTTCAGTTTTGGGCCCCTCACTACAAGAGAGACATGGAGGGGCTGGAGCGTGTCCAGAGAAGGGCAACGAAGCTGGTGAAGGGTCTGGAGCACAAGGCTGATGAGGAGCGGCTGGGGGAACTGGGGTTGTTTAGCCTGGAGAAAAGGAGGCTGAGGGGAGACCTTATCGCTCTCTACAACTACCTGAAAGGAGGTTGTAGTGAGGTGGGGGTCGGTCTCTTCTCCCAAGTAACTAGCCATAGGATGAGAGGAAATGGCCTCAAGCTGTGCCAGGGGAGGTTTAGATTGGATATTAGGAAAAATTTCTTCCCTGAAAGGGTTGTCCAGCACTGGAAGAGGCTGCCGAGGGAAGTGGTTGAGTCACCATCCCTGGAGGTATTTAAAAGATGTGTAGATGTGGTGCTCAGGGACATGGTTTAGTGGTGGACTTGGCAGTGCTAGGTTAACAGTTGGACTCGATGATCTTAAAGGTCTTTTCCAACCTAAACGGTTCCATGATTCTAAGTGGGCTGTGCAGTAGCGAGTGCGTTGTGCTTCCCTGTGAACCCATGTGTATGTAATGCCTCGCGTCAGAGCCAGTGTGTGCTGGCATGAATTGCTTTATTCATCTGGCCTTGGCAGCGGTAGGGTAGGGGTGTTGTGCGTTCTCCAGTAATGGGGTTTGGGGTTTTTTTTGGTCTCCATCTCCTCTCTGGAGAGAGGTGTGTCTGTTATGGGTTTCCAATAACTATTTCCTATAAATATGTGAAAAATGTTGTGTGCAACCAGTTCCCTTTTTATAGCTGCTCTTCATTCTTTGGCTGTGACAAAAACCTGCCAATCTGTTTTGGCTTTGTTTTGTTATTTATCCCCATATCTTCTGAGTCTTCTTGAAAAATTAATAAAGTGGTGTCGATAGAATTGGATAGTCTATGCCTTAGGCTTATGGATTTGGGGTGCTAGAGATGATGTATATGTTTCACTTCAGTGTGGGTTCGTTGTAGGAGAAGCATGCGCTTGTCTAGGGCGATGTTCTCCTGGAGGGGCTGTGTTTGGGCGCTGCTGCAGAAGGCACTCTGCTTCGGGAAGAAGCTACATAGTTTGATAACTAACCGTGCTGATAGAATGAGACAAAACACTCAGGCTTCCTTTTGATACCAGTTATTATTTGAAAATTTTTAAACAAAAAAAAACCCAAACCAAAACCAACAAAAAAACCCCCCAAAACCAAACCACCCACAGTGTTTTTGCCATTGTTGTTCTGACATCTTGGAGCGTATCTTCGTTTCCACCAGCAGAAGACCACAGATGGAAGTGTTCCTTCAGGGCAGCACAAAGCCTGCGAAACATCACTCTCCAGTGGCCCGTCTGTACTTGCATCTCCCAGCTGGTTCGGAAGGGGTGTCCTTTTTTTCCACGGCCTGCTTTTCCCCTATATCTGTATGTGCAGACTGTTCTTTCTGTCTCGCCTTTTCCATTTCTTCAGCAGTGCTCCCTGCTCTGCGTTGCAGGGCTCAGCAGAGCCGGCTGGAGAGAACCGAGCGGGTGTTGGCTCTCTGCAGCTTATTGCCACAAACACTTTTTGGAATGTTTGCTTTCTGCTGTATTATGGGTTTGCTTCCCTTGGGCATTTTTCCATTATGAGAATGTTAATGGGAAACAGTTCCTGTCCTCTCCTGGTGAAATTGGTATATCTGGAAGTTATACATGTCTTTCCTTCTTCAGGCTTTAGTAATAAAAGGTTTAAACTCTCTCATACTCTGCTGCTCAACAAAATTTTCTGTGCTGCTTTTCTCTGCTTTTCCTTAGAGGTCCCATTGCTACCATTTGCTCCTTGGTTTTGGTAATGTAGCTCTATTTTAGTGAGAAAGTGATCTCTCCTACCAGTAGCCCCAGATGTTTTCATCTACATTTCTTTCCTTGAGGAAGGGATCTTTAATTTTGCATGAAGATTATTCCTAAAATAACCACCACGTTTCTGTGGATGAATTTGTTCGGTTTCTTGCTGTCGCTAGTAATTCTACTTGCATAAGATGTGAAATTGCATGTTGTATTGTTGTTGTTCTGTTTTGCTACTTTTTATAATTTCAGTGGTGCAAGGCTCGATACTTTCCTTTAACAATTTATCAGGAGAATTTTGCGTATTTAATCTGTCTTATTCTTATATTCAAATATGCTTTTCTTCTTATTCCGAGTCTTCTAAGTAGAGGAAAATTACCTTAAATATATATCTGACAAAGATCTTGTGCCTGTTTGCTTTACTCAAGCTGTAGCGTCCTACAGAATGGGCCATGGTGCTTGTCAGGTGGCAGACACCTATGGAGGTTCAGTGATACTTAAGATTAAATATATATTAAAGAAAAAAAGTAAAATATAAATGCTTCTGCTCATAGGAGGGAAAATGATAGAACTAGAACAAGAGGAATTGTTGGTGGGGTAAATGTCTTTTTCCTCAGTTTGCCTCATGGAAGCAAGGGCTTGTCCTAGGAGTTTGTGCCTGCTGTATGAAGTACACGTTACATATACCTTAGGTCTGGTTCGATTTTTGCCTTCTATTTGGTCAGTATAGATCTAACCAAAGTCAATGCATCCTGCTGAAGTACTGCAGAGGGACAAACTAGGTCTATTTAGTCATTTCAAATCTGTGGTCTCCCTTTGTGCATCTGGTATGAACCGTTTCCTTCCTGCCTTTTAAAATCAGTATCTAATTTGTTTATAAGTATATTCCATTTTCAGCTGAAAAACTTTCAAAGTCCCTTTTGACATAATGAAACCAGTGGGCTAATTAAATTTGTTTTCTCTCAACTTTACAAGCACTCTTAGCTCATTAGGGATAGTTTTCAGTGGTTTAACGTAGTGGTGCATTTTGCTATCTTACTCTGTTTTAAGCAGCCAGCAGCCAGAGAGTGTGCGTGCGGAGCAACATTGGTTCTTACCTCTGTAGAAGAGCATGTTTTGTGGTTCAATAGTTAGTGTCCGAAGAATAACAGATTTGGCATATCAAGTAGAAGTGAAGCTTGGTATAAGGACTAAGTTAATTAGTAGATTAAATGAGATAAAACCACTTTTTTTTTGTTTAATGCAGCAATAGGAATGATTTTTTTAAAAAAGACTTCAAAAAGGATTTGACTGAACTTCAGTACACTCAAAGCTTGAGTCTCCAAAGATGAGCTCTCTGAAGCAGTAAATTTGGCCCCTGTCTGTGTTTTTCACTACTTGGTGAACGCTGAGAGCCGGCAGCCCAGCTTTTGTAAGGAAAACTGAAGATTAAAGCGATTGGTGACACGTGTAAAGCAGGAACAGAAGCTGGATAGCATTAAGTCAGAGCAGTACAAACCAAAAATATTAATAGAAGCTTTTTTTAATATGGTCTGCAAAATGCCTACTTTCAAGGCTGCTGTTTTTCTAGTGCAGGACTACGTTTATTGTAACTGTCTTGAAGTGTTTTGTGAGATCAAGGTTTTAGCTCTGTTTATGGGACACAGCTGTCACTAAAGCGTTTTGTCACCCCCAGGGGAGAGGGAACATTATTTAATTTTAGCATGTTGAATTGCTGCTCTGGAAGGTAAAAAGTTGAATTAAAATTGCTGAAAAATATATTTGATGCTGCAAAATAGTATTCCGTGTCAGGTAGAAATCCTTGCAGAACTAGGTAACCTTTGGATCAATTTATTAACGTGTCATTGGGCACTGTTCAAGGCAAACTACAACAGTAACAGCTTACTACAGCCGGGGGTACTAGCTTACAGCCTTATGTTTTCATTTTCTTAAGGTAGGCTACTGCCTTTATCCAGTATTTGCTCTGCTATTCTGACCTTCACCTGCCCTGTGAAGGGTTTTCCTTGCTTTTTTCCCTCTTCACCCTCTTTTTGTGCGAGCTCCCAGCTGCAGATATGCATCCCTGCGTGCCCGTCTGCAGGGTGCGGGGCGGTGGAGTGGCGTTGCTGGGGAGTCCTTACTCGTCCTTCTTGGTTTGTGTATGGGCTGTGTTTGTAATCCAGTTGGCTGACTGAGCCGAGTACCAATTTCTGGTGTATAGACCTTACTGAACATGCGTGTTTTTCCTTCTCTAAACAGAAGTCTGGTTCGATTTGACTGTGTGGGCCCCCGGGTGTCCTCCTGCAGTTGGCAGTGGAGGTGCTGGTGCCCATCTCTGCCCGTGGGGACCAGCCCCAGCGGCTGGGTGGGACAGCCCTGCGTGGCATCAGTCTTCTGCTGAGCTTCCTCGCTATTGTAGGCAGTATTTATTGCAGGCCAAGTCCGCATGTGTACTGCCTCCTATTGAAATGAAAATGCAATTTTAAATTCCATTAAGTCATTTTGCTGGGTTGTAACTCCCTCCAGAAGCAGAGCAAGAGTGGCTTATGGAAGGGTCTCCTGCGGCCAGTGCTGTTGAAGGGAACAGTTAAAACCACATTGCTATGCACGAGGAGAAGGACTGGGACATTTTCTTTCCCTTATTTGGCCATGATAACCTGTTAATGTATTTAATTTGTCTGCCAACAAGCTATTAAACAGTGACATTTCTAGTTTTCTTTATTTCCTGGGCTGTATGTGTTCTAGATAAACTTGTGTCTGGATCCAGGTTTACAGTGCCTTGAACTCCTGTGGGATATTTGGGTCCAAGGTTTCCAGCTAGTGTTTTCTTTCTGCAGTTTTCCACCAGAGAAGCTGGTGGGGTCAAGTCGTGAAGACTGGTTTGGGAAGGCATCACATGTGCTGACGTGCTGTTTGTGTGCCTGTCGAGGGCAGTTATGTAAAATCCCTAAATGAGCAGCCGTGACTTGTGATGTAGTCTTTTGCAGCCCAGAAGGAAAAATGTAGAATAAAGACTGATCTTAGGCTTCTGGATGTACATTATAAAGTACATAAATATACCTCTAGCAAAAGAAATAGCAGAGGGACTCTGGAGCTGTCAGCTCTTCGTCATGGTCTCAGAGTCACTTTGGGCTTGCTCTTGAGTTTTTCCCACTGGCCCACAGATGGATTCCACCTCTCCCCGCAGGAGAATACCTGCAGGACGGCACTGTCACTCACTCGCCACCTCTGTCAGCGGTGACCCGCTAACAGGGGTGACATTTCGGAGGAGCCACTCTGTGATATGAATGTTCAATCTGTCCAGAACTGGGCTGAGATGAAGGGCTAATTGCATGGCTACTTCTGTGATCCTTTTGGTAGGGATACTTTATTCTTGTGGTTCCTTGTGCCATTCCAGTTTAACCCTTCGGTTGAGTAAACAGGCTCCTTTTGGCTGTATATGGCATAGCAGTGGTCCTGCTAGTATTAATGCTCTGGTTTCATCTAAGCTGCTGACCAGCCACTACAGAGCTAATAATTGGGATTGAATGTGAATGAAAGCCAAATCTTTATTTCCCTCGTAAATGGGTAAGGAAATAAAAATAAATAAATAAATAAATATTTTTTAAAAAAGCTTTTATTTTTAGAGGAAGATCTGTACAGGCTGGATTTTTTGGGTTTTTTGTGTGTTTTCTTTATGGCCAAAGTTTTGCCCTATTTAGTGCAAAAAGGCAGTTGACATTTATGTGCTTGTACATATTTTTTTTTAATGTCTTATTTTGAAACCAGTGGCAGGTAGTTCTCCAGCTTTTATGCCTGTATTACACACCATAATGCAAAACTTCCCCATCAACATGAGGCCAGCAACATGAGATTCATAGGACAAAAATGGTTTAGAACAGTAATTCCTCTTACAGGTCTGAAGCTTACCTCTTTTAATTGTTTTATCAGCTCCTCTGTATACAGAAAGCCATTATTATATTGCATTGAGTTCAAAATTCGTAACTGTCTCTTAAAAATAAATTGTGGAAAATACCCTTGCAAGAGATCATCAAGCCTGAATTCATCCCACCTAATGAGGTTGCACAGGTGCCTCTGTCATCCCTAGAGTTACTTATTTTTAAATGCACATCTGTCTTGTTGGGAGAATTTTTCTCACCTCCCTTTATAATGGTAAGCAAACATTTCAGGCTGCAGAACCTTTGCTGTTTTTAATAGTAACAAAGAATTATGTGGCATCTATACATCTCTCTTAAAAATTTAACTACTAATTTAATAATGAATATTGCCTTACAAAGATGTGTAACTCTTCTGATAAAGGTATTGTGACCCATTTTAGTAATTTGGAGGAGTGTCAGTGTAGTCTTAAAGTCTTAAAGAGAAAATAAAATTTGAACTATGTATTTCAGTATTGCAGTGGTTATTTCATCAGGGATAGTGGGGTCTTTCCCCAGTAGAGCTTTAAACCTCACTAAGGTGTTTGTTCTTCTGTCTTTATAGTGATTTTTAAGAAGCTTCTGTAGATATATATATTTTTTTTCACTAGCAAACACATTACAGGGTAGTTGTGAGTTCACACGGCATGTGTGATGCTTCTTTCTTTCGTGCTAAGCATGGATGATGCATGTGTTAGCACGCAGAAGAGATGGCAAAAGACTCATCCCCAGGACTTGTGTTTCTTAATTTGTTTTTCTGATTGAAGGTTTTGGCATGATAATATACAGCTGAAACGTTCTACCCAAGCATAAGTTTTAATTCTGCATATGTTTTGTGGTACAGAACAGGAGAAAGTTTCTGGAGCTTTGTAATAAACCTTGGCCTGTCGCAATTCAGGGATGAGTGTTACTTGCCCTACAATTAGTTTAGAACCCTTGTAGCTGTAACTTTCTGTACTGTTTTCTTTCCCAAAGCAATTAGTTGTTGAGTACATGCCTTTTCAAATGAGCCCCTGATGAGTTCGCAGGCTGTCTGCTGTGTGCGTGTGATTCTGCCTTGTTTGTACCAGTCCTTTGTGCACAAAGCAGAGAAGAAATCAGTAATATAATGTGGGACTTGCAGGATTTTTCTGTGCCTGCATTTATGTGGCAATTTATTTTTTTTTTTCACCTTCTGTTCAGTGTGTTCCAGCACTGAAAAAGAAAGTTTTTGGAGACTTAAATAGAACAAAGCTTTTTTGTGAGAAGATCCTACAGTGATAGATGCCTTAGAAATGTGGATAGGTATTCTGCAAAAGTACCTATCACTCAGAAAACTATTTAGTTCTGCTCATTCAGTGGTGTATAAACGTCCTTAATTTAGCCTGATGTTTAGGCTTGCATCTTGAATATAGAACACTGGGAAATACTATTGCTTCGGCTTCATGCTAAGAAAATCAGGAGGGTTCTAATAAGATGACAAAATAGCAGTGAGTTGAAAACTGGCAAAGTTTTGGACAGGAAAAAAGATCTAGTGCTTTACTGTTTGACGTCATTTGTAACTTGAGTGATGCCTGTGGAGGTGAAAACCCACATCTGCCTACTCTTATTTATTTCTTCTCTCTTTTGTCTACCTCTTTTTTCACTTTCCCCTGAAATTTTTAATGCTAGTATCTGCAAGATGAAAGCCTTGGTGTAAGTGGGCAGTGTAGCTGATGGTGTATAGCGGCTCCTATCCGTAGGCTCAGATATGTAGGGAGGGGAAAAGCTCCTGAAATGTTTCCTGAACCATCTGTGTGAAGTTCTTACCAAGACAGGAGACCAATAATAAAATTTATATTATCAGGTTATAGTCATTTTGATGCCTGTCTCCATTTGTGTGAGATACACGAATGATATAAAGTAAATATCCATAATATACACATTATGAAATCAGATATGCAGCATACCATTGTATTTTATAAATTAAACATCTTTGTATCTCTTTCTTTCTCTCTCTCTTTTTTTTTTTTTTTAAGGTACTCATGCATTTTAGTTTGAGTTACGGCACAGAACATGTGAAAGGGATACACACGTTTGGTGGGTGCATTCTCCTAACATGCCAGGTATCCATGGTAAGAGTGCAGGCAGCGTGGGAAGACTGGGAGCTTGCTAGAGAAATTGGAGATGGGGAGGAGGCAAGGATCAGTCAGATCTGCTGGGAAGAAAATCGAAGATGCTGCCAGCTGTCTAGGAGGAATTAAACCATTTGAAAGGCAGTGAGCACGGGGAGATTGGAGAAGCTGCAGACCACGTGTGAGAGAGTACAATATGCTTGGAAAGGTTGGAGAGCAAATTCCATTCCCAGCCCCACAGTATTTCAGTTTTAAACACACTTTTAAAAATTTACTCACTCTCTTTTTGCTGTTCTACAAACACACCAAAAGAATGTTGTGGTTTAATTGCATGTTAACAGATTTTTTTGGTGTTGGTTTGGGGTTTTGTAGGTAATTCTTCTCCAAATGGAGTCCATTTCTGTTTTGTATCTCCATGTTGAAATGTGCACAGAGTAACACATAGGCGTTAGATTCATCTCTGTCAGCTGTGCAGGGAGGCCGAGATGATTAGCCAGTAATTTAGGCTTTATTCAGCAAGATGGGTTGAGTGTGAGCCTAGAAAAGGGATTTTGTGCTTTTTTTGAAAATTAGTGATATTTAAGTGCAATTTAGTATTACTGTGTGTTCTCTGTTCTCATGCATGTTCTTACTCTTCTCATGCAAACCCCTTTAATCTTCCATTTTTCTAGGCCACAGCCCTCCTTTAATTTGCTTTATGCTTTAGCATAAAGCACACTTCCCCTATGTAGCAGTCTTCTATTTTAGCAACTGCATTTCTTGTATTGAAATCATAAATGTAGTGTGGCCTTTCCTTGTGAAAGAATTGAGAAGGCTTCCCTTGTTCCACCCAGCTTTGGCATCGACGTGGCTCTCCAAAGTTACAGATGCTCCTGTCTTTTTCAGAGTCAGTCATGGTGTTCTGGGTTGTCTCCTCTCCTTCACCCTGGGCCTTTTTGGCTACCTGAAGCCATCTGGCCCCTGCAGTAAAGGCATTGCCTGTAGTCTGAGTGAGCACATCGGTGCCTAAGAAATCATTGCCACTTCACCTCTTGCATACTGTGTCTGTTCCTGCCGTTCTTCGCAGTGTTGAAGCCTTTAAGTGAGCCCTGCCGGTTTATTTCAGACTCTGATTTTGGTGCTGAAATTATGGAGACGCAGGTAGCTCAGCCGCTGTAGAGTGGGCAGCCACTGATGCAGCTGCTTCGTGTTTGCTCAGTGTTTCTGGATGGATGGAAGTGGGTAAAGAAAACACAGGAATTAAGTGAAGCTAGTGAAGAAATAACTAACGAGTGCACAGTGGTGATGTTAGTGGTAGGGAGAAGTAAACTTGTCTCCAGTTTCTCTTCTGCTAAAGAAGAGGAAAGAGAGAAAATATAGCGAACATAAAACCAAAGCCCCAGGGCAAGACAAATAAATACAAAAGAGGGAGAAGGAGAAATAATGTAAGTTTGAAAAAATATATCTGCAGGGGAAAAAATCGAGCTCTGTGACTACAGGGCAGGAAACCTAAATTCAGGAAAGGAGATGTACTAATAGGTAATGCTGTATGCTACTGTAGCATTAGAGTTTGTTGTGGAAGAAAATAGAACATCTGGAAAGTGAAGGGAAATAAGGACCAGGAACAGGTTAATGGGAGTAGACCTGCGGTGGTGTGACTTCCCAGTTGATACAAAAGTAATTTATGGTGGTTACCAGCAATAAGGCCACCGACACAGAGGAAAACCAGATGCCCTTAGTTAAGTTCTGCCCTGTCTTTGCTACTCGTTGCATCTGGAGATTTCGTTAATCACCTTTATGTCCTCGTTCCTACAGGATATGAGAATAAACATGTAATTGCTGTTCAGAATGAACATTTGTATTAAATAGCCTAATGCAATTTACCTCAATTTTTTTAACTCGATCTGAACATAATTTAGCCTTCATCATAAAATTATTAGTGCCAAGGGACATATTTAAAGATTGTGAGGAGCACTTAGGATCATTTTAATCAGGGATGGATAAGTCCCATTAAACAATTGAGCTAATCTTCCTGCCAAGACAGAGCATAGCATGCTATGTGCAGATGTATATATGGTGTGTCATGAGCAGCAAGTCTAATGAAGTCTCTTTCTTTCCGTAGATGCTTGTTACCTGTACCCTGCGCTGCTGTGCCCCCTCTTCCTCCCAGGTTCCTATGGCTCTGATGGGACACGAGTGCTGTCCCTGAGCTGGCAGTGGCAGGGTGCCGGCCGGCCAGCCACTGCCCCTTGGAGTGAACCGTCACTCCCTCCTTCCGCTTAACAAGGGCTTTCCCACACCTGCCTGCCAGCTTTCCCAAAATGTCCAGGCGGGTTGTACGTTTGTGATATTTAGCCTTTTATCAAAATTTGTTGAAGTTGGCTGTGGGTTCAGAAAATATTAGGAGAGAGGGCTGAGCGTTAACGCAGTTGCGTACGCCTGATTTCCTTAGGAAGTTAGCTAAAAATAGGATTACGCTTCAATATTTATCTACAAGCCAAGAAGCTGACATCATCTATTGTCTGTGAGCCCTGTTTGTGGACAACAAAAATAAGCAAGTATGGCATTTCTGTGTGTGACAATTTAGAAAAGATGATAGCTGAAATCCTGACCTAGGTGGTAAAACTCTGTGTGCTTTCATACTTAGTTTTTTACCCAAATACATCCTATCTTTTCTTTTTTTTTTCTTTTTTGCCCTTCTTTCTTATTTTCCTCTTTTTTTTTCCTTCCTTTCTTTCTTTTAATAGATGATAACTGTTTTGATGTAGTTGACTACCTAGAACCTGATTCGTATAGTAAAAATATATTTATGAATGATCTGTATGCACATAAATTATGTGAGAACTAATCTAAATACACACCCAATTAGAAGCACATCTAGAAAATAGTAAAACAGATTGCTTAGGGAAATTGTCGCATATATAAAATACCCTGTTATCCTTTTATTTTTTGGTAGACTGCTCGGGCCTTTGGGGTAGGTAGTGTACTCCACATGCCAAGTAGTACTTTGCCAAGGGGCCTGAGTTTCACTGAGTTTTGATGAAAGTCTCCCTACGGCAGCCAGTTTCAGCAGCCTAATAATAACGAAAACTCTGTCTGCAGGTAGTTCATACCTCTCCCTGTTTGTGTTGCCCAAGTCCAGAGCCTCTTTGTGTATACGCACCTGCTTTATTGCCAAGATGGATGAAGACAGTTGCTGTTTGAACAACAGCCCTCGTACCAATGCTTAGATTTCCATGTAATTAGGCTTTTTGTCTAACATCTTCTATTAACCTGCTAGTTAACAAACAGTGGAAAAATTGGTCTCTTCAAGGGCAGCTCTACTAGTGTGAAATGTAGCACTTACTGGAACAAGCAATAACGAAATACTGTGTCAGAGACAGATTTGTAATTCAGGTGCTTATTTTTATGCCCTGAATATTGCCTGCATTTGTTGTTCCAGTTTTCCTCTGTTGTCAGTGTCTTTTTAGATGATTATACAAAACATTTTTAAAATAGCCACATATTTTGGCTTTAAGTTTTAAAAGAAGGCTGCATTTTACCAATGTGATGAAAGTGTTTTGTGATTTGAAGTGATTCCATGTTGAAATCTGCAGAAATACAGCACCTGTTTTCTCAGAAAAGCAACCTGGTTGTTTATTCGGTTGCTTTTCTGATGTCAGTCTTTTTCTTATGGATTCTAGCTGCTATTAATGACACTTAACTATAAGCATAGGGCAAATCAGTTTTAGCTGTTTAACTCCATTACAGGCAACAGATTTCTAATTAGATTAGGAATATTTGCAGTAGAACTGGAAGATGTATTTAAAGCCCTGCGTGTTGCTGTTCAACCTGGCACTCGCCACAAAGATGCAAAACAGAATAGTGATGATCTTGGTAGGCTTACAGGTGTGTTCATGCAATATAATATTAGCAACATAGCAGCCTCTGCTGTGCTCTGAGTGATGGGATGCTAACATAGCCATAAGGCCCCTGGAGATGAGGTTGAGCAATCCTGCATCTGCCTAAAATATTCTATGTAGGTAAGCACAATTTTTAGTGGAACAAAACTCACAGGGAAATGAGAGCTGCTTGATATTTAATGAAGAACTGGAGATTAATGAGACCAACAACATAGCTACTTTATTTACTTGGTAAACACACAGTAGTATAAGAGAGCACACATTAATGGATTTGAAAATACGGCATTAAAAACTGTTCTGACAGCTTCACGGTTTTTGTTCTTCGTTGCAGACCAAATGACACTAGGCAAACATTTGCCTCTCATTTGACGCTAAGACTTGATTTACCTACTGTTTATTCAGAATAAGGATCTGTGTAGTTACTTACTGGCATAGTATGTTTTATCATTTACGAACAAGTAGTTCACAGATGTTTTAAAGGACTGTATCATTTATTGCATGCCTCGGAAGCTGACAGCCAAATAGCTTTTGTTGTGATGTTCTACCCCCAAATTCTAGAGCAGGAACCACTCATTCTCTTGAACATCTTATTACACCTGACAATAAAAAAAAAATATATTGTTCTCCTAATTCTTGCCTTCTGGAGACCAGAAATAGATAAACTAGAATGAAATCAAGTTTAAAAACTTCTTTCAGGGTTGCACTTGTAATGAATTCACAGTAACTATTAGAAAAATTATTTAAATTATTTGTTAGTAGTATACGCTCCATTTTTTTCATAATGCAGTGGGGAATTATTTATTTATTTTCATTCTGGACTAAGAGTTTTTTATTTCAGGTTGATACTTTAGTAGAAAAAGTTGCTCAGCCGGAAAACCAAAAGAGAAGAACCTGCTTTTAAAATTACGTAGTGGTCAGCTATGAAGCACAGTTCCCGTTCCTCTAAATTTTTTGTATAAAGTGAATACAGTATAACATTTTTTGAACATGTTATGAAGCAGATGGGCAGTGGGCATTCTCTGTATGAATTGTGTTACAAATGGTGCATTCAAAGAATATTAAGAACACTTAAAAAATAAGAAATGTCAGGAGTTAAAGCTGCCTTTCAAACTTAATTCATCTTGCTATTCCCCTCTTGTTCTGTGAATTCCAGAACCACAGACACTTTCCTGCCTTATTCAGTATCATTGGTCAGGTAATGGACAGCTTTCCAGCGTCTTTCTCATCCATTGTTCACTTTGTGGGCCCAGATCTTCTTCTATTCAAATCTTGTTCCAAGGTAAGTTACACAGTAGTGCTTGTGGACACAAATGTTTTTCCTGGTCTTTCTGGAGTTCTGTCGGGTTTATCCTTACACCGCAGGTGGGGAGTCAATATGCAGAGTAATTTTGGAAAGGCCTGCTAATTTATTGCTCATTTTTAAGTGCCCAGGAACTCAGTTTTCTGGGTACTGAGCGTTATGTAGTGGTTCATGGTCATAGCAAAGCTGCTGTTGTTCATTGAGGGTTGCAGCTCTCGAGTACTCTGGCAGTCCTTTAATCAGGCCTTAGGAAGAGTTGGACATGCGGAATACGAGGAGCTTGCAGCTAAGGATTGCCTCTGTAAAGTTTGGGTTCTGCGCAGCAGCAAACAAGCGCTGTCTGGAGGCAGAGGAACCATTTTTTCTGCCGTCATGGACAACTGGTTTCTTGTTTTACAGTCTACTGCACACCTTTTTTTCTGTGATGAGACAAGAGATCCTTCAAATAACTGTTATTTCCACTCAGTGCTGCAGATTCGTTCCTACAGCTGGTGTGTTTTGTGCCTTGGCTCTAGTGCTCCTGTAACCACTGGGGAGAGGGGAGTTTATGCTTGGGGTAAGTAAAGGGTGTCAGAATGAAGGAGGCCTGATTAAAGTTGCACATAGACCAAACTGCTTTGGCTGAACTTCCCGAAGTCTGAGAGCTGTGCTGAGAGCTTTCTGCTCACTTAAAGTTTTCCAAAGGTGTAAGCAATAGGTCAAAGTCTGCATATTGGAAACATAAGGTGATCAGCTAGGAATGTTGGGGAGGCGACTAGTCTAGCCAAGTGTAAATTTTTCAGAATACAGTACATGAAAAATTCATACATAAAACAATACCTTGTATATTGATTTCAGTTGTGAGACTGTACCTTCAGTTGAACAAGTGGTGAAATTTTCCTTAGCCCAACAAATGGGAGATACCAGGATGTGTCAGGATATTTAGGGTGATAATTTAGAATATAATAATTAGGATAATGATTCAGGGTATTTCAGATAATGGAAATTAACTGGGAGGTCATGCTACATACTTTACACCTTTCAGTTATAGTGTCACATGCCAATTATTTCGAATCCCATTACTGTACATTTTCTTGGCTCCCTTCAGAGAGAGAAGCCTGTTGGGCCACGTGTCCTGATCTCCAAACGCATGGAAGAACCGCTTGCGGAGAACCTCAGGGAGGTAGTTCATTAAATCCCCCTTGTCTCTGTTGTGGGAGCTATGCCTGAGTTCTTGGGAATCAGATGTGAGTCGTGAGCTGTGTCTTAACCAACCCTACTCCAAAATCCCTTTCCTGATCTGTGTCGTAACTGGCGACAAGTAGACCAGCCGTTCACTCTGTAGTCACAGAGTTTGGCTCTGTTGGACTTCCCTCCGTCCTGGTGAGAATTAGTTTCTAGGTTACTTCTCTTAATATTTCATATAAAGAAAATAGTAATTTCAGTATGGG
This sequence comes from Ciconia boyciana, assembly GCF_034638445.1. Lineage (NCBI taxonomy): Eukaryota > Metazoa > Chordata > Aves > Ciconiiformes > Ciconiidae > Ciconia > Ciconia boyciana. The sequence goes on from NC_132935.1 coordinate 153,985,583, forward strand.
ACTATGGGGAAGTGTGATAGGAAGTAGGTAAAGAAATTGTGAAGGGAAAGCAGAATGGAAAGGAGGGCCGATGAGTTTTGGACATCCCCCTACCCTAGTGCAGAACCTGGTTTACTAACGAAAGCATTCATATGAAAATTATACTCAGTAGTGTAACATTCCTTCTTGATAGTGTCCCTATTGTGGAACAGAAATCGTGACTGGGGTGGTGTAGACCTCCGAGTGATGGCCTTTCATTAGCGTATCGTTGGCCCCGACTGGCACGCTGGAGAGCAGAATTTGCTGTACCGTATCAGAGCATCAGTCTGCCAGTGCAGGAAGCTGCCTTCTGCAGCGTCCGCTTAGTACCTCAGGGTTCAGAGCAAAGTCAATAAATGGTCTTCTCGCTAGAATATCTGACAAGTCAAGGGGAATGCTGTCCTGAATTTATGTCCTGTAGCATGGCACTTAACGGTTCCAGCATAGCATTCATAACTGTAGATGTTATTCGCCTTCAGAGTATCCCATCTGCCTAAGCTGTGCTGCATTTATTTAGTTTAAATAGAAAATATGTCTATGTAGTGATTATGTCATGCATTAGGAGGATAAATTGTGTTTGAAATTTTGTTGCAGTAGCAGATATTAAATGTGATTGTGAATTGACCCTTATGGGCTGTATAAAATGACAAGCTAACTTTTTTTTTTTTTTGGCCAGTGAAATTGATATCAGTATAGTATACTAATACTTACTTACTCAGAATTAACGCAGAATATATCTGGAGAAATCTCAGCTAATACTATAGGTATTTCTGCTTCTAAAGGCAAAAAGGATCCAGGTTCTCTCTGTATAAAAATGTGGAAAAAAATTAAAAATTAAAATTAATACTTTGCCTTAGTCTATCAACTATATTTGTCCTTTTAGAACAGAACTTTATATTGTGTTACACCTTTTTGGACAAATGTGTATGGTTTGGCTGAGTCTGATGTGCTCTACCAATAGTGTTTGTTTACTTTATTATGGAATTAAAAAAAAAAAAATACAGTTTGCCCTATTTTATGCAAAGCATCTTAAGGTATTAAAAATATTCTTAATATTCATTACCAGTTTACATTGCCTTAAAGTATTTTAGCAATAAGGAGAAAAAAAAAAAAATTATGAGTTGCTATTCGAAATATTTTTAAGTCAAGCTGTTAAAGTTTAACTCTCTCATGGAGATAAAAATTACAGAGAGAATAGTGACGTATTGTATCTCTGTGTAATCTGGGAAGTTTCAGCCTGTGTATTTAAGGAGTATTTTCCTGGTTTGGCATGAAGGAAAAAGCGTTGCTGCCTGCCTTACAGTTACAAGTAGAAGGGTAGCAGCTAAAAGAAACAAAAGAATCAAGCTACTTTTAAAGCAGCCAAGCCAGCTGACTGACTTTTTGTTAATTATTCATGAAGAATACATTCATGTGAAGTCCTTCATTGTCTGAAGCGTCAACCGTCCTGCTATTTCAAAATGAAATAGAATAAACCTCTCAGTGAAAAGTTTCTATTTGTATACCTTCAAGCTCCAGAAAGGATTACTGTGGTAAATAAGACGCTGTATCTTTTTGAATGCCTGATTTGTTATTTTTCTGAAATCTGATTTGTAATTTTTTTCCCTGATGCACTTTTCATCTTTTGATCTTCCAACTAATCAACCAAATCTGTATAAATCTGGAATGACTGTGCTGAGATTGTTATTTAGTGTAAATTTTTTCCCTGGTGGCTGAAGGCTTTTTTGTTCTCTCTTTTTATTAAAAACAAACAAACAACCCCACTACAAGAAAATGAAATCATATTGTGTTTTTTGTGTTATGCCAAAAAGACTTTGTCCATTAGAATGGTAATTTGTAGTATTTTTTCCTTCTCATTTTTGTCATACCTTATTTCTTTATTAGCATCTTCAACATTTTTACTTCTTTTAATATTGAAAATAATTAGGTTAATTCAGTTTTGTTATATCTATCTATCACCTAAAAAAGGTCAAGGAAGAAAGTAAACAAAGAAGGAAGGGAGGGAATGTTGATGGACCTCCAGGTTTACCCCTTTCTTCTGTGACTGACTGTCATAGTTGCTCAGTTACCTGTAAATTCTACCGTCTTGCTCCTCGGATATTTTTTCTGTGGTGTCCCATTTGCTGTCTTCCACTGTCTAAAGCTGGAGGGGGGAAAGGTGAGATTTGATCAAATATTGGTTTCTTCGAATTTGCATTCCAGATTCCAGGGTTGCATTTTCTTAGAAGCAGGGCTACAGGATGCAAGATTTTCTCAGCCTTCATGAAAAAAAAACAAGAAAGTTTTAATTTTCATGGCACTGAGAAGATGCCTGACAGTCTAAACGTAGCGAGAGTCGTTGGCAGAGCTGAGAGGATGACTCAGGAGCAGTCCAATGCTCTGTCCCACGGGGAGTCTTTTTATCTTTGCGTTGCTGTTCAACCTAGTAGAGAGTGGGCCAAGAGCAAAGCTTTTAATTGCATCCGGAGAATGGGCAACGTTTTTTCATTTGCATTTTCAGTTACTGCAGCCTATTACCACCTATCAGGATGCTGCTAAAAATCAAGTATTACAGAAATGCTTGATGAGAGGTACAAATGAACCTCTTTTTTTTTTTTTTTCCCTTTTCCTTCACATGCTCCAGTCAGTCTCTGCACCCTGTTCATTTTGTTCCTCCTCCTGTTTCTGTACATTGCAGTCACTTCTTGTCATAATTTTCCTCTTGAGCTGTCTTTGCATGCTCCTTGTGAAAAATGAAACAGAAGGGAGAAAGCCTTCCCCATGCTTTTTTGGGTTTTTTTGTTTATTTTCTTTTTAACTTAATGTACTGTTGTTCCTCAGAGCTAATAGACTTGTGGGAATTCAAGCAAGATGAAAAAGAGATGACCTAACAGGAAGACTGTATCATTTTTCATTGAAAAATCTTCCTGAACTAACTCAAGATCTAATGATAGTCGTGTTAAAAAAAAAAAAAAAAAATCTCCAAGGAGCAAGGAACATCTTTCACTAACACGTAAAGGGTCTAAAACGTTTTGGTGAGGAAACAAATGAAAACAGGTCAAGGTACCAAAGCTGGGAAGTGAGAGCGTCAGATATTCCTGTTTGCTTTCACTAATGATTGGTGACATCTCCCTATGAAATAATAAAGCCACAACATATGTTTTTGTGATTTAAAAATAGAACTATTTACCAGTCTGCTGACATAGTCATTCATGCCATTGATCCCTGTAGATTAAAGACAACAGCCTGTTCTTTAGCCAGTGTTGTAGTATGGCAGAAAGATAGCAGAATATCAGTTAATTTGACACAAATGAAAATTAGCAGGGAACTCCTATTTAACTGTGCAGTACTAGTTGGAATGCATGATGAATTTCAAAGGTGCAGTACAAGAAATGAGGTTCTAAATGGCAAGCTTTACTTTATATTTTCAATTGTTTATTAACAGAAACTTGATCTTGGAACAGTTTTGCAGCAAAAGGTATTTTCCAGTAGATAGTGGTATAAATGTTTGAATATGCTTTTCTGTGGTGTAGTTCTGAAGAAGGGTGTTGTGATCATTGAAGCTATGTTGCAAAGAACTCCTTCAAAGCTTGAACAAAGTCTAGAAGGCAGTCATAAAAAATTGGATGCTATTTTGAGTAAGGATGTATCTTAATCCGTATTCAAATAAGGAAATTGGAAACTTGGAATTAGATTCATGTTTTACCTTTTCAGTTTTCTGAGGGAGAATAGATTGGATCTGTTTTATATAGTAATTCTTTTTGTTGACCAGAGAAGAAAGATCTACAGGTTAGATAAGCAACTGTAGAGTTTGATCTTTAATCAATTATATAGGTTAATCTTTATATTTCTGTTAGAAGATGCTAAATGATTTTTTTATTTACATGAGAATAAGGTTCCCCAAGCTATATGGATCACTAACAATATGCAGATTGATTGATTTAGAATGATAAGCAGTCTGATGTATAGCAAGGATAACTACTGGTGATACTTGCTGTCTTCCAAAGTGTCAGTAGGGATAGTTGTGCTTGATAAAAATAAAAATGTATACTTGAAACACTGTGCTAACGCATAACTCACTTTTAAATGTGGTGTATGTCAGGCTGTATTTGCAAGGGATTTAGGATTTAAAAGAAATGCACAAAACCAGTTAAAACTCTCATACTGGATAAAGTAACCCATATACTAAGAATGGCAAGAAAGGGAAAGTATTAATGTATTTCTTAAACTACCTTGTTAAGGACGAAGATCTAGTAACTATTGTACTGTTTCTAGACCCTTTATCCTTCTGAATTTTAGAACTAATGATTTAATCTCTACTGGTTTTATGGATAGAGTAAGCAAGCTTTCCTGTTTCAAGTTGAATTTGACTTCTTCACTCAGTTATATTAATGAAAATAGCTTCTGCACTTGCAGAAGAAGCCGTTATTGACACAAACTGGTTGAGTGTTTGGCCAACAACTTGCATCAATTGAACCTTTTCAAAGCATTGGTTGAAAATGTAAGAGAAAACTTAAGCAAACACCCTGACACCTAAGCCTAGGACAGACAAAACTACCAAGTTGTTTAATGGTTAGTTTTTAAAAAGGGAAATATTTAATTTAAATACCTTCCTTTTGACCCTTACTTCCCCTCCCATTCATCTTGCATAGATGTCTGCCCCAGCTTTGACTGGGAACAGCAATGCCAGAGTTCATTGTGGAACAGACCTTTGGCAGCCAGAGGAGTCTGCAGGATAATGTTGTTCACAGACTTTTGGAAATGGAAGTATGAAATTCGTTCTCACCAAACACCAGTCCCTGGCATTAGAGCTGTATTAACAGCTGGCTTTCTAGACTTCTTTTGTCTAGCACTGGACAAGAGCAGTTTTGTTTTGCTTGGACTTTTTTTCCTTTCTGTTATTCTCCCTTCTATTCTCATTTGTACCTCACCTTGAATTTGTGGGAGGATCATGGACCTTTTTTCTGAGTCTCTTTTTTCTGAGACCTCTGCAGGAGATCCTTGTGAGGGCCTGTGCTAGAGCCTCCCATCTTGCAAGCAGCCCTTTTGCAGAGCCATGAGTGCTTCCCCACAGTGGCTGAGGAGAAATGCCTGGAGAGACCTCCAAGATGCAGCTGCTAGTGTAACGTACACTGCATTTGTTCTAAATAGTCATCCACTGTTGTTTGGCACCCTCTGACCATCTCAAAAATGTGTTTTCTACCAACTTGTAACTGTTTACTGGTTTAGGTTTCTCAGGTTTTTCACTTATACAATTATGTCTGAAGTTGAGGCATGGGGACTTGCAAAGTGCACATATTCTACTTTTCAATACAGAGAGTGGAATCTTCTGGCTAAGATTTTCTAGCCCGTCATGGTCTAGACAGTGTTTAGAGAGACATTCTCCAAATGTTTTATTAGCTAGTAAGATGTGATCAGAAAAAACATTCAAAGCCTGGCAGCATTGGAAGCTATTGTGAAAGGATATAGGAGAGCGCATGCTTGGATGGAATGGGACGTGCACAAGGGGGGAGAATGGTAAAATAAGTGCTTGGATGAAGCAATAGGGTAGTAAGTGATGGTGACCACCAGCTACTACTAATTAGACAAACTTAGTTGTACTTGGAGATGGGGAAATTATCATATCTGTTGCAGAAGGGATTACTTTTGATGACTTGGATAACATAATCCTTTTTCAATTTTTCATTTGGTTTACTGAAGACCAAGTAATAATGGAGTTCTGTTTGAAGGGTAACTTATCCAAAACATGTGGCTATGTTCAGTTCCAGACTACGGAGAGCAGAAGAGTTAATTTTTCCAGCAGTGTGATAGTATTTCTACTTCCCAAAATAATACGTATATACGAGTGTCTTCATTAAGAGACTAATAATCTCCTCAAGAGAACAGAACAGACCCTTAGATGGAGGATAGCGGCTGTGTGGACACCAGACCGCACCAATATAAATGAATATAAATGTTTGCAGGAGAAGTTGGAGTGAACTAGAAAGAAGGTATTCCATGGGAAGATATTTCTTCCAGCTCTCCTTTTAGCCTGAGCAGAAATCAAATAATAATGGGAAGATAGGCTTCTCTTAATTTAGATTTAATCAAGGGCCTTTACCAATAAACTATATGAACCTTTGTCTGCCTACAAATGATGAAGGCATGAGATAACTGACTGTGGTGGAATTCAGTTCTCTGTGCAGTGGTCTGTTGTTTCTTACGCCTTTACTGCTGAGTTCTTCCCTTTGTGAATAGAAGATAATCGATGCTTGGAATTGCCAATGTTGAGAAAGCGGGAAATGAAGGGAGAAAATGGGAGTCAGGGATTAGATTCTGTGAGTACAGTGAAGACTAGTGCAGCCTGGATTGCTGCTGTCCTTTACACAAACTGACAGTGTTAGGTGTCTTCTTAAGGCCTCTGGCCTTCGTTTGCTGATGTGTTCATTTGTAACTTTTTAAAACTTCTGTTGAGAGTTTTGTTCTACAGAAAAGCATACGTCCTAAGGACAGTTAATATGCAATCAAATCATCTGTCTGTAAATGGTGAAATTTATAAAGCTACAAAGGTTATACATAGGGGGCAAAAACTTGCTTTCATGTGCTTTTTTTCATTCCGGGAAGTATGAAATTGGCTTCAAAAAGGCTGTTGGTGGTGTTAATTTTTTTTTCTGCGAGAAATCCAATAAGAAAAATTGATCTTGGTGAAAGAAAGGGAGGTAAATAAAGATATTTTGCAAGCTCCTAATCTGTTCTAATAATTCCTTTTTTTTCTATTGCTTATTGCTTTCTGTGGTAGATTGAAGGGAATGATTTTCCACTTGATTGTATATGTGTATGACAGTCGGAGACATACTAATTTATTACAGAATGGATATGAAATTTTTCTAGTGAAGAGAAGTGGGAGGGAGAGCATAGAGAAAGATTCGCTTATGACAGTTAAAAATAATGAGAAAAATTTGCTTGGGAAAAAATATTTCAGCAGAACTTTCTTACAGCTATTTTGAGAGACCAGCTTCTGTTCTCTTTGATAGAATGTTTGTTAAGGTCACCTTGGAATCAGAAGTGAACAAAGCGGTGGCTTGGAAGGGATGCCCTCTGTTAGTAAAAAATATGATTCTTCTGACACTAACGTGACAAACTCAGAACAAAAGTGAAAAAAATTGGCTCATGGCTTATCAGAAGAAAAAGACGTAATCCTGTTAGATTTTCAGGGAAATACAGAACAGTTTTTTCTGCTGTGTTCTGGTCTCACAAGTTAAAAAAAATGGGAGTAGGCCAACATGGCCTGCCTGTATGGTTACTTAAACCGTAAGTGCAGCTCTTTGCGTGCTTGCTCTTTGCAGAGTGTTGGCAAAACAGAAAGTGGAAACTTATGCATGTGATGATGGATTCACCCAACAGCAGAAATGCAGGAATCTTGATTTGTAGTGTCCTGTCTTTTCCAGAGCTGATCCGGCTGATCAGGTCGGTGGAGCTGACACCAGTCTGCTTGCACGCCTCTCAGCCTGCTCTCGGTCTCAGGGTCGCAGCAGTGCTGGGACATCTGCTATGCCTTCTGTGTCTCAGGAGGCCATGGTATTGTTTCTTTCTTGGCACGTCTGCAAGATTTCCTGGTTTTAGCCTTATTGTTACCCTGTCACAAAATGGAGCTTTACATCCTGACTGCCTTAAACTCTCAGATCTGTGCTAACTTCCAGGGTATTTGGGGGCTTAAACACTCCAGTGTCCCAGATCTCCCTCCATACTGGCTTTCTGGGGCATCCACTGCATGTATAGGCATGTGTTATGTGTCACCCTATACTTTTAAAGTATTTTAGGACATCACTGGTATTTACTTAGTAGTGTAAAACACACACAGGGCAAAAGTGTATACCCTCTGCTCTGTTTCCTCTTCTGGAATACTGTTTTGGCTTGGTTGGAAGATCCAGGATTCTTTTGTAGGAGCACCCATGTTCATCCCTTCTCCATCTCAAACCTGCCCAAAGCCTGCCTGTATCAGCTCTCTCCTTGTGCCTTATTTGGTATCTTCCAGTCCCCAAACTCATTTTCTTAGACAGCTAAGAAAGGTAGCTTTTTCAACCATTCTCATTAGTCCGTCAAATATTTGGTTTAAGTACAGATGTTTTAGTCAGTCATCTTAATTTGCTGGGTTCATGCTAAGGTCCTCTTTAGAAAGGATAGACTAAGGCACTCCAAGATATGGCAGCTTTCTTAGTAGCAACTTCTTAAAATCTGGAAGTTTTCATAAGCTCTATGTAAACTCTTCCCCTGAATCATTACACATGGCTATTGATTTGAAATTAATTTGCATTGCTGTAGTGCAGACAGTCTCTTACAGACTGCTATATGAGCCTTGAGGTGCTATGTGACATACTTACAGCAAGAAGCAATCATTCTTCTAAAAGGTTTAAAAGTGTGAGTGAGTCAATACACCAAGGTTAGGAATCCAGGAGAATTATTTATGAAAATTCACATAGGAAGTTTGTGGCAGAGCTGGATGCTTACCCTGACTCTCAGGAGTCCCAGCCTTTTGCCTCAACTGTAATGACAACCTTCCCTTCATTGTGCTGAAGAAAAGACAATACCAGAAATGAAGAAAAGACAATACCAGACAATACCAGGTGGCTGATGGCATGCGGGTGCCGTGGAATACAACGTACGTACCCAAAGCCAAGGCACGAGGCACATGGCAAACCTTTGAGATGGGTGTCTCAAAAATTGTTGCTGTTTCTTCAATCATCCTGGTATTTTGGAGAAATGAAGTACTGTGAACTTGCAGAATATATTTCCATATTCAGTTGATCAAAATAATTTAGGGCATCTCTTGTCAGCGTTGGTGAAAAGTGACTAAGATCTTAAAAGGACTTCAGGAATAGATTAGCTATTTTCCACTTATTTATATGGGAGAAAATTGGCGTCCAGTTGTGGGATTTTCATCTCCATATCTCAAAGAAGAAATGTAAGGTAAACGTCAAAATTAAAAGCACTCATAAAGTGATTTTCAGTATGCAGATATAATTGTATTGAGGACAGATCATTTTCTGCCTTTGAAGTCAGACAGATCGGAGACAGCATCAAGTTGTAAATGTTGAAAAACAGAAAACAAAGGTGATGCTAATGATTTTTCAAAGTCTGATACCTTTCAGCAAGATTCACCTTGCCAGCACTTGTGCTGTAAAAATATGTCGAGTTGAACCTTTTCTTTTCTGTATTTTTCTTCAGTTTCATGAGTCTTCAAATAGAGTAATTGGAACTTTCCTCAATATTGCAAAAGTGAATTTTAAAACTTTTTTCTGTGGTATTTTTGAAAATCTCAGCCTACTGCTGGTCAGTGAAAACAGACTGACTTCATTGCTATCTGGAAGACTTCCAGTTGCCTTAAGACCAAGGCACACTGAAGAGTGATAGGTAAAGGGAACCGGAAGACCTGTCTAGCACGGCTGTCACTGGGACTGCTGGTGTGTTATGTGCCTGAGTGTTTGTTGAAAAAAGGCTAAGGTTCAGCCGGTCCACAGATTCTCAGGAGAAGCTTCCAACAACAGTGATGTCGGTGTGAATTCTGATGGCCGTATTTTACGGTGACTGATCTGCTGGTATTTGGACTGAAACCACTTAAGTTCTTGGGTAGTGTAAATTGGTGTAAATCCATTAATTTCTTTGGAGCTCTTCTCATTTACGACAGGACCAAGCCCAAGTTATTGAATAGATGTCCTATGAGTTTTTAATTTTTTAAATTTTACTGTCTTGCCTGTGCAGCTTTTGGTTTTTTGGTAATGTGTTTGATGATATAGAGTGAAGGAACCCAGTTGTGATTTCAGCTACATGGCTGTGTACTTTGGGAAAACATGCTGTTGAGCTTTTGAATGCATAAGAAGTAGCAGGTTTTCAGGCAAGCCTCCAAATCCCTCCCACATATCTGGAGATTATATAATCAAATCCTGTGTGTGTTTCATGTCGCTAGGACAAAGTACAAACAGCAAAGTGAAATTAATTCTTTTCCTTATATAAAAGGAGGCTGGGAGCTGCCAAATTTTGCAGCATTATTACAGCAAAAGTAGCAGGGGATTTTTGTGGGGGGTGCTGAGGATGAAGTACAGATTGGATCCAAACTGAACACAGGCAGTAGGTGAAACTCTGGTCAGTCAAGACATTTTTCTGCACAAGTAGGACGCAATGAAGGGCAGGCACCTGCCAACCCTCTTGTCTTTTTGCAGGTGGGCAGGGGCCAGTCAGGTCTTTAAATCATAAGACAACATTTTACCTTCCAACATTTTTGAAGAAATTTAAGGCAGTGAGGGAACATTTAGACCTCACAGTTCAAGAGAAAAAAACCTTTTTTGTTTTGTTATATTTGTGATTTGTCTGTCTAGCTGGCAATGGTCATGATTTACAAAACGTGGGAAATCTCTGTTTTAAAAAGTGTGTGTCAGAATGAAAACACTACATTGAACATCTCTCTCCGTCCAAAACCTGTTAATTTTTAGAATGTGGACTTGTGGTATTTTGAAAAATATTCACAAAAAAAAGTTCCACCAAGCTCTTGGGGTGTGCAAACAGCAGCACCAGTTTTGATCTGCGTTAACTGAAGTGTTAAAAGTTTCTCTGGCTCTGGCTGAGCAGTGATGTGCTTCTGGTGTTGGCTCTTTGGTGGTCAGGATGCAGTCCCTCCTTACAGCCAAGGCTTTTTCAAAACCTTGCTTTGTTGTATAAATGCATTATAAGCTATGTGTTGAATAACATGTTTAATAAATACCAGTCAAAAGTGCTCCGCAAAAGCTGTTAGATGCTAACTCATGAGCCATTGCCTTGCCTTCTTGTGGTTTGGTTGTCTCCCCTGCCTGTTTCTGAATAGGCACTTCAGGTATTTTCTCTTAGTAGCTGTTGCAACTTCTCTTTTCCCTGTGCTTTACGCGGTGTTGCCTGTCCAGTATAGTGCCTCGGTTTTTTCCTATTTCTGATTTTAAGTTTCTCTTCTTTAGTGTATTTCATACTCTCTTTTCCTGTTTCTCATGCTATTTCACATATATGAAGCAGCTGCCCACTGCAAAACATAGGGACCATAGTCAGCAAAGCAACCCAGATGAAAGCTGAAATCCCTCTTGTGTTCCTTTCACAGATAGCAAGGGCCTACAAAATCCTCTGCGTTTAATCTATTTTCAAAGTGGCATGTGGAGGAAAACAACCCAAAAAACCAAACCCCAAACCTAAAGCCTCTGTTCCTTTTTACCCAAAAGTACTGTACATTTTTTCCTGCAGAACTAGCAACTCTAGTCATTGTTTTACAAATCAGAAATGTATGATTTTTAATATATGGCTTCAGTCTAAATATACACTAGTAGGAAAAAGAAAGTTAGTGACCAGTTCTTCCTGGACGGGTCCAGATCCTTAGGCAATTTGCAGTGGATCAACATGTATATAGTGTTAGATCGGACATGAGCATTATTCCAACCAGAAAAACTGGAACACGGCAGTCCACTGACCTGAGAGTTAACTGGAGCGGTAGCGTGGCCTGGAGCAGATGAATATTTGGACCCTTACTGAAAATTTGCTTTGGACTTGTTTCACTTCTGACTCATCTGTATTTTGGTTCCTGTGGCCGATGCACGGCATTCAGTACCTCCCTTTCCCTCTGCTTTCCAGAACATCAGCTAGCAGAAAGACAAATGCATGTCTGGTCGGTGCTTTCTGAGGATGAAAGTCCATATGCTGCAGTAAATCTGATTCTGGAAAGTTGACAGAACTACAGCAGTGTTAGTTAGTTAATGTTAAACTACTAGGCTATGACAGCTTTTCTCCTTGCTTAAAAAGTACATGCTGGTCTGGTAAATTCCCTGCTTTGGGTTCAGTTACTTCAGATATTTTTAGTAGCTCTCAAAAACAAAGGACCGATTTGGTTTAATTTAAGCTGTTTATTTTTCTAGTTTATCAGATTACAATATAACAGGATTTTAATGTGAGCAGTGTTGGTTATACTGAAGTTCTGCCCAGCCCTCTGTCCCCTCTACTGCAGGAGCCGACGGCAGAATACAAAACAGAGAAACCTAACAATAGATCTTCACAACAACTAGTTGCCCTAAAATTGCACCTTGGAAACTTCCTGAGCAGTTGCTATATACTTTGCAATTCTTAGTGAATTTGTCTTCCAGGAACCTGTCTAGTCCCTTTTGAACTCTGTGAAACTGTAGGAACTTCAGTGTCTTGTGGAAAGTAGTTCCACAGCGTTAAAGTTGCTGAAGAGCCTCCTCCTTTTGTGTGGTTTGAATCTGTCCGTACTAGTTGCATTTGTTCCCAATTCCTACAGCATATTTCCTGAGTAGGAATATTCAAAGCTCATAATTTTGAACATTAATTTAGTTTTTTTTTTTCCTATGTGCCCCAGTTTTTTGCATTTATCTACATGTGCCATTTTGTTGACCAGTAACTAAGATAGGCTTTATAGCTGATGCTAGTTTGCTATGTTATGTCCTATCATCTGCAGACTTTGCAGTCCTATTAAATTCACTTCATGGTTTTGAATGTGTTGAAAAACAACAGAGGACAGTTGTTGAAAAGTGACCATTTCACCCTGTGCTTTATTTCCCATCTTTTAAGCAATTTGTGCCTGGCCTTCCTGAGCACTGAACGTCTGCTTAGTTTCAGAAGCAGGTGACCTTGTTAAAGCCTTTTGGAAGCCCAGGTAGGTCGTATCATTATGCAAATGTTTGTTACTCCTTCAAGGAACTTCAGAAAGTCTGAGAGACATAATGTCCCATTACAAAAATCTGCTTGACTTTCCCTCTGTGTATCCAGGTACTTTAAATATCAGGATGCTATTGTTAAAAGTAAGTTCTTCAGAAGAGTAGGACCTTCAGGTAAATACCACATGTTCATTTTATGTGGTGATTCCTGAATGTATGAATTTGTATTTTTTTTCACTTTTAAAGGGCAGTCAGAGTTTGATTGGGTATCTGCTTCTATACATACTGCACTTGCCAGTAAAACCTCTCCTGTGATGTCAACTGTCTGTCGCATTTTAATAAAAAAACCTCTGATGAGATTTGAAGTGAGGAGCTGCTGTCCTGAGTGAAATGAGTCACTGTATTTAATTTTTTTTATTGGCAGATTAGACATAGGCCTATTGGAAAATTTCACGTCTGCTTAGCAATTGCTTGAACATTTAATCTGTGGTGTGACTAAATGCATTCCTGACAGGAGTACAAATTGCTAACCATGTGGTTGTTCTTCCCTGTCAGTAGATTCCCTCAGCAGGTTGTCTTGGAGGAGACTTGATGAAATCATTGATTAGTGTGCTGCTTTAGGTATTATCTTTTCTGATTTAGTATATTGTTTTTCTGATATTCTTTTGTCATAGCAACTCTGAAAGCAGTATTGTAGACTGACATGAGGTGATTTTAACTGTTCTGTGGTAGCAATTCACAGTTGTTGCTTTCAGTGTATCTGCCTGATGGGTTGAGCACAGGTCTGAATTCTGCAATGAACATTTGAAAGTGTTGAGCTATTTAAGTCAAAAATAGCTCAAAAGAATTGAACTTGGTGAGTTAAATTAGCATTTCCCTGCCAGGCAGTAATAGGAAATGTTCGTCCAAAAGTGTTAACATTAAATAGCGTCTGACATTTGCATGTATCTTTCCTGTAGCCTTGGTACATGGAACAATTCCCATAATCTGGAAATAAGCTACTGCTTAATAAATAAGCAGCACATAGTGTCAATGTGAATGATCAGAAGCAGGCTATAGCAAACTATGACCGGGTTAGTGCAGCGCTTTATTTTATGTATATTTTGAATTAATTCCCTGGTACCTTTGTCAAGAAATGTGTCAGGAAAGATAAAGGGCCAGCACGCCTAGAATATGATGCATCTGTTCTATTGCAAATTTTTGTTTTATGGTTGGGCAAAGAGCCACAGGACAAAGGCACTTCTAAAAGTGCATGCTTTATTGACTGTAGGGCAACTGGGTGGCTAGCTCTGAATTCAGCATTTAAAAGTAGCAGTATGAAGATTGGACAAGATGGGCCTATGGTCCCTAAGTATGTGCTCTTCTTTTTCTGGCTAACTACATAGATTGGAGTCTGATCTGCAGAGGTGTGGACTAAGTGCAAAATGGCACCAGGATTTTAGTGATGCATTGACTTTATTCCTTTGCCTCAGTTCCTCATCTGTAATGGAAATACTAGTACCCCCTTCAACTTTTTTGTCTGTGCTGTACATAATTTAACCTTGAGTGTGTTCTCTGCAACATGTTTTTGGGTTGCAGTTTCACAGTGACCTTCCCCCTTCTTACCAATAGCACAGGTATCCCTGTTCTGGGTTTGATCTGGTAAGGTTTTATCTGCCTGAATTTAGAATGGCTGCATTACTTGCGGCTGATGAGGTCAGCCTCAAGACTTGGATATTATATGCAGTGGCTGTGTCCACGTGACTGGGAGAAAAACAAATAGGAAACTGCTTTTATCCCTTTTTCACTTGCCCAGAGCTCATATTAAGAGGTAGAGAGTTGCAAGATATTGGATCTGAAACTAATTACTGCTCTGGGACTGAATGTTACTTGTCCTGGGCATTGAGCCAATGTGATTTTGGGAACAAGTCCCTGTTTGGGACAAGAACCAACCATTTCTGTATGATTTTGATTTAAAAGTAAATATTTAAGACTTTTCTATGGCTGTTTAGAGCTATTCACATATTCAGAGTACTATGGTAAATCATGATGAAGATGGATGGCAGTGTTCTAGATCATTATAAATTCACAGCAAATAACAAGATATCAATATACTGCTTTTTGTCACTCTGGAAATGGTACCTCCTACCGTGACAATTTTGCAACATACTCAATTGTTATAAGGTGCTTCTCCAAGATCAGCACTTAATGATTCTGAGCTGTCTCTGCTGAGAACAAATGTAAATTAAAGAACTCAATCAAAGACTGAGAATAAATGTCAATTAAAGATCTGCAACTGTTTTCTTCAAAGTTTAATGTATCTTTTTCCCCTCTTCTTGCTCCTTTTTCTTTGCCTGGTGTATAGGACATCTGAGTGCGAGTTAAGGGGTTTTTGAGGATGGACAAAATACCTGGCGGTCGCAGGTTTTTAGGTTTCAGAAGCTATAGTGTCTGGAGCCTGGGCAAGAATTACATGGCTGCATCTGAAGTGGATATATGTTGAGCAAGCTATATTGTATGCGTTCTGCAAGAAGACTTTAAGGAGACTGAGCCTCCTGGGCTTAGGGACAGCACTACAGCTTAGTAATGGAAGTGCTCAGTGGCTCAGGCGTGTGTATATACATGCATATGTGCTTTAGCTGGATGTGTTTATGGGCTTTTGCATACATGCACAAATGTAGAGTTTCAGTGATGAGAGAGGTTTTTAATTTAATGTCAGTCACTTTTCAGTTTTAGGTGACAATCTGCATATAGTACTGATTTTAACACTGTATCTTGGTAGCATGGTAATTTGGTTGCCATGTGAATACAAATCTGCAGGGGAAAAATTGAAAGCCTATTATTGCAGTTTACCAAGTATCCTGTGGTGTTCCTCAGAAAAGACTGCAAATTATATTTTTGCATATTAAAAAAGCAACTGCTGCCCTTGAAGTCACAGATGTACCCTTACAAGTGTTTTATAATACTCTTGCACTAAATTTTCTGAGAAATGAGAACAGATTGTTTTTCTGTGTTTATTTCATGGATTACCTCTTAGCTGTTTGATAAATACTTTAACTTTAGGTCACACAGCTCCATTGGGAAGCAAAAGGAAAAAGAAGAGATCCTGGAAAGGTGCCATTTTCACTGGCATTTATTAAAATCGTTTCTGTAAGGGAATGAGGAAGGTTAAGCTTGACCTGCTCTGCTGGGCTGGTGTGAGGGCTCCTCAGAACTTGAGTCACTATTATGAAGTTACTTTTTTTCCAGATAAAGAGTTGAGCTACAGCTCAAACTCTTGTGCTGTGATTTGCAGAACATCCTTAAGTTCATTCCGTTTCTTAATGGTTCGCGTGGCAATAACGTCTGTGTTTTGAGGAATGGTGAAATGCATACACCTCGGTGCAAAGCTGCAGATAATGCTTCAATCTAAGATTCAAGTTTATAACATCAGCTCAACCGTGGTATGGTGATGATGATTATCCTGGTGACTTTGTATTGATCTGTGTCTTCAAGTAAAATTGGTTCACTGTACTGTAGGCTAACCCAACACTTCTTCTGACTGGTATTGTGTGTTTGACTTGGTGACAAATAATTCCCTGCCAGCTGCTAAACTCTGGCTTAATTTCGTGGCAAGGGTGGCTAGGATCACAGCCAGCCTCACTTGCGGTATTGATGGCTTGAGGCCTCTCTTGGTGGAGAGCATGGTAGTACTGTTAGAATGTTTTGAAATGGCAAGTAAAATAATTTGGTATTGCAACAGCTGGTATCATTTGTTTAGGTCTGTAATGATACTGTGTTTATATCTGTAAAAGATTTCACATGTATCATGTTCAATGATTATCATAATGAATAAGTGAATCATAATGTAATTTTTGATACATTTATAGGAAGAAAAATAAGATTTTTTAAAAGTTATTAATAATTTTTTAAAGTGTCTTTCACAACTGTTTGCATTCCATTCTTTCTACCTTTGGATCTAATGGGGCAGAGTAAATTCATTTTAAAGTGGCCTATATGTTAAGTAAAAACGCGTCAAGGAAAAAGCGTTCATGGTGCTCAGTGTCACTGGGGCATTAGACAAAAGCATAAATTTCAGTTTGAGGTTAATAGGACAGCAGCTTTGTTCCTTTTCTTGCTACACGTGCCGTAAGCGGGGCACGAGTGACATTGACAAAGGCAGGCAGTAGTTAGGGTGTTCGTAAAAGCCTCTGGAAGGAGGTGGCGAAGCAGTCCAGGTGGTGACGTTCTGCTGCCTTACATAGAAATGCACTTGGGATGAAGAGACGCCAGCCCCTGTTCCTGAAGGGATGCGTGCCGCTGCAATCACATCTAGCATGCGTTAGCCGGCTCTGCCTCATTCCATGGAAGAGGGTATTAAGAGAGAAGGTGGAACTGGGGAACTTGAGTACCGTGTTCGCAAGTGCCAAAAAGCGGTGTTTAGTAACAAAATGGAAAGGTCGGCCGTGAGAAAATGGGCTATGATGGGATATGCACAGCAAAGTGCAGAAGTACAAAGCAAGAGACTCTTCTTAAAGGGTGCGCTGTAGTTCCTTTCCATCTTGCATGACTTGAGGGCAACCATATCATGTATGATTATTGAAAAAAAGGTTTTGTGGGAATAATGCCTTCATATTATTGCTTATATTACTTACAATATTCAGAGCAGACCATGCTTCTGAAAAAATGATGGAAAGCCTTGCCCCAACTTTGTATTCCAGCAGCAGAACTGAAGTGTTGTGTGTGTGTTTCCTTGCCTTTTGGTGAGAAGCCTTAGCCCAGCTTTGCCTGGCTTCAGCTTTGCTTCCCTGACTGTGTTCATCCAGATGAGCTGAGGAAGGTGGTTGTTTGCAGACCTGAGACGTCTCGAGGGCTGCTCTGTCTGCTGGGTCTTGCTCTGCTCCCTGACTCAGCTGGGCTGAAACCTGCTTCCTACTCGATGCCAAGGAGTCAGAAGCAATGTGAGCTCCTACGTGTGTTGGACTCGCAGGGCTCCACTTGCTGTCCCAATGCAATTTTTTCATTCTAAAAGTCTGTTTATACGCTCTGTATACTGCAAATGGAGTTTTAGAATGAATTTTTGTTCATGAAAACTGGTAATGTCGGGGGGAATGTTGTCCCTTATCTCTGGGGTCAGTTTGTCTGTATTCTGGCACATGTCCACTTGATATCCCTGGATATCCTGCATAGGAACAAGTTTTGGGTCCGGTTGTGATTCTTGGGCTGGATTCTGTTGAACACTTAATAACAAAGAATTTAATTCTCTTTAAAACATTGGCAGGGGGCTTTCTGGGAGGGCAATTTACAACTGAATATTTATCCGTGTCCCTTGTGCATGTCTTGAGCACGCTGGCAGGAAGGAAGGGGCACGTGCGCGTGCTTGTCATTACTCTTGCTGATTTTAACAGGAAACTGGTTTTGCTGGAGCATCTTAAAGGTACTGTATTTGAAAAGTTGCTTCTCTTTGCTGGCCTTAGATTTCCACTCGAATAAGTGAAGGCAAAGTGACGTTCTTTATGTCCAGATACTTTGACATAAAGAACTGGGTTTTAGAGTGGACCATGTTCTTCATTCCATTATTGTATTTTATTTTATTTACACTTCAGGTGTTTTAGGGTACTGTAATGAAGAATCATGCTTCATGTTATACTCAAAAGCCAGGGAAGCAGTATTTGAGTGTGATGTAAATATATATATGCACAGCCATATATTTTGCGTTAGGCACTTTTTACAGTGGACAATTCTGTTTAACGGTGGGATGCTCCTGAATTAATAGCAGCACAGAATTGTTGCTCTCAAAGTCCATGCTGAATTCTTCATATAATGTGGAGAAATTGTCTTTTCCTCTCTGTTTTCGGGGGGGGTGGGTGGGGGTGGGTGGGGTGGGTGGTAGTGGATATGTGTTTGCTTTTTTTTGTTTGTTTGTTTATCTTCTGCAATCTTATATATCAATAAAACTTTTGAACTTAATTTTGGTTATAGTTAAAGCAAAAAATAATAAATGCAGTACTGGAATATCTGAAAGACATTCACGAGATGAATTTGAGAGGGAAAAGATTTATTAATTGGTATCTTTCGTGTTCTAAATATAAGGAGATGTTAAAAAAGAGACTTACATACCACGTAATGTCAGATGATTTAACTTGCTCTTGAGATGTGTCTAGTTAGTTGGGAGAGACTGCTGTGAAATGGAACACAAATCCTGAAAAATGATACAAAACTAAAAATCCTGGATACAAACCTTGTTCAGCCTTGTTCTGTGAAAAGTAATATATGTATTTTCCTTCTAGAAGAGAAAATAAATACATCTGTGTCCATGAGAACTGCTCCATGTTGTAACGTGGCTGACTGGGCAGGAATAACTGTACAGAAACGAGCATTATTTGCCACAGAGGGCTCCTTTTATTGATGAACTATCTGTGTGTCTCCCTCGAAGACCAAGATTAGAGCAGAGCCTGGAACAGAGTCACCGTGTAATAGGAGCCTGCTGAGAAATGTTGTGCCCGTCATTTGCTTGGAATGGTACACAGAGAATAGCGTAGCTCCAGGGTAGCAAAGATCATATCCAGGTTTTTCCAGTGACCCAGCCAAACCTGAAGGAGTTTACCCTTCCAGCCAATTGCCTCCTGAAAGCCTTCCAATTTCCAACTTTCTTTTCATAATCACTGTTACAGTGTACTGGAGCATCATTGTTAACATTCGTTCTTACAAGAATACTGCAGGCAGTAACACAGCTGAGAGGCATTTTCATTTGGGGTAGATTAGTGCTGCTTACACTAGGCATAAGTACTGTAAAAAGGTACAGATAAATCTTGTGGTCTGATACTGATAAATCTTCATGCTGCGATTGTGTGATGTTTGAGTGGCATGAGCTGAAACCTCCAGTAGTGGATCTCCCATATTGGAAGCTTTAGTGGAAAAGCAGATGCAGTTATTGTTATTATCCAGTGAAATCAGACTATACAATTCAGTCTTATTTCGGCTTGAAAGCTGTAAAAACTTCTGAACAGAAAGCATCCCAGTGCTTTATTTATTTATTCATACCAGTGAATTATTTTAGTCCCAGTGCTTGGCGCATCCCACGTTTTGGAGACATTAATGTACAGAAGTCTCAAATGGAAACTTTAGTACTAGATTTAGTCATACGGTTTTCCAAATGTAAGATTGTATCGTAGCTCCTTTGCATAAATCATGGTGAATTCAAATAAAAATGAAGTCTAAGAAAATGGATAATAACGGTGAGATATTACTTTCTTCAGTCTTGTTTCTTTGCTCTGTGTTCTTTTTAAAGTAATATTTGATTTTTTGCTTCATTTGACTAGAGACAGATGAGAGAGATGCTCTTAGCTGAGGTACCCATTTAACTCTTACCAACTGCTATATTATAGCATTTATAATATATATTATAGCAATTATAAAGGAATTATAACAACATAATAATGTTTAAGGGAATATTTTCATTACTGTATGTTTAAATGGCTAATTGCTGTTAGTAGAGGGGAGCAGCCCACCAGAGTGAAAGAGAGGCAGAAAGGCATAAGGTGCAATGAGACTTTTGAAATTTATTTCAGCATTTTTTCTAGGTTCACTGTTGAGGAAACTTATCTCCCAGTCTGTGGCTGGAGAATACTGTTTCTGTTTCTCTTCCCACAGATGACATCACCTCATTTGTACGGGCTGGTACACGGAAAGCTGGAGCAACAGCTTCACTCTTTCTGCCAGCCGGAGAAATAACATCTCGGGTCCCGCCGGTACCGTGGAGGTGGCACAGGCGAGGGAGGCACAGCCGTGCCGTTCCCCACCCGCCTCAGGGTGCACCAGAAGCCTTGCCCTTGATGCCTCCGTGCAAGCCTTTCCCTTCCTCGGGTCACCTGGGCTTCCCTTTCCCTCTGCTCCCGTGGCGATTTGTTCTCTCTTCCCTTTCGACAGGCTTCCTGGAAACCTGTAGGGTTTAATCAGACATTGCTTGTTGCTTGCATCCTTTTCATGTCTCAATAAGCAACTTTGTGGTGTTTTTGTTGTTTTCCAGCCACCAGGCCATACCAGGCAGTTGCTCTGTAAAGTCAGGTTGTGGGTGGAGAAAAGATGGCAGAGAGGTTAACTGATTCTTGTAGTGCCTGGCCAGCTGCAGTTCCTCTGTGGCATGCCCTGGTGTTGTGGTTTAACCCCAGCCGGCAACTAAGCCCCACGCAGCCGCTTGCTCACTCCCCCCCGCTGGGATGGGGGAGAGAATCAGAAGGGTAAAATTGAGACAACTCATGGGTGCAGACAGAGACAGTTCAATAGGTAAAGCAAAAGCCACATGCGCAAGCAAAGCAAAACAAGGAATTCATTCACTCCTTCCCATGGGCAGGCAGGTGTTCAGCCATCTCCAGGAAGGCAGGGGTCCATCACGCCTAACGGGGACTTGGGAAGACAAACGCCATCACTCTGAACGTCCCTCCCCTTCCTTCTCCTTCCCCAGCTGTATATGCTGAGCATGACGCCATATGGTATGGAATAGCCCTTTGGTCAGTTGGGGTCAGCTGTCCCAGCCGTGTCCCCTCCCAGCTTCTGGTGCACCTGGCAGAGCATGGGAAGCTGAAAAGTCCTTGGTTTAGTGTAAGCACTGCTTAGCAACAACTAAAACACCTCTGTATTATCAACACTGTTTTTAGCACAAATCTAAAACACAGCCCCATACTAGCTACTATAAAGAAAATTAACTCTCTCCCAGCCAAAACCAGCACACCTGGACAGCTCTGTTCTATTCTTACCTGAAGTCCCTTTAAATAACTAAGAAAAAAAATACGTTCTGGGAAGAAGAAACATGGATTGATTTAATTTTTAAGCATGTGATAGGTCATTAAATTAATGTGACACTATCTTTTTCCTTAATGATGGTGGTTGTGCAGTGGCAGTGATAACCTGTGGTCCCAGGGGTGAAGGGAAGGAAGGAAAGTAATTTTACCAGATTATTTCAGAACTGTTTAAGTCTAAAGCAAATGTTTTACTCAGTTTAGACTTTAGTTTGCTATGGAATCAGCATCAGAGCTTTGGCAGTGCAAACTTGCCCAATTTTCATTGTTCAAAAGGAAAGAAATAACATCTTATTTTTCTGATAGAATAAACACACTTTCAGACCTGCTCCCTGTGCTGTCCCACATGCACTGTTATAAACTGTGTTGGTTTTCCCTGTTTGTGTCACGGCAGAAGCTTTGATACGTGTTGCTCAGAAGTTGCTACAGCACCCATCCTTCATCCTCTTGTGGTGCATATTTCTATCTCAACAGACTCAGGAGTTGAAATAACTTCTTTTTTTTGTTAAAATTTTGCCATGAAAGATTTAGTCTCATCCTTTTCTCTTTTTGTTTTGCATAATGTATTCTGACCACAAGTCTTAAAACGTAGCTCTTTCTGAAGAATTGCGGCAGAGTTTGGTGGAATTTTAGAAAGTTTACAGATGTGCCACTGGGATTTGCTGAGGTTTTATGCTTAATAATTTAATATTGGTATTTCTGAAGATTTTATAGAACTTAGGCTAGAGGCCCCTGGGGTCATCTGATCTGACCTGCATATGAATCATAAGCCAGTAACTTGCATGTAGTTATTCTTAAATTGAGCCTAAATACTCATGCTGGACTAAAGCCTAAAGATGTTTGGCTGAAGCAATTTTCTGGAAAGGGAAAACATCAAAATAAGTTGAATTCCTTGGGTGTGGAGCTTCAGTGCCTAATTATCCTCCCTTTTTTTCATCCAAGTTCATAATTAAGATGTTTCTACTTTCATTTTCCACTGTTTTTGTTATGTTGTGTGCTAGGTTAGAGAGAGCTTTTAGTACTTATTTTTCTCCCCCTGTGAAGGTACATGTGAACTTCAGACACCTCCTAGTTTTCCTTTTTCATCAGCTAAATTATTTGAACTCAGACTCTCATTTGAAGGTATTTTCTGCAGTCCTCCAGTCATTCTTGTAGCTTGCTTCCACACTCATCTGAACTTTATTCTTATCCTTTTAAAAAGTGCAAACTGAGGCTGTATTCAGTATTTTTGGTCTCAGTAATGCTTTTTAAGATGTTGTTTTGAGATTTAAAATCTTGCCTGGGCTTTAGCCCAAGTCTGAAACTGAACTGTTTTACAGTTCACTTCTTTTTATGGCCATATTTGAAGGCAGCTACTGTGGCTTTAGGAACTAAGGTTCTCACAGTGTACACAGTGAATCTCATTGTGATCTTCTGGTGGTTGTCTTAAACTTCAGCACAGTTATATACGGAATTAAGTTATATGTAAAATCTGCTTCTTTTTCCTGGAGAGAGTGTGAATTTATTTTGATGTGATAAATCAGAATGCCCATTATAATAACTGTTATTTTGGCATGCTACTAAGCAAGGAAGAGAATGCAGTCCTAAGTACATTTGCATGTATTTGTAACTCTCTGGTCTTGCCCAAATCCTCCAAAATTGTGTAAACTCTGTTAGGCACATGATCTCTTAGCTACAGTGTACCTGAGGCTGACTTTGCTTTGGCTAACCAAAAATTAGGTTTGATTTAAATATACATCTATATAGATATATGCATGTGTATGAATACATGTATTTATAGACACACACCTTTGCTTCCTAATCCTGAGAAGACAAAACCCCTGAAATTTTCATGGGGCATCACACTGTTTAGGTGTTTACAGAATGGGACTTATATTTTGCATAACTTAGCAGTCCTTTAGAACCAAAACCCAAGAAAACCTGATCTTTGAACTATGAAAAGATGTAGGAAAATAGTCCACATCTGTTTAACTGGAAGAACATCTGCAGTGAAAGATTTTTGATTTGGACTGTCTATGAGACAGTGACTTTTTTTTAAAAGCTGATTTTTGGAGTGCAGGGTGGCTGTTCGAAAAAGTACTGACTTTAATCTTTCCTTTGTAAGGCTCTGATGAGTCACAGAGCAGACTGCTAGCAATGGAGAACATTTTTGTGCAGATTTCAATAATGGAAATTCTGGCTCTTGTTTTCCTCTCTTTCGAATAGTAGAGTATTGCTTGTGTGAGTTTAAATCTCTCTTTGTCTTTGGCTATTCCATTACAAAATGGGTAAACCTTTCATATTGTGGCTGTTTTGCATGATACTTTTCAAATACTAGGAAGTACTACTGATAACACTAAACCAGTATGAATATATTTTCTTTAGGATGGAGGTAACCTTTTGATGGATAATGCCCTTTGGTGATGAGTTACTAGCTTCAGATATATATATATATATATCATTTGATCTCTTTCTCCTGTAACACAGTTTCTAATGACAGATTTGTAAGAATTTGTTGTCAAACTCAAAAAGGCATTTTTTTTTCAAGTTATACAATAAGTTAAGACATCTAAGATCAATCGAAGACTGAAATCTACTCGCCTGTTGTGAAACTTCATCCATTCGAATGCGCCTGTATGCCAGCAGTGGTGGCATGGAGTGGTGTGGTCCCACATCAGGCTCGGATTTGCTTAACGCTTCTCCCTGGAGGAGCTGGAAGTGATTGAGCTGCAGGTACACACCAAACCGTTTGCGCTTTCTTCTGCCTGCAAGCCCACGAGACCTATGCTGTTCCTCAAAGGGAGGTGGAG
The DNA here is from genome assembly GCF_034638445.1 of Ciconia boyciana. NCBI lineage: Eukaryota > Metazoa > Chordata > Aves > Ciconiiformes > Ciconiidae > Ciconia > Ciconia boyciana. The sequence goes on from NC_132935.1 coordinate 154,009,784, forward strand.
GGCCAGCCGCTCTCAGCAGCACTTGTCTTCTGGCCACCTTGCGCTGGGTAACCTGCCCTGGCTGGCTTTGCCGCTCCCCATACCCATGTTCTCCTCCTCTGATTTTTGTGCAGGCAGTTTGGGAAAGACAGATGTATGTGTTTGATGGCTGCTGTTGCTGGGGAGGATGCGAGAAGAGGGGTGTGGAGAGAAGAGGACACGTGGTGCTTTGTGGGGTTCAGCGGTGGGGAGGAGCCATGGCCACTGCCTGACGGTGGGTAGCTGCCTCTCCCAAGATGGTTCAAAATCCCTGGTCTGGCCTCTGCAGCTGCTGAGATTGGATTTTGCTGGACTTCTTTCAGCTCCTGTCTGAAGAATAACAGTTTATCTGAGAGCCAGTGCTTTTTGGTAGTTCATGCCGTTTTTCAGAAAGACTTTAAGTCCGCTGTTGGTTTACAGCTTATGCATAAGAGCCTTTTATAACACAGGAATCTTAAATAGTTGCAACTTGTCTGCAAGATGTGGCAATTTGTTATCCTTTCTTTTCGGCCCTGCAAGCAGACTGTAAGCCTGTTATTACTTCCTGAGCAGATAATTTTCTGGGCCTGAAGGAAAGGAATGCTTGTCTCTTTAGGGGAAGTGTTTTGTAAGTTGAGTTCAGCATCATGTTGCCAGTCTGTTTTGTTGACTGAATTTGCATCCCTGTACTTTAACAGATTTGTAGAAAGATTGTCTGTACTGGTTTTAATAAGAAAAAAAAAAAGCTTTTTTTTTGGTTTATGGTGATGTATTGTGCTGTTTGATAAAAGATGACAAGGATGACAAAAGACAATGTATTTTGTCATTTTAAAATGCTGATTACTTTTTACTTAATGAATTGCATCTTGAATTCCACTTAATGGAAAAACTATCCTGAAATGGAAAACTATCTTTACCAGCACTATCTATCTCAATGGGTGATTCTTTTTTTCTTCTTCTCTATGTCTAAATAAGATGCAGAAAGTAACAGGAAAACATTCTTTCCAACTCACAGTCCTTTCAGGTCAGAACTTCTAGTAGTAAGATGGCCTTCCTAGAATCTTCGCCAAGCTTGCCTGCAAACTGTGGTTTCTGGGAGAACCAACATCACTTTCCCTTGAAATTCTTTTTTTTTTTTTTTTTTTTCCCTCCTTTGCGTGTTTGATAATAATAAGCTCCCTTTCCAACTGAGGAATTGCTCTTCTGTGTTTCTGGGTTCTTCCTTGTAAGAAAGATCATCTGTATTCCAGAAGTTATGTCCCGATACAGCAGCATGTCAGGCTGCTCATCTCATGGGCTGCCGAATGTAGGGAGATGAAAAGGAAACCAAGAGAGCATAAAGGGGAAAAATACAAATAGAAAGTACATTTGTAGAGAGGTGTGTAGTCAGGAGAAAAAAGTAGGGGAGTAGAAGACCTAGTAAACTAGTAAATAAAAGGGAAAGGGAGAAGAGAGTATGCTGAAGGAGAAGGGAAAGCTGTAGGCAGGAGACCCCTGGGCAAAAAGACTTTGTTTTGTTCTCATAAGACCTGGGGCTTAATTTCCAATTTTGCTGAGCTTTCACAAAGATATGGAAGGGGGAGTGAGAGAAATGTAGAAAGCCTGGGATAATCACAGAAGATAAACGTATCAGTGCTCGTACGTAGTCTCGCGTAAATGCCTGCATCAAATGCAAGAGAACGTATATCTAGAGATCAAGAGAATGTAAGAGAACTAAGGTTGAGATAGCCACGCTGAGAGAGCAAGAAAATTATAAAAAATTATGTGCTATTCGTGGCATACTTTCAAGTGGGTACAGGCATATAAGAGTTTTGACAAATTGGTAGTTGAGTGGAATTGGGGAACAAGTAAATTCCATGGATTTTAACCTCGACAGGGAAAATAACATTCATAGAAGTTTGTATAAGCTGTGATAAATTCGAATCTTTAACCTGGTAAATATTTTTTAGATTTTTTTTTTTTTTTTTTTTTTTTTAGAAGTTGCCACAGCAAGGAATATGTTCATCTGTGAAGTATCAGGAAAGTTCCAAGTTTTTGTAATCTTGACCATTTAAAAGACTGTGGCCTAGAGTTAACTTGTAAAAACCCATCTATCTACAGAGGGTTGCGTATTTGTTTTATAATACTTAATTCTTCTATAGTTACATATAACAAGCTGTGTTCCTGTGCTTAGCAATGGCTTTGGGGCATGGTGGGAAGAAACTGATGGTAAATGGATAACTCTTGACTTCTTGTATACAAACTTCTCAAGCTGCCTTATCTGTTTTAATCCAAAAGCAGCCCGTAGAATCCAAGTCTAATCCCAAAGCTGTGTTGATGCAAATGATTTGCATGCCAAAAAGAGCCAATTGTGCAAAGAAGGATATAAAAGTTAGCTTCAAGATGGATTTTGTTTTACAATAGCTGCTTAAGTATGTAAACTTGGTCGTATTAAAAAAAATGAGAAGTTCTGTGTATACTGTTGGATAATCATAAACGTTTTTGTGCTATTCTTTCTTTCTCTTTCTTTCTTTCTTTCTTTCTTTCTTTCTTTCTTTCTTTCTTTCTTTCTTTCTAGATTTGAACATGGAATTCAACCCATCAGATCATCCACGGGCCAGTACGATATTTCTCAGTAAATCACAAACAGATGGTAGGTTACTGAATTTATTACAGTATTTGCTATTGCAGTTATCTCTAAACCCTTTGTTAGAATGCATGTGATAGTCTTTTAATGTATAATTCCCATCCCAAACAAAGAGGCTTTTATAGGCATCATGTTAGAGTTGAAAGAAGTCACACCTTTAGTTAATTATTTTTGTAATAAATAGTCCAAATAGTCTTGTATCAGCACTACAAATATGGATAAAGCTTAAAGTAATTATATTTTTAAAATCTTTTCTGTAAATAAAAAATTTTCTGTGTAACTGTTTGTTTTTTTTTTTTTTGAACTCTGAACATTAGGCCAAACTTCTGGGAAATGTGTGGGGAGTATTTTCTTGAGAAAATGCCAGTTTACATTAGCTAAGACGACAGTCCAGAGTTTTCTCTGATATAGGTGATACTTTAAATGAGCTCAGTACTAGATTTTAATAACAAAACAACCCCTGTCCTACCCAAACGTTCTCTCTTCCTCTCTCATTATGGTTTCGATGTAATTGTATATTTGTCTGGAGTATTTTTTGTTATTCATAGACAAAATGGTCCCTCTGGAATTACATCTGTTAAGCAAGCCTCTTGATAGAGTTAGTAGAACAGAAGCTATTTATTCTGGCTCTTTCATTCCCTGTTGGACATGTATGACATGTTGTTTTAGAATTAGATGAATAATCCATGCAAAACACATTATTTTCTACCAAGACTTCCAAAGCAGTTTCTACATAGTAATTCTGACTGTTCAGTATGAATTCTTTGTCCTTCTTTCTGCTGCCTATAAATGCCATTTTTGATTTACATAGTAAATTGCAGTGTCAAACACATCACTTAAAAATAACGTAGTTTTCACTTACTGTATATTTTTTTGCTAATTTCTGAGCATGACTAGAACAAAAAGGATATACATTTAGGCCCTAACTGAAGAGTTGATTACGTGAGTACCTCTTTTGCCCTTCAGATTGTCCTTCTGAATTCAGCCCTGGTTCTGTCAATGCTTTATTATGTGGTTTTGGATGTGATTTACCATTCTAATCTGCTTTGGTAGTCTGTAAAATGAATATGATAATATTGCCATAGTACACTGTATTATGAAGATTGATGTCTATTTTATAGTGTTTTTATAGTGTTTTGAGACTGTATAATCCCATATGGATGCTACATGTTTCTCGTTACAGCTTGTTGAAAAGAAGGACAAAAAAATCCCAAATCCAACAACTAAAATTTTGACCAGAGACCAGACCTGATGATTATTCTTACTTGTAGTGATAGTGGTTAATTTATTACAGTATGTAGTTAATTTTAAGCATTTTTTAAAATGACAGTTTACACCCATGCTAGAGTTGGTCTATGAAACTTCGTTCTGGTTTAAGTAATACGAAGAACATATTTTTGAGTGAGAACAATGAATTTAGTGAAACAATATAGAAATGTTATCAACAGGAGTGTAAGATCTGTTCAGCTATGCTGGATCATGGTGGAAAAAATCCAAAGTCTATCTTGCTTGTACAAAAGGAAGAAGATTCTGCAAACATTTATCTGCTGATGTATTGCCAAGAACCATCCCGTTCTGGTGGGGCAACTCACAGCAGTAAGCATTTTGCTTGGCTGTACTTTGGGCCCGTTGTGGAACCAAGTGAGCTGCAGGAGTTACCGCACTAATCAAGGATGTTGCCTGACACCAAAATGCAGTAAAATGCTTGTTAAGGGGAAAATATAAGGGTTTTTTAGGGTGTGTAGGGTTGTATTCTGACAGCCTGCTGTGGAGCCTAGGGGACCCCCAAGACTTCTTAAGTCCGTGTAGAAGGGGGAGAGCTGAGCTGGCAATGTTGCAAGCACTGAACTTGGTCATGTAACTACCTCTCTCCCTTACTTGCATAGTGTTGGGCTGGCAAACCTTCCTGTTGACTGTAAGTGAAGATATTTCTATAGACAAGAACTGCAGACATTTAAAATACACATCTTGGAGAGCTGAGGGACATCAGGACTCAAGGTTTCATCCAGGATCTGGCTGTGACTCTTGGGTGTTCACCACGTGTTTTGACAGTGGGAAAGGGCCAAGTCCATAACTATGTGCTAGAGTGACTTGGCAACATTACCTTCAGGCAGTTCCACATTTGGCTTTTTAGTAGCCCTGTACTCTTTCAGCCTCACTGGTAATCTTGTAGTACTGTCCTGGCATAGGAGCTGCGCTTGACCTGCTTGTGATCAACATGCGAGTGAAAAGCAACAAGCTGACTACCTCAAATATAATGAGACAGGACATGGCATCTCTGGATATTATGTGGTCTGAATTTCCCATTGTTCTGTGAAGCTTGGATGCCATGCTAAGCTTCTAAATCTATCCTGTCCCTCTTAGTCGATAGTCTGGATGCATCCTTAATTACCTGAGAGTTCAGGGAATCTGTAGGGAAGTTGAAGAAGCAATAAATATTAATTCGATTCCTAACTAAAGTAGCTTTTCTAAATGTTTCCAGCTCTTTGTGGGAATTTCCTAGGTGCTGAATCTTACATGAGTAATTCTCCCTGTTTAGGGAGCTGGTAAAGAATATCACCTTTTAGGTTTTTAACTTCTGTGAGTGCTTTATGCAAGTTCTCCCTTGTTTGCTGAGTTTGGCCTGTAAGCAGGATGGGCTAGGTGACTGAAAAGCCATACACTATTTAGTGTGTGGTTGTGGTTAAGGCAGGGTTTCCAAATCTTAGCACTCCAATAATGTAACTTCCTTTCCTTATAATAGCAAGAGGGCAACGGTTGCTACTTCAGGGAGCTGGTAATGGTCTTTCCTGTGAATGGGTTACAGCTGTCCACCTCTCCTAACTTACATTAGGCTTTACACATTCAATGTACTGGTTAAATTTTGCAGTATCAGTGCAACAATGGTCTTCAGACAAAGAGGATTTTGAAATTGTATTTATATAGTGGATAGAAGTGACGTAAGCTGCGCTTACTCTTTAAAGTTAACCAGGACCAGTCTCCTGTCTCAGATAAAACAAAAAGAAATGATTTGCAAACTCCCAAAATGCGAAACATTTTTATTGATGTAATCCTCAAGGATTTTTATCTTTGATCCCGATAAGGGTAACATTAAGATAGTCTGTAGAAATTGAACAAAGTAAGTTTCTATTACAGTTTCAATGAAAAATACATACATACGTACATACACACACACACGTACATATATGTGAGTATGTGTGTGTGTATTTCCTCACTCCCTTTTATTTCAGGATAATATATTTTCCTACTGTTGTGAAAGTTCAACAATAACAATTGAAAGTGCCTGCAAAAGTAGGAACAGGTCATTGACCTTAAAATGAGGAAAACTGAGACAATTTGGCAGCATCTCAGTCTCCACTTGAAGAGTTCCATTCCGACTTTTAAAATGTTTGAATGTTTAAAGTTTTAAAATGTTAGAAAGAAAGTAGAAGTTTAATTGTTTAAACTGACTCTAAATCTGTTCAGCTTCATTTCGTCAAAACCCCATGCTTGAAAGCCAAAAGCCCGGAGTTGCAGTTAGGTGTTTATGCTACAAAGTGGTGGTTAATTATAACACTACGGTCTGGTCTGCTGAAGACCATGCTGTGCTGGGTGAACAGTGCAAAGTATCTTCAAACTGACTGAAGCCAAGTGATGGAATTACCTCTTTACAGTCATTTTAGCTTGGCATAAGTGGCCTTTGGCCTTGTTGCAATAATTGTCTTTCCCTTGTTTAAAGAGAAGATTGTGATCACAAAAGAGAGCGGTTGTGACCAAATGGGTTTCTGCTATGCCCGGCTCCCCATTGGCGTATGTTCTGGAAAGAGTTGAGCCTTACGCTATGGCGGAGTGGGCCAGAAGCACAAAAGCACAGCTGCCGCCTCGTAGTCCCTCAGCGGAGAATCCAGGCTAACTGAATCTCTCTTATATGGGGAAGATCGGGGAAAGGAGGTCAATGTGGTGCTTAGAGGAATGTGCAGCACAAGCAGTGCTTGAGCAGGGAGAAGTGAGGGGTGTGTATAAATACATTAATATATTCTTCTGGAGATTGGAAATAGCAAATGGGAATGAGCTGTGAGTGATATTCTTGCTTTGGTAAATAGATGATTGTGCTTTCATGGGGAATTGAATAATGGATACAAGGGAAAATACCAAAGAGAAAAACTAAGGTAGGGGAAAAAAGGTGATTAAAATGGAATTTGGAGTGTATGTGCAGGCTGTCTTTATAAGATTTTGTCCATAAGAACTTTGTATGTGGTATTATTGTTTGTGATTAAAACACTGTTAAATACTTAACCGTGTTCAAAATTTTGAAGTTAATAGGTGTTCATTTTCAGTTATGTACTCTATTAGGTTCACATGCAGCTTATCAGAATTGTTTACTGCCTGTACATTGCAATATGCAATACTAGACAAATACTTTGGCAATTCTTAGAAGTGAGTATTTACCATAATTTTGTTGTTTCCCTTTAGATTACTTATGTCTCTTGCTGGTGATAAATGCAGTGTGTGGAACTTAAGTGTAGTGCAGTGTTTTAGCAGGATATCAAGCAGTTTAACTATTTACTAGACGATCAGAATTTTCCTGCTGTTCCTGTTTAATTCTGTTTCTTATACAATGTCCATAATTGTGGATCTGAGCATGTGCTAAGTGACATGGCTAACATCTGTCATGTGTGATTCTCCTTTCTGCTCCCTGGGAGGAAAATTATGTAAGGATTTTAAAAAGTTTTTTCTTATTTTCTTTTCATTTTATGTCTGCATTAAACACAATTATTTCACAGTATTCACACATGCAACCTTGTTTATGTGAGATTGCTTGCTTATAAAAAATCACAAATAATGGCTTCTCATCCAACAGGGAATGGACAGGCTATCCCACCATTATGAACACTCTTATTTTGCTAAGTGCATTGGGTTGCATAGCTTTTAAATCATGGTGCACCAAAGTGCATTTAATCACCTACAGCATGAAACCATTATTATTTTAATCCTGCAGTTTGATTTATGTGTTAGTTGCCTCCAGACTTGTATCCTAAATGCTGTGGTATTTTCACTGGAACAGAGCTCCTCAGGCTCTCTATGGGGTGAGTTAATTGGGAAAGTGCGTTAAAAAATTAAATAGAGTATATTTAATCAGCTGTAATAAACATTTGCCTGACAATTAAGGCTCTATACATCTATCTCCCTTGTTGTTGCTGTCTACTTTCTGAATATTTTGGCTAATTGTGGCTTTGACTTGCAACCCTTGCTTGTGGTGACTGGTTCATACTCACCAAAGTAATACATTTTCATGGTTATATCCGACATGAGTAATAGTTCCAGGCTTGCACCTGATCGTTATGGAAGGCAGTGATGTAACGCATATGGTTTCAAGGCTGCTCTATGGGAGTTAGTGCACAGTAAGCTATGATGAGAATTTGCTAACTCCATGGTGTAGCTGTTTAGGTGCTTTCATACCTGCAAGGTAGCGTAGGCCACTTTGCAGCAAGGTACCTTGCACGAAGGCACTGGTGGCTCAGGAGTGCCCACACAGAGAACCGGAGAAGGGTGGCTAATCCATTGCTAACTCAGACTGTAGCTTACTGCTTATTAACTTTCCCATGAGGACCAATGCCTGGTGAAGTACCCAAATGGATGAGAATTTTAATCCATCACCACACTAGTGAGCATAAATGCCTTTATGCGTACAGATATATGTTCCTTCTGTGTTTGATATATAAATATACTTAGTGCACAAGCAATTATAATGTTGCACATAGATAGCCTCCTGTTCTTCTTTTTATTATAAATGGTATATAAGAAGCTTGATCGGGAAAAATAGTCATGTAATATTTCTATCATATTTTGTGTTTTTGCAGTGAGAGAAAAACGCAAGAGTCTCTATATAAACCACGTAAGTGAAAATGCCTCGCTATGCAGCTTTCTCCTTGTTGTCTATATTATACAGTAAATAAGAGTTATCACACTTGATTTCCATATTGGTGAGAGGGTGCTGATGCTTCAAATGTCTGTTCTGCATCAGGATCCAGAAGTATAGGTCTCGGCTACTGAGTTAGTGGAACGGATCTGTTGGTTTGAAGACAGTATCATGCTCACAACTAGTGTGCATAGGTAACTGGTACCTGGGACAAAGAGCTGCACACATTAGTATGATTTTTAAAATTATTATAAAAACTCTCAAAACTTTAAATTGCATTTTTATGCAAGTTTGCTTTGGCAGAGAGCTGCAGCATTTGATGTTTACACAGAAGTTCTGAAGTCCCTGACCAGTGTTGATGCAATGTAAATGTGGATTGATATGTGGTACATGCCAAATGCGAAGATGGGGTTTTGATATGCTTGTGTACCCTGGGCATTTTTCAGCTTAGTTCTCTTCTGTTTGAATCAAATTCCCGGTGAAGCAGAGAGCAAATCCCCTGTAGCCTGCTTTGGGTATGGGACTGGGCTCTTTGCCCCAGTTAGTATTGTTCGTACTATTGAAGCACCTGGGACCAGTGCAGTTCCCAGTATGTTAAGTCTTGTGCTGAAATATCTGGACTCACGCCTCAGTAAAATTGAGGCGGGAAAGAACTAATAGTCTCCCAAATGGTATTTGCCTTTAGGGTGAAATGGGGAGAAGTTCTGAAACTTTTCTCTATCTGGAAATATAGGCCATAATTTCATGAATCATTTTTAAGCCACTACAGCTGCTGAAAGAAGCAGATGTGGTTTATAGCCTCTGCATCCCTTTGTGCTGGGGCGAACGTTTGTGCAGCTCCAGGTAAACTGGATTGGGGCACGAATGCAGGTAGATTCAGCACAGCTAAAAGCTAAAATGGATGTGTTCCTAAATGTGATTCACTTCAGGGCTCGCTCCTGCAGAAAGGGAGGGAGGCGCAGAGGCAGGAATGAGCCACCACCAAGTGGGGTGAGAAGGCAGGACTGCTTCATTTGTTGGCAGAAATGGTTTGTGCTGAGTGTTTCTGAAACTGCCACCTGGCTTCAAAAGCAAGCTGAGACTTTCAGTTTCCCAAGAGTTAAGATTTTGAGAAAGTCATTAAATACTGTGAGGCTTATAAAAGCCTTAAACTTGGCCCCACTAGGCTAGCAGATATTTTCAGTGCTTCCCACCTTCTATTCCCCTGTGAAACATTTCCATTGTTTACAGTGCATGTGAGGGTGGTTTGCAGTGCAGTTGCATTGTCATAAAAATACTTGTAAAGTTAATGCACTGGATTCCTGTAAACTTAATAATGTGTGCTCAGTAACTTCCAGCAGTCTTTTTAACCTCAAACTTGGAGGGTTCAATGCAAAAAAAAAAAAAAAAAAAAAAAAAAATAGACACTGCAAAGCAAGGAATTAACTGAGCTTCTGTGTCCACCTTGTGTCATGGATGAAATTCTCACGTGTCCTGAATCATTTCATGTCATATAAAAGATGTGTTCTGCATTAGGCAGACTGTGAGTGGCTTCATCTGGCAGATTGCACAAAGATGAGTATTACAAATGCTGTTGGAAGCACACCATTGCAAACCCTGGTATAAAATATTTTTAGGCAATGCTGGAGTTGTTGCAGAAAAGGGTAGGATGATCATATCACTGAGGAGTTGTGTTGTTGGGAGCTCAATGTAGCAGCTCAAGCAGTTGATAACCTAAGCGCTAAACCTCTTCCTACTTTCCTTTTTTTAAGTATCATTCAAAGCACTGGCTAAGGTTGCAGCAATGTAAACTTCCCCCAGTAGTCTGGTTTACTGCTACCTTAAGTCTGACTCCTTTGTACTTAAAAGTACTTCTTCTGGATCACAAAGCTAAAAATAACCTTTATGAAGCTGAAGTCCTTCCCATGGCTTTCTCTGTGTGTGTCCTTACAAGTCAGTTAAGTTTTTTAGCCAATACACATAGATAAGCTATATTTTCAAATGGGGCCTGTGATATTTAAGTTGTTATTGAGATGTATGGTTGACTTCAGCACACCTGTGAGTATTCATTCAGCACCTCCTAAATATTCTGTCTGCTAAAGCTGACGCACAAACTGGTGATCATTTTTGAAGTGGTTGCTGTGGCCTTTAACTGGGAACTGTGTTTAAGTTTGTAGACTGCAGGGAATCATCGTAATTTTCCTAGACAGCCTTGTTTGAAGAAATTTGAGGAAATAGTTAGATTTAATAAATCTATGTGAAAAATGATGGGTAGTAGATGGGTAGTATTTAATGATGGGTAGTATGATAAGCAAATTTATGATATACCCTATTTCTTGATCAGTTCTTTTCCCCCATTTTTCAGTGTGTGCTCAGTGCATTTCTAACAGGAGGTATTGCTACTCATCTGTTTCCTTGTTGATGTGAAGTTCTGGGTCCCCACATCTGCTCTGGAGGAAACAAGCCAGAGGACATAAATTTTGCAGCGTTTTTGTCTTCCTTTTGCAGGAACTCCACACCATAATGCAGCACTCTTCTCTTTTGTAGTTTTTCCATAACATCATCTTTTTTTTTCTTCTTTTCTAAGTCTTTTATACTTATTCTCCTTTTGTGACAAATAACCAAGATGGGCAACAAAATATTTTTATCCTTTTGTACAATATCTTATTGGTTATTTTGCAGGCAGAGTTGAACATCTCCCAGATGGTCAGGGTGGCTGGCTAGCAAGAGAACTATCAAGAAATGTTGTGCTTTTTCTTCTTTAACTGCTTGTCTAGTTCTGTGTAGTAATAGATGAGAATAGTAGTTTATACAAATACAGTTTCAAAATGTTATGTATGAAAAAATTAATTTAATGAATTAATACTGACTTTTTCATTTAAAAATGTACTTTCTCAGTATAACACCACTTTTCTTTCCCTTTCTTGCTTGCTCTTTTTTGTAGAATGTTTTAATTGGCTGAATAGTTTCCTTTCATGCCCAAATACAAATAGTGGGTTCCTGCTTTGATTTCTTGCACTTTGTCAAGGGCTGGCAGTTGCCAGGTTTCAGATTCACCTTGTCAGTAGGTGTGATGGAACAGCCAGCAGCTGCTCTTTTTTTGGGGTGGGGAAGGCAAGGAGGAAGGAATGAAGTGGGGGTGACAGGGTGCTATGGAGAAGCCGTCGTCTCTCAGTCTTCCCACAGAGCCCAGGGAGAAAGGCGACAGGTTGGGGGTGGTGCTGGATCCTTTGCATAACTACCTACAGCGTACCTGGCGTGTTTGCTTTCTTCCAGCCTATTTTAATTTCTAAGCAGTTGCAGCAGACTCTACTTCCCTTTCCTGTTGAACTGGCAGTTGTTTTTTGTTATGGCTTTAATGCTGCTTCAGTGTGCACTTGTCTTGTCTTTTAATCTGCTTAGTCAAGCTGCTGAGGGGGATAAAGGTGCAGACTGAGATAGAGGCGTTTCCTATTTCAGAGAGGAGAGATTGCATCAGTATCTCTGCCTGTACAAGGAAAGCAAACAGGAAGACATGTTTTATGGGGTATTGGGGGGGGGGGGGGTGGAGAAAGAGTGAATTTTTTATTATTGTTTGCAGTAGCTAGTTCTTTGTACTGGGTGATTATTTTTTTGCAGGGGAGAAGAGCAAGGCAGGGGAGGGAAAAGTTGATTATAAAAATAATATCTTATAAAAATAATATCCTCATCAATGACATAGTGGGGTCGAGTGCACCCTCAGCAACTTTGCAGATGACACCAAGCTGAGTGGTGCAGTTGACATGCCTGAGGGACAGGATGCTATTCAGAGGGACCTGGACAAGCTCGAGAAATGGGTCCACGTGTACCTCATGAGGTTCAACAAGGCCACGTGCAAGGCCCTGCACATCGGCCGGGGCAACTCCCAGTATCAATACAGGCTGGGGGAAGAAGGGATTGAGAGCAGCCCTGTGGAGAAGGACTTGGGGGTACTGGTGGATGAAAAACTGGACATGAGCCAGCAATGTGCACTCACAGCCCAGAAGGCCAACCGTATCCTGGGCTGCATCAAAAGAAGCGTGGCCAGCAGGTCAAGGGAGGGGATTCTGCCCCTCTACTCTGCTCCGGTGAGACCCCACCTGCAGTACTGCAGCCAGCTCTGGAACCCCCAGCACAAGGACATGGACCTGTTGGAGCGGGTCCAGAGGAGGGCCCCAAAAATGATCCGGGGGCTGGAGCACCTCTCCTACGAGGACAGGCTGAGAGAGTTGGGGTTTTTCAGCCTGGAGAAGACAAGGCTCCAGGGAGACCTTATTGTGGCCTTTCAATACTTAAAGGGGGCTTATAAGAAAGAAAGATAGGGACAGACTTTTTAGTAGGATCTGTTGCAATAGGTCAAGGGGTAATGGTTTTAAACTAAAAGAGGGTAGATTTAGACTAGACATAAGGAAGAAATTTTTTACCATGAGGGTGGTGAGGCACTGGCACAGGTTGCCCAGAGAGGCAGTGGAGGCCCCATCCCTGGCAACATTCAAGGTCAGGCTGGATGGGGCTCCAAGCAACCTGATCTAGTTGAAGATGTCCCTGCCCATTGCACGGGGTTGGACTAGATGACCTGTAAAGGTCCCTTCCAACCCAAACTATTCAATGATTCTGTGAGTTCTCTATCAAGTTTTTGCTAGAAACTTTCCCTTTCAGACAAGATGAAAATACTCTGTTTGCCGAAGTACTTTCTTCTCTTCTTGACAAGATACACTTTTAAAGTTAAGTCTGTGTTTATGAGCAGTAATACCCACTAAAAATAAGGGGGACTTCTTGCATATTGGAATATTTCTGAAGGAAGAGAAATCCTGCGGAAGAGGGAAGTAATAGCTTCAGCATTTTTTTTATTCTGGAGACTTGCAGCAACAGCTTTTTTTCAGCATTGTGTTGTTTAGGGATCTGGACATGACTTCCAGTCTGCTATCCCATCAACTAGATGTTCAAATCCTAGCAGACTAATACTGGTTTTATCATTCCAAGTAGAAGAACTAACATCTCTGTGTATAGACGAAAATTTTTTCAGCATCCTGGGGAAAAGTTCCTGCGCATCATTCGTGTCAGAACCCTGGTCCCTGTAAGTGACTCTGTAGTGATTCACATCAGGGGAGGCTTCTTCCCAGCAGCAGTCCTGCTGATGGGGACTAGTGGAGAATGGAGGGGTCTTTTGCTGTATGTGGTGTGACACAAGCAATTTCGGTGAGCCTTTTTGCATGCTAGAAATGATGTATGGTATTTGCTCCTGTGTAGCCCCCAAATTTTCCTGTCAGAGTGGATAAAGAGGCTGTTCTGCTTCCCGATTGTAAAACTAGTAGGCATGTGACTGGTAATCAAACACTTCCAGCTAGTGATTATAAGAGTAAATATGGTACATGCTGAAATGGGAACATAGTCTAAAAAGTGCTTTAATCCGTGAAAAATGCAAAGCAGAACATAAAATGTGAAATGTTGTTTTTGTTAAGTGCCTGAGGCAGGCTATTATAAAGGTTTATAATTGCTGTCCAAATTCCTTAAGATATTTTAATTAACATTCCTTACTCAAAGAGAAGAACAAGATAAACTGGAAGATAGATTAGAGGCTTCTCAGGTGCTCTTGAAGCTCTCCTAGAGATTGCTTAATCTGGTCTTTACTCCTTGCTATTCCAAGATCACAAAAAAACCCCCCAGGTCTAGAGGGGGCCTTTAGGCCATCTGGCCTATCTAGCAGATTTCTTATACTGATGCCATTCCTAACAGATGCTGTTTAAGATGCTTTTTCAGGCTTCCAATAAGTTAGAATCAACAGGTTTTCTTTAAAGGCTTGCTTAAACTTACTGTTTGAAATGCTTTTTCTAATGTCTTTCAGCCCCTTGCTTCTTTTCCTGTCCTCTAGGGTGAAGAATTTTACCTTTCCTGTCAGCCTCAAGGCAATAAGTTATATGAAGTGGCAAACTTTTGTAGGGGGAGGAACAAAAAATAACTTTTAAGGTGGAATGAGAGCACACAGGAGAGTTCTTTTACAAGGTTGCTACACAATATTTGTTGTGCTGGGAGCCTAGTAAAGTCCCTCTGGTCAAATTGCACAACACTAGCAATTATACGCTATGTAAATATAAGCCTTTGAGCTGCTTTTAGTGTTCAAAGAAATACCTAATCTTTTCAGGTTTGTAAAACAGGGTGCTTTATCAGTGGTTAAGTAGGGCCTGTGTGTGCTGCAAAAGAGTTTACCGGTGGTTGCTGAGTCCCCCAGGAGGTCGGTGGTACTCTGGCATAGTTTTCGATAGTTGACATGAGTAAGGACAAGCTTTGAGGCCAAAAACTTGCAAGTACAGATCTAGTCTAAGGCATCAGTTTTGGACATTATCAAACATTGGTGAGACTAATCAACTGAGGACAATGTTGAATCATGTCATAGACCGATGAGGTACAATGGGTATTACTTAAGAGTGGTTGGACTGGATCTTTTTTTTTATTGTAGATGTTGGCAGATAAAGGTAAGCAGACAATGGTGCAGTTTTCTGTAGCTTTTGTTTAGGTGAATATACCCATATCTAGCCACTAAACGTAGACAATTGTGCTGTAGTATCAAATTATGCAAGATGAAAATAAACGCAGAGCTTTGCAGAGTCATGCAGAGAGTTGTGTTGCATGGCTTGCTTGATTTTGGAAACACTTCGTTGACCTGTAAAATCATGTTTCTTCTGTGAAAAATGTTGTCAGAACTAAATCATGTCCTGAAGCAATAGAAGATCCCCAAGATAGGAACCTGCCTTTTCCAAGTCAGAAGCAGTCCTGGTATTTTTGCTTGGGGTTGTAATTTGGCTTCATGTGTACATGCCAGTTTTGCCTATTAGCATTTTGGCCAGCCTCTACTGCCTGCAAGCTAATGGGCATGTCTCCACAGACGGGTGCAAGCCGGCCTCAATTTTTCCGTGGGGGAAAATACTATTTAATAGTAACTTTTAAAATCATGCAATAACTTACACCTGGTTTGATGGAAGAAGAGACAGTACTATCATTATTTAGGACAGAAGCTGCAAATTATCTTTTGATGGACAAGTGCAAAAGAACACCGAAAAAGACTAAAGCTCCTCTGCCAAATTGGAAGCTGCCTGGCTGAAGGCCAGCTCTGGTACAAAAGCTGCATAGCTTCATTAGGGAAGCGTTGCGCCCAAAGGAACAAATCCTGCTGAGCATCAGGGCAGAGTGCCATACTAGCGTGGCTAGAGAGCTTCCAGGACAGAGCTGGCTGGTACCCTTTCTGGTCAATTCTGAGTGTGAGTTTTGGTCAGTATGCACCCGTCCGTTAGATGTTTCTACCCAAAAACACCCTGAAATGAGCATTTTAACAAAAGAAATACACAACAAAAGAAACAAAACAACACTTCCCCTTTCCCCACAAATTTAGGTTTAATTTCTGAGTGATGCTAAAATGAAGGCTGAGAGAAATTCATCCTTTTATGTCTTCTCATTGTGAATTAGTTAGGAATTTGTTGTGATTCCTTTCATAGCGGGTACACAGAAGCAGTTCTGCAGAGCTTGTATGATTTTGATGGCAAACTAAGCCATTCTATTTCTGATAAGATGTGGTTTATGTAAGCTTCAAGTAAATCATATTGTTCAAACATCTTAAAACAAATGTGATTTGGAAAGTTGGAAAGTTTCAGGATGAAGCTGGGAGAAAAATGAAGCAGTGATATTTCCGTAGTACTAGCTGTGCAAGAAGGGAAAACTGCTGTTTTTAAGAGCTAGAAACACCTGGCATTAGATTGAATCTTGATCTCTTAGAGCTTGTTTTGTAACACATGTAAAAGCTTGGCAAGTTATAAAGCAATTTTTTCCGTTATACATCTTCTTCTGTAAAGAAAGAAATTCCACAAAACTGCTATTATGTATTCATTGTAACCTATATTGCCAGCATTTCTCAATGAATGTCTTTGGTTGAAATGAGAAAACTAACAACAGCTTCTGGAGTAAAGAGCTACGAATCCTCTCCACCAAAAGAAATCACAAAATTATAGAAAATTGTGTTTTTCTATATATATATTTTTCTATATAAATTTTCTATATATAAAAATTTCTATATATATATAAAAATATATTAAAAAAACCCCTTAATCTCAAGGGGTTGTTCAGTCTGGATTCTTGCCTCAGAGCATCTAAGATATTCCTGGCATATGTTTGTTTTACTTCTTCTTTACAACTTTCAATGATGGAGATTCTATCACTGCTCAAGTCACTCAAGCTGTCCCTGCCATTAGGAAAAGGTGATAGGTTTTTTTTGCCATCACCTCCTCTCATACTTTAATGTCCAATCTTAATTTTCCCTCGTTCAATATAAGCCCGCTCTTTCTTATCCCATCCACAATGGTCATGGAGAACAACATTCCCTTTGGAGCTCCCTTCAACATGACTTAAGGCCAGTATTGTTGCTTTGTTCCTGGAGAAAACCTCTCTGGTCTTTCAGTTTTTCCTTCTAAATCAAGTTTTTCAAACCTCTGTTTAATCTTGCTGCTCTCTCCTCTTGATGCTCTGAAATCGATTCATCTTTCTTGAAATACGGTGGTCAAAACAAGACATAATATTCCAGCTGAGCAGAGTGGAAGGGTGCTCCATCCTGTTGTATACATGGTAACTCTATTTATAAAGCCTGTATGATATTTTCCATTTTTATGAAAGAGTTAATTTGTTGTCATGTGATCTGCACATCCTTTTGATGACAGCCTTGACAGTTGCTTGCCATATTATATTTAGACAGGTGGTTCTTCTCTAAGTGTACAGCCTTGCATCTGTTCTTAATGCATTGCAGGGATATATTTTCGTGCAGACCAATTCACAAATTTGTCAAGATTGTTCTGGATTGTAACCTTGTTTTCTAATAAATTTTTTTAGTCCTCTACAAGTTAATGCCAGCTGCAAATACAGTAAAGAATACCTTGATTCTGTTGTCAAAGTTATTGCTCAATATTTTATATTGAGTAGACAGACCTGTGTGGAAGGTCCCTTACTTCAGCCTTCCAACTTGAAAGTGATCCTTGGGTAACCAGAGTATAGTTTTCCAAGTAGTTTTTACCTACCATGTTTTCCTTGTTCTGCCCTTTGGGAATTTTACATGAGATGAAGTCAAAAGTCTTGCTGAAGTTGAGAAGCATGACATCTACTGAATCTCAGCTTGGGTACAAAAATATTACTACTGCAAGTTAAAGTACATTTAAAGTGAATCCCACTTCATGTCAATGAGGTGTTTTTAATTTGTAAATATTTGTAATAGCAGAGATTGTCAAGGCTCCACGTGTCCTGTATTCACTGTAATGTTTGCGTATGAAGATTTACAAAAGGAGCTGTACCGGTCCTTTCTTTCCCCCATGTCAGCCTTAATGGTGGGACAGAACCTGAGAAGGATCCCATTAATGATAGAGGGCTTGGCTAATTTCTTCAAAGGCTCTATATTCTTTCTCAGAGCCTCTCTGACTTGTCTAAATGGAAGATTTTTGTGGTCAGGGGTGATAGTTTTGAAATGTGAAGGCATTAAGCTCTTGTACAGTTTTGGATGGACTTATTCCATTGAAATGGGCACAGAAGAGGGTTTCTGTATAGGACAGTGCTGAATACTGAGGTGGTGCTCAGTAACCTCTTTTGTCCTTTGCAAGGATGGAGAAGGTTCACTTGCAGCATTTTATAGAGGTTCAGAAAAGCCTGTTTGACTGAACTGTGGGACTTGAGATGTCTTCCAGCTTAGTCAAGCTAGAATATGAAACTGAGGGTGTTTTCCAGTAATTTGGAAAAGGTAGAAAATCTGTTACCTGGCATACCATATAGCTGAAGTTGGACATCAGAGTAGAAGCTGGGAATGTTGATCTACCGATAGGTTAGTTATTCACATGGCACAAATGTGTATATATACCCAAGATAGTAGGTTTACACTTGGCACCATTTTTCAGACTGGGAGAGGTACCCCTTCCTGCCAAGTTGTTATGAACAGAAAGTGAGGCATGAGACACCACATATTTTTCTGAAGTGTGAAAAGTTCTAAGCCTAACGAAGTATGATGTGGGCTGAAAACCACGGAGAGTTCTGTGATGTGGTAGTTTCAGAAATAAGGTGCATGGCTCTAATTATTGACATGTATCCAATGTTGGAGTGCTGTTTACATATGAAAATTTAAATCTGATAGTGGTGTTGCTACAGAGTTGTTTTCTGTTTTTTACTCATGCTTGCCTTGAATGAATTCAGTCCATATATCTTAAATTCTATCTAAACCTTTAAAACATGTCGATACTTAAAATGTAGAATTAAAACTTCCCATGTGCTTTTTTTTTTTTAAATGATGCTGAAATGTCTGTACCTCTCCCTTTTTTGCAACCACTAAACAGTCTCATTTTCAGTTGTATTTAAGTTGCTTTGACTTTATCATGCCTTCAGAAGGTACTCAGCAGTCTAATCCAGAAATTTGAACTAAGCTGTGGTAGAATAAAAGCTATAAGTCACCAGTCCCCTAGTCATTCTCTCTGTATACATCAATGCTAGTTCATATGTTTTACGGCATTAATGCTTCCAGTGCTTCTAAATTTTCTGTTTGTTGCCTTGCTTAACATATATAATAGCTTGGAAGGTGGATGGATTGTGAACTTCCAAAGTATTACAAAGTACCTTTCCAAACTCCTGGAGAATTTTTGAGAGGGGATAATATTTTTCATTTTTTCAGTAAACTTTTTCATTTCCAAGAACAGCAGTTCAGCCTACAAGTTTATTGGTCAAGTGGAGGACCTTCACAGAATTTGTTGGTGAACTGTGAAATCATTTCAGCATAATGTTTCTACAATTGCAACAGCTTCAGAAAATTATTTTCTTCAGTTAATGGAAGACTTTGAATGCTCTTTTGCTCATAGCTGGAAAAAAACAGAAAGATGACTCAGATGCATGTAGGTTATACCAGGAGTCTGTCTGTTCTGTATCTAATGAATGCTGCTATGAAGTCTGCTGCCTATGGAAAATGAAACGTTAGTGAGATGACGGAGTGCTGGCACTTGAAATACTATCTGTTTTGGAAATAAGGCAGGGGAGGATGTGTTGAGGTAGGAGTCACAGGACTGTAGCCTGGTCCTCTGTTGCTCTGAGCTTCTAAAATGTCTGTGGATTCCACCAGTGGTATTGACATTGGTCTCTCCACTGAAATGCTGGAAACAACATTCATTGTAAGGCAAATTAAAATTGTCATGTGGATGTACCAACTGAATTTTAAATCTATTCTGTTGTAAGTTAAACATGTAATTTGAGTGGTCTTAACTTTCCTGACACAGGTTCTTGGTCAATTTATTCACTCATGTAGGTAGAATAAGCAAGGATAAAATCAAAGAGCATTAATGACTGTGATAGCTATTAGCTGATATGATGAAACTATTCTCTTTAGACCAGTGGAGTGCTGGCTGCTCTAAACAGCTGAAGGAGAAGCCTTCTCAACAAAAAATCTTCAGAAATAAGTAGTGTTGTCAAAGGTCATTCTGTGGCTGAGCTTTGCAATGTTTTCCTATGGTAGTGCAGAAATAGGATTTAAATCTGTTGAAAACTTTTTCTATTAAAGAGATCTGTTTCTTTTTTATTTGCATACCCATTTTCTCTTACATCCTTTGATCAATTTTCTTCCTCTCTAATAGTCTATTCTTGATGAATTAATTGTTCTGAATTTTCCCTATTAATTTTTAGAGGTTTTAGTAGTTTTACTGTAAAGACCTCTTTCCCCTACTTCATTCTGTTAGGGTTTGGTTTTTTATTTTTTTAATTCTCTTCTCTTCAAGCATGGTTTTGTATCTGTTTCTAAATCAGTCTTCATTGTTAACACTATTTCTTTTTCACTCTTCCACTTACTCTTTCGGAATGAGAACAGAAACATAGGTCTTGTTTGTCTTTGCTTTCCAAATGTATGTATGTATTTGAGTAATTCTACACACAAAGTTTTGCATGGTTTTGGGGAAGGAGGGACAGCAGGGAGATTGGGACTTGAAAGCTTTAGTCAAGGCTCAGGCAGGGATTGTTGTGACTTTTGCACTGGTAATTATTTCTGAACTTTCTGTACTGCTTCAAAACATGATCACATTACTGTGTGCGTCATTGTGAGAGACGGAAGTTTGTTTTTTCTAAATTCTTACATCTCCTCAGAAAAATGCTTTGGTATTACATAATTGCCATTGTTCTTCTGCATGTTTTTCATAGCATCCTCCTGGGCAGTTGAGAAGGAAGTACAGTTCCTGCTCCACTATTTTCCTGGATGACAGCACAGTCAGCCAACCAAACCTCAAGTATACCATCAAATGGTGGGTTTTAAATTTTTTTTTTTTTTTCCTAGAACCTACGTTGTAGATATGTATTTATGAATACATATTCCTGAACCATTAGTAAGCCACCTTCAATGGTTTTGGTTTTTGAAGTGGTAAATTTATTAAACCAATCATGCTCCAGAGGCAGTGAATAGGGTGAGCAAAGGGTATTACTCTTACTTTAGGTCGGTGCAGAATCAAACTCCCAATACTGCATATCTCAACAGAAAGCAGCAATTAAGGATCTGAGACTACAGCAGCTGAAATCCTTGTGCTTCCGCCTTCAACTGGATACTTGTTTTGGATGAGTCCTCAAAACTTACTTGGGTGTTTGTTTACTCAGAATTTTTGAATTATCTGAAATTGAAGAGCTCTTTTCTGTCCATGAGAAAATGCTCATTTGCTAAGCTTTCCTTCACGTTTTCTGTTTGAAATGGAAAGTAATTGTCTCCAGATTCATTTCCTTATTGAGTACAAGGGCACAGGCAGTTTATTGCACAGCAGTGGGGAGCTTTGTATGTGGTGCGCACATGCGCTCACCCTTGGGTGACGTCTCAGATGATCATTTCAGGTTTCACTGGTGCCTTTTTACATTTGGAAAGGAATTAAATTGATATTTATAGAGTATTGTTCTTTACATTTTGTACAGCAAAGGGAAAAAATGAGAGAACAAATGCTCAGGCATTTTATGCTGTTTGTTTATTATGATTGCTGATATACTCTCTTGAGTTGTTTGTAGGATGGTTGCCTTGGTGTACTCAAATGCAAAAATGTATTAAGGCAAAATCTGTGCTACAGAGATACTTACAAGAGAGACAAATATATTCAGACTAACATGTCCAAAGGAGTTTGTAGTGTTGGTGGTCATTAAAACATGTTCTTAATTTTTCCGTTTAAGGACAAAAGACAGGAGTGGAGAAGGGATTTGCAGTCAGACTGACACCTAATTCCTCATCAGCTAATTCTGCCTGAAATATAGTCTTGCTTTTCCTCAAGTTTCTTTAATTAGTAACTTAAAAATAATTCAGATGAACACTGGAAAAAGGTTTTTGTTTTTGAGGGGTTTTTTTTTCCCTCCTGGAATCCCATAGTCTTCTGCTCTAAAGTCCTTTGCATGCAGATCTTTGTAAGTGCAGCCTTTTGGGTGGGTTTTGGGTCCCTTTTTGCATCAGAACGGAGACTGCTGGTGGAAAGAAGAGATGGGTTCGGTTGGCCGCAGCAGCCGAGAAGCATTTTCAGCGGGCCACGGTGGCCAGCAGCCGCCTTGTGACAGAGGAGACAGAAAGACGAGCTGGGGGGAGCAAGGTGGTGACATCTGGGAGAGACCTGGGGTGCGTGGCGGGGGGCAGAGCCGCAGGGAGGAGAGGGTGGGCATCAGGCTGGACGAGCCGGAGTTGTGCAGGGCTGGGGCCAGGCTGCCGGCATGGGAAGGGCTGGAAGCTGCAAGGGGTCAGAGGGTTTGAAAAAGGGTTATGTGGGGTGAGAAGTTGGACTCTGGCACATGAGGCCTCTGGGTGAGGAACCTTTTCCTCCTCTTCTCTCCTGTCTGCCTGCACATTTAACAGATTTAAGGATTATTGCTTTTGTAGTACAACTTCATTGCTTGCCCCCATCCTGGCAGTCTCTGCAGGTAAATGACTATTGCACATAGGTAAATCTATGAGGGATGTATTTCGGCCAGCTCATTTATTTCTTCTGGGTCATGTTATGCACCGGTGTGTTTAAAGTATTGGCGCATCTACTGGAGATCTGCAGCATTGGTGGGGTGGCCAGGGTAGGGGGATGGAAAGCTTCAGAAGCTTTTTTCCTGCACACGGAGTGCTAGCTGAACCAGGCTATGAAAAGCAGAATGAAACTTGGATCTGAGTTAATCTATTACAGCTCTGAAAGACCTTCAGATTCTGGTATAGGTTTCTAAATAGTAAATATTTTCCTAAACTTAATTTGACATCTTGTTACAAAAGCAACCATATGGGCACCAAGCAGATCTCTGCACATAGATTCTTGTATCGGCTTTCATAAAGTGAACTGGAGCTGCAAGTGTGTTCCTAGGGGCATAATTTAAAATTAAATTTTAGGACTAATTCATTTTGTGAATAGGTTTCAGTCAAATTAAATTCATTCATCAATGTACTTTTTGTGTTCAGTGAGGACTGTGTCCTTTAAATGTCCACAGTACACAGTATTTCTTAATTCCTTAAATATGTAGATACAGAAAAAAATAAAATTTAAAAAGCATTTATGATCTAAAAACTTCTAATGCAGTCAGGTGAAAGCTATAATGCTCATACAAAGTTAGTAAAATATATTTACTTTCAACTAAGAAATAATATTTTCCACTACATGGCTGTTCAAAAAAAAAAAAACAAAACCCCAACAACCCACAACCAAACCTGAAATAATTTAAAATTCTACTAACAGGGTAGCTCCAAGGTATTGTTTTCCTAACACACGGTATGTCAGTTTTCATGTAAAAATTCTGGAATAAAATTACAGAGCAACCAATTGACTCTTTTAAAAGGCCTTTTATGGAAAAGAAAAGGAAGGGAATTTTGCGTCAGTGTAAGATGTAAGGATCTTACAGTGAATCACTGACAAAACATTGTCAACAAATAGAACTCCCTCCTCCTTCCTGTTTAGCTTTCAGTTTTATGCTGCTGGAACAGGTAGGGAGGGTGCTGGTTCTGCTTAATCCTTCAGTAAAGCTCTATCATGTGTAAAGCATGTGTCCTTCGATAAAGCTGGAGTCATGAGTTGGAAACAGGAGAATAACCATGAGAAGCCATGTCTTAATTTTGTTCAGTCTCAAATGTGAATGAGATCAGTTAGTTGTATACGTAATTAAAATCTTAGCTTTCTGTGAATATAAGGATGCATTCTGTCTTTGTGCAGAATATAAACAGAGGTACTTAGGTGTGTGCTTGAGAACATGGGATATGCATAATGCAGTAAGTTATTCAGGGAGTCGTCTTCCCAGAGTTAAAATAAGTAAGTTGATGCCATAAAACTGTAGGAGCCTGGTATTTGAGTCTGGTATGTAACTACATAGAAAGACAGCCAAAAGTTAAGGGATTTAAATATAAAATCACAAGCCAACGGTAATTAAAACATTTCATCTTAGCCTGACAGCATTAGCAAACAGTAAAAGCGAATGTGCGATGCCTGTGATGCCTTATCTTCAACCCTGGAAGTCAGTAGGAGTTTTAGTATTGACTTTAGTGGAGTAGGGCATTAAATGGAAGGTATGCGCAACTTGGTATGTGGAATCTGAGTATTTTTGTAAGGTACTTCATTACTAGTGAAAAGGAGGCACTTGGAGTGTGCTGAAGAAATATTACAAAATTTTCTATTTACAGCAGTTCTCCTGGTATCTAACAACGAACAGAAGAAAATAGTCTGTTGAGCGTACTTTTTGTCATGCATTGTGCTGGGTTTTAAATTTGCATGTTAATATGACAAATAATATGATTTGACAGTCCTGAGATATTAACTCTGTATTTCTCTTTACAGTGTAGCTCTTGCAATATATTACCACATCAAAAACAGGTATGTGAATGATGAAATCTTGTACTGAAGATATCTGTTATCAAAACAAATGAAATGCCCAAACCCTAAAAATCCATGCTCTGTTTCTTTCAAAACGTTTTTGGGTAGTAGTTTTCTTATTTCCCATGTTAGAAATGAGAAATGTATTCTTTTATATTTTTTATATATATTATATTGCTTAGAAAAATAAAAATTAGAGGATTACACACCATAAAAATCTGGAAGTACAGTTCAGCATTGAAAAACTTTGATGATTCAGTGTTTGGTTTTATGTGCACTGGACTCTTCTGCGTTGTTGCATATGTTGCAATTACAGATAGAGAAATCCGAATAATGTCTTTCAGATTTTTTTTTTTTAGGCTACACCTTTATAAAATTAACTGTGTAAATCAATGATCAGTTAATGTTAATGGATTTTGAAATAAAAAACATTAATTATACAGTAAGAGAGACATTGTGAATAGATGAAATTTAAGATGCCTCAGAAGCAGAGCAAGTCCTGGCTTATGTCTTCTGGTGTAGTATGTTTTAGATCTCTGCTCAGTCAAGTTGATTAAAATTGAAAAGAAAATAGGTTCTCTAAAAAGTAACTTGGTACATACATTAGCTTTCTTCATGTTGAATTGTGCTTTTTGTATCTTAAATTCCATGTTCTCATGATATGTCACAGTAGCATAAAATAGTATTTCTGGGTATCTCTAAGAAGAGATTGTATAAATACTTTAAGTGACTTTTGTGTCCATGGCTTTTCCATGTGTCTTTTCAGAGAACTTGGCTTAGATCTTGATCTAACAAGCTGCTTACATGTTTTTTTCTTCTGGACTGTAAGAAGTCCGACTAGAACAAAAGGAATTACTCATAAGTTTAAAGTTAAGCTGGTACGTCATTCGGGACCATGTTTCAGGTCACTGGAACCCATCACACTTCTTGAAACAAGGCTGACATCTAAAGAGAAACCTTTAGAAGTGCACAAGGGCAGAAAGACTTAGAGCTTGATCCCTGCTGAAAGCTCTTAGAAGACTTTCCAAGACATCAGTGGGCCTTGGACTGAAACATGGCAATATGTAAAGCAAAAGTTGGAGTGAAATCTTTTTGCAGATTTTTAACCTCATTTCCCAGGAAATGAGGCGTTAGTGATCATACTTGGATTACTTGTTTATCCATCTGTGGTTCCCTTTTTCCCCTTTCCTCCATCGTCCCTGGCAAACTAGTCAATTTTTACTACGCTTGATTAAATAATAGAGATCTCAAAGATAATCAGACTCTAAAGTTTTGTGGAAATAAGTTATTCTTAAGCACTCTGTTAAGTATCATGCCAGCTGAGTAGAAGGCTCAGGAGAATGGGGCACATTAGGGACTATGAAGGGTGAGAAACTTCAGTAAGAGCTCACAGTCAGGCAGGAGGAGTCCAGGGCCAAAGTGCACCAGACTCACTTCGTGCCGATTGCCATGGAGCTGATTTCTGTCGGCAGTAAAATATGCCCACTCGTGCTCTTACAGAACTTGATGCGAATTTGATCTACAACTAGTGAAGAGAGAGGCTAAACCTTTATAAAAGAAAGAGTCCCATGTCAGTGTCTTGAAAACAAATAAGTTCTGAATGTTAGCTTCTTGGGGAAGTTGCTATCTGCCCTTTCGCTTTTGGGACGGAGAGGTGGTTTATTGAGGAGGAACTGGTTGCTGCTTCTCCCTCCTGCAGCTGCCCGGGGCGGGGAGGGTGTTGTACCTGTGCCCTCTGCCGCGCTCGGACAGATGGTGTCGGCAGCGATGCTGGAGCAGGCTTGCATACGTCAACTAACGACTCTGAAACGAAGGATGTGAAATGACTGTTCTGTCTTCGGTTGTCTCTGATTTAGGAACGGAAGGACAACGTGATAACAGCATTCCATTGTACTTGCTGCTGAAACAGCAATAGCAAAACATGTTCTCTTTCCTGCCGTTATAGGCGAAAGGAAGTTGTTGGCGTATGTGGTAGATTTTGGTTCATTGTGGGGGGTGGGGAGTAAGAAACCACTGTTACTCTTTTATAGACTGAAGGTTGATTTTTGACAGGAAATGAGCCAAGCACCTGCTTTGCCAAAGAAGCATTCTTTTCAGACAATGTTTATTTGTTCCTTTTCTCCTGCACAGTAGGCTTAAAATTAACTACTTTCTAATATTCCAAACTCTCACCAATCCCAGTTTTTTGAGAAACTATAGATGAAACAGAATATTCCTTCATATGTTTCCCACATTTCGATTGTAACATTCTAGTTATCATTCCTTCTTTTCCCAGTGTCTCCTATCATTGTTATATTGATTGGCTTTCTGCAGCTTTTGTTGTGCTTACGTATTCAACAAGTGGTAAAAGACTACACCCATCTTGGTTTTGGAGGAATGCATAAGTATTGGTGAACTTGCTACATAAATAAATAAAATAAAATAAACCCCAACAAACTAACCATGAAAAATACTTAGATAAATTAGTAGATGGTTCATTTTTGAAAGATAACAATGTGAATTTGTTCTAATGAAGACAAAAACCTATCAAGTCCTTTTTTTGTGTGTGTGTGTAATAGATTTTTTTGAGGGCAATCAAATGTGCCTTCATAGCATGCAGCAGCTACAGCAAGAAGAAGTAAAATAGGAAATTCTTTCTTTCTCTCTTCTCATTGCAAAGGGCCACAGTTTACTGTAGCACATCAATGATTCCAGTGAGACTACTTCTGCATTAAGATACTAGCCTTTTTATGTAGGGGTAAAAGAGTCTGGCCTAAAATCCTTGCTGATTAGGAATTTTCTAGTAATTATCTCAATCTGCTTTTTTGTTTTAATTTAGGTACTCCTTTAAAAAAAAAGTGTTTATTGCCAGTGTTAACAGGCTTTATAGCAGAAAAAATGCCACCTTCAGATGCTGAGGTTTAAATGTTAGCTGCTAATAAGTACATTTTGTAGACATGAATCCACTGTAAAACTTGTGTTTGCATGCTCTGAGAGACACGTGCTGTTGAGTAAAGATAGAGAACATATTCAGTGGTTTGTCTCTTAAGAACTCTATGACCCAAGTACCAGGGATGCTATAAATAAAGATGGGATTGTAATAAGTGATATGGATGCATCTGTCCAGAAAGCGTCCAGTTCTAACTGGTACTGTTATACCGCTTGCTTTTGTTGTTGTTCGTGTGTCTGCCAAGATTATACACAGCAAAAATCTTAAATTGCATTCTGGATGTTAGGCTTCTGAAGTTACATCAACTAATCTTGAGCAACAGGGATCTGAGAGCAAAACAGCGAATAAAACCAATGAGTAAGACTATTATTTTGTCTGAATTTTTTTCGTATATACTCCTTTTTGCTTTCAGAAATCATTAGTAGGATAGGGTTTTCCAAAGAAATAAAAAGTGAAGTATGTATGTATTAACTAAAGGATAACTGTAAAAATAGTGCTGCATTATTTGTAAATGTTCATGATGTTGACAATAGAGGAGGAGGAGGAGGAATTAGTTAAGAGATTGCAAGGATTAACAGTTAAGAAAAGGAGGGTAAGCTGAGCTGATTTTATGATAAGTTTATAGTAGTACCTTTTAGGTTGTGAAAAAGCCTCACCGTAGAGAGTGCAAAAGCTGTGTGTCTTCGGCATTGAAAGCTGAAAATTTCAGCATACTTTGTAATATGGATTTCATATTACGCATGAATCTTATGGCAGGATAGATCCAACTTCTATTTGAAAATCACATCTCCTCAGTGTTCCTAAGCACCCCGCAGTTTTAATGATACACCTGTGTCTATGAGAGCTGCCTGCTGTCGTGTTCAGATAATGACGCTACTTTGGTTTTAATACCTTTTAGGGACACAGACGGAAGAATGCTCTTAGATATTTTTGATGAAAACCTTCATCCCCTTTCGGTAAGTTCATCTGCCTCTTCTTCCCTTTCATGTGAACTGTCTTTCTTTCTGTCTGCTTCGTTTTGTTTCAGTCACCTATTTGGAAGTATTTCTTCCTTAGAAATCCGAAGTGCCACCAGATTATGACAAACATGACCCGGAGCAGAAACAGATTTACCGCTTTGTTCGGACGTTGTTCAGTGCTGCTCAGCTGACTGCTGAATGTGCCATTGTCACCCTGGTGAGTGTCTGAGGGATGACATCAACCATCTGACAGACCCAGTTTTGGTCCCAAAGCTTGGGTTTGTATGATTTAATAGATCTAGGTGCTACCATGGAGTTGTTGCTCACCCTGGAGACCAAGGGAATTTCTTGATGGGAAGAGATACTACAGTTCATTTTCTTGTGGAGAGTAAGTGATGGAAGAAGAGATTGGGTAACACGCGGCACAGAAGCCAGGGTTACGTCTTGCCCTCACAGAGTGATAATGTTACAGGCCACTAAGGTGACTAATAGAAAATGCAGGTGGCATAAGTGGTCTGAACAGGAGGGAATGTTAAAAGCAGAAAGGCTTCCACTTTTGGGGGGTTTCCTGTGTATCACTGCAGCTCCCAGCAGAGACTCGGGAACAGCTGTAGGTAATTTAATCGCACTAGTAAGAACTGATGGGCACGTGAAGGATTTGGTGAGTGACTGGGACATGTTGGTGATGGCTCTTTTTTACTTGCACTGTACTTGTCTTTCAGGACCACGTCATAGGATTGAACAATTGTACTCAAGGCTGAAGTTTAGCTACTTAAAAATAGCACGACACAAAAGAAGGTTCATATTTTCAGCTGGTGTGGATTAGTGTAGCAATGTGGATTAAAGGAGCTAAAGTGATCTCCACCAGCTGAGAATTTCATAACTTTCCTGAAATTTTTATCTGCCAACTCTGACAAGCCTCTTCAGCTTTCAGGCATGATTTTGGCCATGTTCTTGACTCTGAGATTTTAAAAAAACAAAATGGTTTTTTACCACTACAACATGTGGTTTCATAACAGCTTTGTTATGCGCTTGAGATGGAAGAAGGGGAAATTGGAAAAGGTGGATTTTGAAGCCCAGACCTACTAGTTTCCTCTGTTAATCTCTCTCCCTTGGCTTCTAAGATTAATTGGCAGGCTTTTCTTCTTCAGACAGTCAGAATGAATTGTACTAGCCAGGACAGAACAGGAATATGAGAGAAATAGGGCAAGAAACACCCTGCAGTGCTCCAGCCTTACATTTTGAAGTATTACTCTACCTAGTTACTTGACCCAGCCATTACTTGTTTTCTGAAATTACATTTTGTCTGTCTCTTTTACATAATTGCACTAAGTTCTTGTCCTTCTGCCATTTATTCCTAAGTGTTTTCTGCCGGAGGCAAGATATGTTGTGTGAATTGGTATGTTCTTGTGTAGTTTAGTTAATCTACTCTCAAATACAGTGGAACCTTGTTGTAGTTATCTGTTCTTTGATCTTAGGTTATTTGACCAATGAGGGTACTGTTTAGTAGAAGGGAAGAGAGCTTTTTTTAAATAACAATATCTTCCTGTTATTGCAATGCATGGAAAGTTATTCCCCACAAATCTTGTTAACTCAGGCATATATTTCAATATCTTTCATTTGTAACTACATCCTTGCCTCTTCTGGTTCTCATGTGGTTTCCCTGCAAGTAACTCTTTTAGTGTAATCTGCAATGAAGTATAAATGTTTTTAATTCATTTGTTATATTGCAGAGGCAGTTTCTGTAGTTGTTAGTGCTTGAAAGCTTAGGTGGCTTGGGTTTTTTACCCAACACAATGATAACAGATAAACTGTTTTATAGCCTACTTCTCAATTTGTGGATGGATTCAGTGCAGGTGATCAGCATTACTGTTCTGCTATTGTTGCCTATGTTTTCATGATAATAGCACCTGCCTGACCCCTCTTTCCAGAAAGCTTCAGGGTTTTTGGATAAATAGTGTTTTACAAGTATGAAATTCTGCTGCTGCTGTTCTCAGTTTCCTCTGTACTTCTAGATCCCATTTCTTTATTTGTTAGTGTCATCAGGAGGGGCCCCAGAGACAGATCGCGTTGTTTCTGAAATGTTCAAATGTGGAAATTAATCTGTTAAAAAGCAATCAACCCTTCCCCCCTCCCCACACTCCTGAAATCTTGATAGTGTTGCTGTTGCTATTTATGAACCTTCCAAGTGCTTTCAATTTTGATACCCTGTCTGGAGAAGACGAAAGCAGCATTCCCTGCTGGAGCTTATGTTTTCCCATAGTCTGGCTGTCCGTCGGAGAGCAATCTGATAGCCCTGTCTGCCACTTGTTCCTCCTGGGAGGGTTGCCAGAAGGCAGGAAGTATATCTGTGGAGATCACAATACATTTTAAACAAGATGCTACAACTATTATCTTTCTTTCACTCACTCTAATTATTTTTAAACAGTCCTAACCACCCCTTTTTACTGCCCAAATTACTGACATGGTCTGAGGTGTGTAGGTGAATGCACTTGCTGTTTGTCTTTTTGCATGCCATTAGCCAGGTAGAAGCAGCAGTTACAGTTGGTTATGTAGCAGTCTGTATGTTCAGCACAGGAGCTGAGTAAATGTGAAACTCCAGACTGTTAGATAAGCTAATCTCCAGCAAAAAGCCGGCATTGTGTTGCTTCAAGCACTTAATTAAAATATTTCAATTAAAGCCTCCACTATTACAGCAAAACCAATTTATAATTAAACAAAAAATTTAATTTTCACACAGCCTCCAGAGCTGCCAAGAGATTTCCCATACTGTAGGTGAAAAATTAAAATCTCAGGTTGAAACAATTAAATACTAATTCACATTATTTATTTATAAAACAATACCATAGGAATAGAATTAGTTTTAAAAATTGTGTTGCTGATTTAAAGTCTTGCAAGTAATGTTTTTTGTCCCAGTGCACAGCTGAGCTATACTCTGTGACCTGACTTTGTGAGATAAATAATGCACATGTGCTTCTCCCTCAACCCAGAGTATTCCCACCTTTGCTAAAACTGAGAAATGCCTGTCTCATCTTCACCATGTCCTCAAGTGCAGAGGTGGCAAGTTGTACTTATGTTAATCTACTAATTGGATAGCAAATAAAAATGTGAACAGGAACATTGTCCATACCAACAGGAAAACAATACAGTGTTTGCATGTCATGAGAATTAAATATTTATGCTTTGTTCTTTTGTTCTGTAAAAACAATCCTATTAACTAGACCTGAAGAGGAGAATGGTCCAAGTTTTCTGCTTTGCCTTGACATGACTTTCTGAGTTTTTTGCAAATAGGTCAAATCTAAGGCTCTTAATATACTTCAGTGTCTGTAGTAGTTTCAGAGAGGATACATTTTGCATTTGCAAATATGCAAATAGGCAAATATGCTAGGTCTATATGCTATAGACTGATCAGATACGGTGATACGTAAATACATACAGCATGTGAGCTGAATTATTTCTGTGAAGTTCAGAGGAGTGTGCTTTTGAAATATGTTACAAAGTACGTACTGTGACTGAGGGGATTTGATATTGGGAAATTTGAAGTACTTAAGAATAAATTCTCCTTATGAAAAACAGGGATTTAATTAATCCAGCCAGATGTTCCTGAGTTCTTATTGTACTCTTCAGTCACATTTTCAGCAACTAGGTAGAGAATATTGTTGAACTGTGTTGTGAAAATTATAGTATTTGAGGAGAATTTTGTTTTCTGTGTGTTTGGAGGAAAGGAGAAAGCTTTTAATTGATTTCCTTTCACTGGGATATTCTTACTTTTAAATGCTGATAAAATACCTTTTTTTTTTTTCCATATTTCAGTTGAAGTATCAAAAATCTGATACTTGTTTAAAATAAAACAAAAACACAAAAGAAAGTGATCAGAGTCCATAGGGACACTTGTTCTGCAGCAGACCCACTTTTCAGCTGGTCCAGTATAACTACCGATCCTTATGCAGCTAATGGAAGACGCAGGTTCCTCCGAAGACCTCAGAGTACCATGCAGAGTACTGTTCATTGCCTGATTTGATGCTGTCACCCTCCATCCAGTGACCATAAGGGATCGTGAGTGCAGTTGGGTGAGCAAGGCAAAGCATTGAAGCTGGGCTCCGCCTTGTGTAGGAAACCCATGGGAAGAGTTGTGTG
This sequence comes from Ciconia boyciana, assembly GCF_034638445.1. NCBI lineage: Eukaryota > Metazoa > Chordata > Aves > Ciconiiformes > Ciconiidae > Ciconia > Ciconia boyciana. The sequence goes on from NC_132935.1 coordinate 154,042,146, forward strand.
TATCTAGTAGTATTGGTGTCCACCTTTTGTCTTGGGCTTCAGGCAGTCCCTAGGAGGTGGCTGAAGCCCACCACTTTGCCACATCTGAAGAAGGTCTCCCTGGCTCAGAGAGGAGGTCTCTCCACCTGTGCTGTGGATCCTGAGCCCCTTGGCAGCTGGCCATGTGTCAGGGTACGCTCTGGAGAAGGGCAAGAGGAACAGGAGCTTTGTACCTGTGCTCCGGACACTGGCAGGAGCAGAAGACTCAGATTCTGGTCCCTGGTTTTAGGGCTATTCTCATCTTTTGACTACGGTCTAACATACAACACATGAATGATTATCGGTTAATACTTAAATGTCTCTTAGTCAAGTCTTGCTTTAGGCCTGCTGGGATATACACGTCATAAAAAGAGAACATTCAGGCTGGGGGTTGGGAGGGATTTTTGTTTTTTAATTCCCAAGAGAAGAGGACATTCAGTTGAAGAATGGGTGTCTGTTTCCTGATGCATCTCTAAGGGCTTCTGTATGGGCAAGGAATGAATACTGATCCGAGTTTTAGCCTGGAAAGCCGATGTTGCCTAATAGGTTGAGTGCATTTTATATGTATTATAGATCTTTGTCTTAAAATGAGTAAATTAGGGGGAAAACCTGGAGATGTGACTTTTCTTTCAGTTCCATTAGTGCTTCCTATAAATATCTACAATGGTACTTTGCAGCTGTTCATGTTGTCAGAGTTTTGTGACTGCATTTGTTACTCTTTTTCAACACTTGGTCTCAAAAATAAAAATTGGATGAATTTGCAAGGACCACGATGATCCTTTTCCACCAAATGGATGGCACCAGACCTTTGTGGAACATTTTAAGTGCCCAGCTGGGCAATTGCAAAGCACAGTTATTTCTGGAGAGTTGTGGTAGGGAACTGGCTGATTGCTTAGAACAGAGCATATGGCAATTTAGTGCTTGGATTAGAGCCGTAATTTGGCTATATGGGACCCACTACCAATTATAATTTTTTCAGTACAAATATCTTTCTAGTTTCAAGGCATTGTGATACACTGAAGTTTTCTCATTAGAGAGAGAGAACTGTGTATTTCTTCGTGATGTGTTGGGATGGAAACTGTCTTTGGTAGTTATTCTGTGCTCCTGCAATTTATAATGGGGGTTACCTAGTGAGTTCATATGGAGTTTAAATGGGAGAGGGAGGGAATGAGGTTTTTGCAAATATATGTTCATTTGTAGATTCTCAATTACGGTAATTAAAATACCAAAAACATCATCTCCTTTCTGTCAATGTAAATCAAGTGAGAAATGATTAAAGCCACTAGAGTTTTACTGGTAAAATAGAGATAGAATTTGATATAAAGCTATATAAAAACAGCATGAGAACAGATAATGCTTTGCTCTTGCTGCTGCTTCAAAATTCAGATTTATTCTAGTAATGTCAGTGACATTCCTTGGTGATTGCCCATTTCTTTAGTGTGCTGAGCCTCCCACTCATTCTCCTTGGAGGCAATGCCCAACTTCTGACCTCTGTGTTGCACCACAGGAAACTAGTACTGCAGACAGATACAATCACAGAATAATTTAGGTTGGAAGGGACCTCTGGAGGTGACGTCTGGTCTGGCCTCTGTTCAAAGCACGACCAGCTGGATCAGGCTGATCAGGGAATTCATCCTCTGAATTTCTCCGAGGATGGAAATTTCATAACCTCCATAGAAAACCTGCTGCATTGTTTTAGGGAAACCTAAAAAAGAATTATGGTTTTTTGGGTGCTTAGGCTGCAACTCCAGTGTGATAAGAGGTATCAGTGGGATATTGGAGGTTAACGTTGAACAGCTTCAAAGTGAAGTAACAAAGAGAAACTAAACTTGCATAAGAAACCTATATTAAGGTTTTAATAAGATTTGAGTGTTCCTTTGGATTATGAAATACTGAAATGAAATTATTTGACACTTTTGTATTTGGTATATATCCTCCTGAAGGGGAAAAAAAGGAGGAAATAAACCTCCTCCAGTATTTTAGCTTTTCTTTCTACTTGAGAGTATTATATAATATACAAAGTATGTTATAATGTCCTCTGAGATGGAAAAAATGAGATGCTGTTTCGCGCTAATTAAAACTGAACCTCTTCAGTGCTATCTTTAGTTTTCAGTTTCTTCAAACGGATTTATGTTCTGTTGATTGTGATGTTGTGTAACCAACTCTCTGCTATCCAGGATCATGGGGAGCAGGACATCCTAGATAACTGGGACAATGTTGGATGCTGTGGTCAGACACTTGGGAAGTCCAGGATGGATTCACCCAACTGCAAATAATCACCCGGGGATTAGTTCTGGCTCAGCAGTAGCCCTGCTGGAGCTTGGATGCTGGTGCTGATCTGGTTAGCCTCGTGCCTTGTTGCAGTTCTGTGTCTGGATAAAAAAAGCTCCCCAGGACTAGTAGTGATAATGGATGGCTAAGTGCTTCACCACCATGCTATTGCCAGTCCAGGTCCTCAGAGTTAAGATCAGAGGCATCCAAACTAGCTCAGCATGGAGTCATTTTGGGTCTGGCAGGTTTATGAGCTCAAGATATGTGCTGAAACAAATCAGTTCTGTGCCTCTGCTGGACTTGAAATGGCTTTGGAAGCCATTTAACTACATTCCTGTGGTGCTGCATCTAAGCTAATGAACCTCTCCAGAGTTCACTGAACTCGAAGCCAATTTGGGATTATCTATAACCACAGAGTGGTAATTTTATTTAATTAATAGAATTAAATTCTTTTTAATGCAGATAAATGAATTCTTAACAAAGGCAAATCAGCCGATTGATTTCACTTATGATTAAATAATAATTTGGTGACTTTCCAAGTGTAAAGGTCAATCATTGCAAAATCTTGGTGCGAGTCTGTGGGAAGAGATGGAAAATAATAATACAGTATTGTTTTTCTGAAATCTTAACTCTGTGCAGTGTATCTTCTGAAGTGGGCTCAAGTTATTAAAATGTCTCAATGAGGTGCAAGTGTTGTCCATCACAGCTTGTTAGACTGACAGTTGTATAAAAACATGCGGTTCATTCCCAAAGACAGTAGACTAATAATGCAGGCATCAGACTTCGAGGTATTGAGTTTGTAAGTAAAAATGTATTGATGGACCAAAGTCCATTGATATTTTCCAGATTGGAACTGCATTTTCATTTCAGCTAGGAATTGAATTATCTTACAAATGAGTTCTGAAGACTGTAGTGTTGTTGGTATTAACACTGAGTTATACTTGTTTGCAAGTTGGGGAAAATTCAGAATGGTATGTTGTTTGACTGAAGCCACTGAGAGCTTCTGCTAATGTCACATCAGTAACTTTAATCTTTTATTTAAATAGTCTTGTTATCATTCTGTAAAAATCTATAAACATACAGTCATAGAACTAAGTGGGTAATGACTGGTGTGATGAAGATGGCTTTCGGAAGATATTAAAGTGTTTGAGAACTAGGTGTTGAATTAGGGCAAAATAAATCTGTTGTCTTTATGGAATTCAACACTTGAATATTAAGTAGAGAAGTGCTCAGATGTTTAGCCACAAAAGCTTACTTTCAGAAGAGGCACTGCAAAGGATGAATTAAATAGAAGAAAAGTAACATTGGTATAACAGCTTCAATTTGTTTTAAGCTTTAGTTCCATTCGTAAGCATGGATCCAGCTATTAAAAACGAGTGGAGGCAAATCATGGCATTTATTTTAACTTATGTCTTTTATATACTAAAAGCTCATTTTATCTTGTATTAGTTTTGCATCTATAAAGGAACACCTGCTGAAATAATCCAGAGGAGATCAGATTTTCAGACTTTTGTTTAAAAAAAAAAAAAAAAAAGTGTTTCTCACATTGTTTCTTTTGCATTTTTTGGTCTCTTGACATATAAGTAAATTTCTTCCAGCATTCTGAGATGCAAGTTACAATATTCTTTTCTCAGTGAGCTTTTAAAATTCAGCTTTATTATATGACTTTACAGCAGCTAGTCCTAAAGAAAATGTAGAAAGTTTTGCTTTTGAAAATTAAGCCAGTGAAATTCATTACAACATACAAATATACTGAACCGCATAGTACACACAGAATCTCAAGTCTGTTAGATAGAAAACCCATATTTAAGAAAATTACCCCTGTGTTTAAGACACTAGTCAATGTATAGACGTAATTGCATACAAATGGCATTTCCATATGTCACATTTACCATTACAGGGTCAACATTTTCAGTGATATTTTTTTTAATTGTTTTTTTTTTTTAATGAGGTGGAGCATGCCTGCCTGCATGTGGGAAGACTCGCTTGCTTTTGCCAGCAAAAGCAGGTGGTGGTCTCCCACCAGCCAGCCACGGGTTTGTTTGGGATGAGTAGCGTGGTGACTACCCATCCACCAGCCTTCCTCTTCAAACGGGCTGAGAGCCACCTGGCCCTGTGCCACAAGTCTGTACTGATTCAGCACCTCTTTGCAGCAGCCAGAAGCATCCCCCTTCAGGAGTGCGGGCTGCTAAGCATGTGGCAGACTCTACCTCTCCTTTGCACTCTGATGTCCCGTCAAAGTCAAAATCTCGGTGCTTGGGCTGCTACCGTGGCCTGGGCCTAGTCTATTGAAATGCTCTGAGGTGAAAACAGTGGTCGAGAGCTCCGCTTGTCAGGAATAATGGACTTTCTCACATTTGCGTGGGAGACAGAGCTCCCTTGGCTGCGTGTATACTGCTGTTATGAGGATGCTCTACATCAGTAGGGCGAGAGCTGAAGTATGTACCAGCCTTTCCTTTGCCTAAATTTCACTATCTGCAGAGTCCCCTGGTTCTCTCCAAACTAGAGCTAGAGAGAGCTAGAACGAAGGCTGTGTGTGTAACTGAGTGAGCTTGATGGAAAGCTGAAGAACTACGCTAATGTGACAGCGTAGGTGTATCTTTGGGACACAAGTCCTAGGTTACAGTGAATTACCACATTAGCTGAGAACCTCGATAAACTTTTACAGATGTTTGCTGCAAGAAGTAGTCTTGTTCTTTTTCTGTCTTCTCTTACTTGAACACATACACTTAAAACCCAACACTGAGTCAGGGAGGCCACAGCAAGTGAACAAACCAAAATGCTCTCTAAGGCATTTTCAAGAAAGGAGCCAGAAGCCACGCTAAGCGCCTTTCTCCTGGCGAGGTATTTATTATCTTCAGTTTTATCGGAAGATGATACAGAGCCTCACTCCAGCAAACAGTCTGTCTGGAGTTAAGCCCAAGTTACCACCAAGGACTCAAGAGAGATTATTCATAGCCCAACATGCTATTGGAAGATGCTCAGATATGGTAATGAAGGTGGTATAAGAATAGTGTCTTATCAAGCTCCTATTTAATTTTTAAAGCTGATTTCTCAAGTATGTGCTGGTGGGAAGGTAGTAGCAAGTTTACGCTCCCTTTTTACTTAGGTGTAAGTTCATCTGTTATGAATTATTCTCCTTCATGTCTGTCTTTGCAATATCATTCTTCCCTGTTCTTATCAGGTTGCTTTTTCTTCTCTGAATGCCTTTGAATTTGAGTCCACAGCAAAATCCTTACTTGGTTTTCTTTTTTTTTTCCCTTTTTCCCTTTTTCCCTTTTTCCCTTTTTCCCTTTTTCCCTTTTTCCCTTTTTCCCTTTTTCCCTTTTTCCCTTTTTCCCTTTTTCCCTTTTTCCCTTTTTGCCTTTTTCCCTTTTTCCCTTTTTCCCTTTTTCCCTTTTTCCCTTTTTCCCTTTTTCCCTTTTTCCCTTTTTCCCTTTTTCCCTTTTTCCTTTTTTCTTTTTTTTTTCTTTTTCTTTTTTTAAGCTAGAGCTGCACATAAGAAAGGGTAATATTTTCTGATTTTTGTATGCTTTGTGTATCTATAGATGTGGAGTATTCATGCAAAATCTACTAAAACTGAGTGTGGAAAGTTGAAATTTAAGAGGTTTGCATTAACAGTAGAGGGTCAAGTTCAGCAGATGTGGAGCAAATGAAGTTCATTTCCTAATTTTAGAGTGACATGATATTATGGCTTCCACACACGTTCTGCTTCTGAAGCTCCCTGCATTAGCACGGTGTATTGCTTAAAGAGGTCTTCTGCTTCCCGGGGACAATTCCAGGGAATGCTGTTTGTTCATAATTCAAGGAGCAGTTTCGTTTGCTAAGTTGAACAAGTTTGTTTGCATAATATAGTGTGTAAGGGCTTTATTTACACAGGCTGCCTGGAAAGTGAAAGGCAGCCTTTTAAACAGAACCATCAGGTAGCGCAGACTCTGGTGAGATCTATGTGCCACCTTTTTATTGAGCTTTGTGTTTCTGTGGTCTCCCAATACTAAATTTTATATGTCAAAATCTTTTCAGAATGATGCTCTAACTAAAAAGTCAAAACTCTATTTTTAATAATGGGCTTGACACACAATTTGGAATTTGTAATTTTGTGCTTAAATAGCTTTTTGCCTTCCTTATGAAGGAAAATAAATTTTTGAACAATTAGTGATATTTTGTTTTACTGTATTACGATGTTATGGTTTTCTTCAGCATTAGGATGGCAGGCAGGGGCATATCATAGCTGACGAAGAAATGGTGTATTCAGGAGCCTGGCATCTGGCCTCTTGAAAAATTCAGCTTTAGTTTTATGATATCTTGCTACCTGTACGTTTCTTATTTTTTTTAAGAAAAAAACTGAAAAATCAACAGTTTTATCTGTGAGGTCTCATGCTGTAAATATTCTGACTTTGTAGCTGCGTATAACTTTGTTTTCACAGAGATTTTTTAATGTTTATTTTGCCTGTCTCTTTGTGCCTAATGACGTAGCTTGAGTTCAACGAAGTATCTAACACAAGATTAAGGTTAATTCCTCATTAACACAAGAAAAATAGAGAACCCTCTGAGGAGTGAGAAAGCTAAAGGTCTTTTACTGAGACTTTTTTTTTTTTAATTTGACCAGTCTGTAATATCCGACATACTGTAACTATTCAGACTTTTTGAGTATTTTATAATTTCAAAAATTCATTGAAACTATTTTGGCATTGGTAGTATCAATGAGATGATGCTTTTCCAGATAAGATTTCCATGCATCTACCATTTTGTTACTTTTTTTAAAGTTAGTCCAGCATGTATTTGAAGGTACAGATATCCCCAAAACTTGGGATAAAAATTTTCTAAATGTTTTGTGAGTTTTAGTAATTAACTGTAAATCAGTCATAATCCCTCTTAATTTTTTTTTTAAATTGGTACATAAAAAACTTCAACATTATTTTAAAACACATATATCTTCAAGGAATGTTTTCAGTTTTCTTAGCGTCCATATATTTCTTCTGTTAGAGCAGAAGTAAATTTCCTTCAGCATCTGTAGAAGAGTATCTTTAGGTACTTGAAATTTCAAGCAAAATGCTGGCCCTTCAGAATCCCGAGCAGTGTTCTGTTTTTATGAAATATGCAGCCTTTCAGGTAGGTATAATATTTTCCATGTATATTGTACTTTCATCAGAGTATCTCATAAAATCTCCTGCTAGTTTCTGTCAGTCAATGTAGACTCTTGTAAGAGTACTAGCAACCTAAGTAACCACCTAATTGCTTTTTATCACAATGCAGTGAAGAGGGTATTATAAGATCTACTACAGGATACAAAGAATAGGTTGTTCTTCAGTAAATGCAAACCTCTATTTTTATAGAGTAGCATATCAGGACTAATTGTTGGTTTTACTAAATGTGTCTGTGTTGTCATGTTGAAGCACCTCCAGTTTCAAGTTCTGCTCCTTCATGCACAGCAAGTCGTTCCATGAGTGAGAAACAAAACTGCAGAACAAGTTCATTTCCTTGATGCTATTGAAGGCAGTAAAAAATTTTGTTTCTGAATCAGAGCAGAATTTACTACCCTAATAAATGACTGCATCTGATTTTCCTTAAACCATTGCAGAAGAGTGCAGTGAAACCTGTTTGAAAACACCTCACAGTGGACTGAGAAATCTGTTGCTTGGGAGGGGTGGTCTGTTGAGGAGAGAAAATTTTATAATTTCTACACATGAATTAATTGTAATATGACTGTATTAGTGACCATTACAGACACTGTAACTCAAGTTTTATTTCCTTCAGTAAGAGTAGGAAGCAAAGAACTTATACTTTGTGGTAGCCACTTTGAACAAAAGTTGTCTAATATTTTGTGGTTTTTATTTTTTCCCATGATTTTCTTGCTCAGTGTGCTGTTTATACTGCAGAGTGTGTGAGACAGTTCATTTTGTGGGCTGAATATCGGTGTACATGTATCCAGATAGTTAATTTTTTTTGTAAAATATATTTTTTTCTGTAAAACTTTAAATTATACAACAGCTGACTACTGTTTTCGATGATCTTGTTGCCAAGCTCTAATTACTTGTACATATCATAACTGTGAAAATTAATGAACAAAACTATATGAAGGATGTAATTGACCTTGATGTTATTGGTGACTCATAAAAATACATGAGCCTCAAAATATATGAATTATTATTTTTTAAGTATGTAATATTTTCAACTAATGCTAGACCTTTCCAGAAGCACAAATCACTGAAGGTCCTCTGTATGCTTGTATACGTGCGCATCCTTATAGAAAAACACAAGTGAGCTGTGCCGGGTTTTAAAGTTTTCCCCCTACGTCCCCCCTTTCGCTTCCCCCTCAAATCCTTACCAGCATGTATCCCTACATTGAGTTTTGGATATATTAGCTACTCTTTGGGTATTATTTGATTAGGTGCTAATAAACATGAACTTAGTCAAACTGCAGGAGATTTATTATGTGTCTTCTCAGCTAGTATATGAGCTGTTTAAATGTTGCGGACTGCAGAAGTACTCAGTTTTGTTCACCTCACATGTAAATATTCATAATTGTTGTAATTTCCCTGTCCCTAACAGGGGATTGAGTAGGGGTCCACACAGATCACCCACGACCAGTACTTCTTAGAATGCATTTTGTTTATCAGTCTGTTGCTATTAATGTAATTGAGCTGCTGTTAATGATAGCAGGTAACTATTCACACTCCCGTGGATCCCTCTCGTATTCACCCGTAGTTCCCTGGCTGGAGCATCGGTTGGGGGTCCAACGTAGCTCTGTGTTTGGAAACAGAGGGTCATACTGCACCCCCCCCAGCAGCTTTGTGGTAGGTGTTCAGAAAGTCTCTCCAGGGTCCCTTGTTTCATCAGATGTGTGTATGTAATCCTGTAGTCTCTGTAAATAGTACCTACCACCCTCTTGAATGAGGTCTGGGTTATACGAGCTCTGGTTGATGCTAGCCTGTGTTGGTGGCCTTGGCCAGATTGGGCCAGACTATGGTGTCCTGAGTTTGTCAGTTCTTGTAGGTCCAACAGGATTACTGTAATTCATCTCCAGAGCTTATCGGTCCAGAGGAAACTGATATGAGTTACCTTCTTAGCACATACTTTACCTCTCTGTTCAGCTTGCTGTTTCTGTGGTAACTGTTCCGCCGTCCATCCAATGGGCGCCTATAGAACCTCTTCGCACAGGCTTGCCAGAGGGGCCCAGCATGACATGATGCCATGTCTGATAACTGATTGCCCATAAATTGCAACTATAGTTGTTGGTGTGATAGCTAGTAACTGTTATTCGTAGCATACCCTTGCCTTCCTCATTAGTAATTAGCATTTTATTTCTTTACATCGTTATTTTAATAATTTATTTAAGCTATCATTTGAATTCATTCCAACATGGGACTATATTGCCAACAGTTACAGATAGAAAAAGAACAGTTTTGTTCCTGGTAATATGATCAGAAGGCAAAGGCCAACTAAAATACGAATTTATCACATTCAGTTTTGAGCTTGGCATAAATGTGTGTATTTAAACCTACAGCTTTTATAAAAAAATCTTCTGAGACCAGATTACTGTTCTAAAATGGCTGAAATGGGTTTATGAGAATAGTTTTCTTTTTCATTTCTACTTAATAGCAAAACAGATTAAGTCTTGATTTTAATGTGTTTCCACAGGTATATCTTGAACGACTTTTAACTTATGCAGAGATAGATATTTGTCCAGCAAACTGGAAGCGAATTGTACTGGGTGCAATTCTACTGGCATCCAAAGTTTGGGACGACCAGGCAGTGTGGAACGTGGATTACTGTCAGATCCTGAAAGATATCACGGTCGAAGACATGTGAGTGCAGTATGTTTATCTTTGCCAGTGAATGCCAAGGTGTGTGTGTGTGTGAGGGGGAAGGGAAGTTCCCTCATAAATTATTTGAAGTTTGTGTATCTGCATTGTATCTAAACATTGTGGATGCTGATAGATGGCATGAGGTCTACTTGGCAGTTTCTTACATAGAAGACGTGAATTATTTTTGTTTTCTGGTTGAACTGTATTTTACCACTGGATGTTCATGCATGGTGATGAAAACAGACCTGCAGAATATTTAAATGTATGACTTGACAAAAAAACCCACATGCAATGAGCCTGCATGCATTCACTTCAGCAATATTTACTGTCGTGCTAGTTCTCCATACAGACAGCAGACCAACATGTAAGGCAGGAAAAAAAATCATTGTGATCCTAATGACCCTTAGATGATCACCCACTTATTTATTGCCATTATTCAAAATTAGTGCCTTTGGGTTTTTGGTTTTTGTTCCCCCTGTATCCTGCCAAGTTATTTCCAAGGTGTTAAAAATCTAGTATTTTAACTTGCAAAGAGAAATTTCCATTTTTCCATTTTTTTATCTGATGACATTCTTAAGAAGTGCATATTGTAACAGCGTAGGGAGTTGTGATATCTGGCTGGATAGTCCTGAGTCATATTAAGAGTATATTCCAACAGTAATAAAAAGAACTGTAATGAGAATAAACACAATTAAGTTCTTAATGTTTACAAATACTAAAATGAATGCTCATTTCACTAAATAGTGTAGTGCTTTTTTTGTTCGGTTGGTTAGCAGGTATTACATATATTGGCTGAAGTGCTTGGTGTTTGTATCATCTGTACGTTCAGGGCTGAGTCACATACCACCCACACTTTCCGAGGTGCCCTTACCAGAGCTGGCATGCGTGTGAGAGCGGTACTGGAAGGGCTGCAGCTAGAATTGGTGCTGGGATGGTGCCAGGGGGCCGGGTGCCTTAGAATCAGAGTGGTTTGGGTTGGAAGGGACCTTTACAGGTCATCTAGTCCAACCCCCCTGCAATGGGCAGGGACATCTTCAACTAGATCAGGTTGCTCAGAGTCCAACCTTGAATGTTTCCAGGGATGGGGCCTCCACTGCCTCTCTGGGCAACCTGTGCCAGTGCCTCACCACCCTCATCATAAAAAAATTTCTTCCTTATGTCTAGTCTAAATCTGCCCTCCCTTAGTTTAAAACCATTGCTCCTTGTCCTGTCACAACAGGCCTCGCTAAAAAGTCTGTCCCCATCTTTCCTGTAGGCCCCCTTTAAGCACTGGAAGGCTGCTATAAGGTCTCCCCGCAGCCTTCTCTTCTCCAGGCTGAACAACCCCAACTCTCTCAGCCTGTCCTCGTAGGAGAGGTGCTCCAGCCCTCGGATCATTTTCATGGCCCTCCTCTGGACCCGCTCCAACAGGTCCATGTCCTTGTTGTGCTGAGGACCCCAGAGCTGGACGCAGAACTGCAGGTGGGGTCTCACCGGAGCAGAGCAGAGGGGCAGAATCCCCTCCCTTGACCTGCTGGCCACGCTTCTTTTGATGCAGCCCAGGATACGGTTGGCCTTCTGGGCTGCGAGCGCACGTTGTCAGCTCACGTCCAGCTTTTCATCCATCAGGACCCCCAAGTCCTTCCTCGCAGGGCTGCTCTCGATCACATCATCCTCCAGCCTGCACTGAAACCAAGGATTGCCCCGACCCAGGTGTAGGAGCCTGCACTTGGCCTTGTTGAACCTCATGAGGCTCACACAGGCCCACTCCTCCAGCTTGTAAGACCTTGTCAGACCACTGCGGCTCATGCATTCGGAGAGTAACGTTTTCAGTCTACTGGTGCCCCAATTTTTATAGGACCTAATAACAATAAAATTATTTAAAAGATGTTTTAGTGCAGTATCTGTGTGTTTCAGAGCTCTTTTAAGCAGAGCTCAGTATCTATTATGAGAAGTATATAGACTTGTCTCTGCTTTATCTCACTTGAGTCAGGATCGCAGCCACTGAAGAGAGTTTGTTGTGGATAACCATTCTGGGAGGAGGGAAGAGGGAAGTAGATGAGAAGAAGTGTTTATTGACAGAATGTTTTTTGAGTCTCAGTTTGCAATCTCAAAGCAGTGAAAGGCCAAGCGTTTTTCCTAAAGCAGCCCTAATTTAGTTTCTTAATAGTTCGCTGGTTGTCTGATTTATAGCTGGTCTAAAAATGATCTGTAAGGGAAAGGTTGCATGTTAGGAGTCAGCTGATTGCTTTAAATTAAGCATGCTCATACACTGCTAGATAAGACTTATAAATTGTGAGTAGCTGTCGTTGCTCAAGTATGAGAAAACTTATCTCTAAATCTTGTATTAACAAGCAACTTGTAATAAGGTGGGTTTTTTTCCCCGAGTCAAAGTGAAAAACACAAAGCTTGCATTGCTGTGGTATGCTGTAGGTACTTTCATTAGTTTTGGGGAAAACCCTCATTTCAAAACAGAGGTGGGAAATAACACATAATGCCATTTCATTATCTGTTTTAAAATATGTAAGCTACTTTAAGGATGGTTGATGATACTTCTTTTCCGACATAACCCAGACAGAATGAGATTTCCAAAATAAAAGGGAGGGTAGGGGGGACAAGAAGCTAAAATCAGACCCTTCAGATTTCTGTGGGCAATATTATTCCATGCGGAACAGTTTGCTAATGCTTCCTTGACTGTTTTGAGTGTTTCCTGAATGATTTTGCTAAGCTACTTTTCCCTTGATCCTTTTCTCATGCTTTTGGGTATTCAGCGGCAGTAAGGGTCACCCTCCATTCACTCCTCCTCCAAGGCAAATCTGGGAGCTTTTAAAATATTTCTGAAGCTGGGACATGAGCTGAAGTAGAGTGCTGAACAGCTTGAAGCAGACTGACAGGTTTGACTGTGTCGTGTGACAGTATTAATCAGGAATGGTTATAAATATGAGGTTTGAAATTGCTGATTCTCAGGGCTTTTTTTGAAGGCAGGTGATGAGGCATACTGTGATAATGTGAAAGGAAACAAAAAAAGAGGTTATTGTTTTTGACAAACACGTGATGGTGCTACTGTTAGAAGTTGCACTTGAGGTATATAACACCATTACTCACATGCCAGACCCATGCTCCCGTGCTAACATCGACCCTCTCTCTGCACTGCACATTCCCTAAGCCAAACTGTGATGAGTCCTTGCCCTCAAAGTTTTTAGCTTCTTAACCTTTTTTTAAAGATTTTAGGGTTCTCGCAAAGTGCAAAACCAGAAGCCTTTGGGGAGCCTGTGCTCTCTGTATGGTACTTGGTGATCTGGCTCACGGGCTTTGTGTTTGGGGCTCCTTGTCAACTCTCCAGCAAAGATTTTGGTGCTTGTTGACCTGATGTTTATGTTCCTGCTGCCAGTTTTTCCCAATTTTTTTTGCTCCTATCCCTAGTGTGGTGGATTTTTTCTTTTTTCTTTCTTATTTTTCAGGTAGTTGAGACAGTGCAGTATTATGATTTTGAAGAGTCTATCTCTACGCAAGATGGGGGCTTTCATTGTTTATATTAATAAGGCAGAAAAACTGACTTAGGTCAAAATCTTCAACTGCTGTGAATCATTCAGCATAAGTGTATCTTGCAAAACATCATGCAGACGTTTCTGAGTTTTTTAAGTCATCAGCAGTACATTGAACTGTGCCTAAAAGCTAGCAGAGGACTTGGGAGAACCAAACTGCAGTATGTGTCTGTAGTCATGTATGTAGCATTACCTTGAGTTTCTCTGTGAATTTGGGGAGTGGCTACAGGAAAGCATATGCTGAAGTAGTCTAGTGTGGACGTATCGGAGTATGGTGGTTAGTTATGTTACATTAGTTCAAATCCAAAATACCTGTGTTTTTTTGTTCTTTCTCAGCTGTGGTTAGTCCGCTGATCTAACCTTCAAATCTGGGAACTAAGGGATAGTTAGAATCTGAGGCTATGTATTGTTCTTAAAGATTTGGGGATGCTGTTCAAAAGAGGTACAGCCAATGTCTTTCTCCATTAAAACAAGCTTTATATTATCCATTAACATAGACCTTTAGGCTTAGCTTGCAGAAAGTAAAATCTTGGCAGTATAAAAGGACATTTAAAGATAATCTTCTGTATTTCTTGATAGATGTCTTAAGATGTAATTTTTTTAATTGGGATTTTTTAAAAGCTAGAATCTTCCACAGTGTGAATTCATGCCAAAGAGTCCATATCCAGCTTTTAGATAGTCTTTTAATGTTAATTAGTATTTATCATAATGTAAACATAGAATTTTGGCAGAGAGAGAGTGAAGGTAAGGAAAGACAATTATTATGATGTAAGAGTGATGTAAGAGTAAAGAGTGAGGAGAAGAAAAATCATTCAGTGTTGAAAAATTACTGTACCAGTACTTTTTCTTTTTATCCTCGGATCCTTCCTCTTCTATTGCCAACTGCCTGCAGATTCCTTGCACACTTACACTGCAGTCAAAATGTAGTTTACATGCAATATCATAGCCAGTCAATACCTGCTGGTAACACAGCTGTGCAGTCCGTGTACTCTTCGGCAAACATGTACAGCTTTTACCACCTGTTTATTTTTTTATTTCTCATATCTTGAAATCACTGTTTTGAATATATCATATGTCCCTGCATAAGTATTATGTAGGATATCTAGTTACCATGCAATTTATGAAAATTTCCAGTCCTTAATTTTGTTGATCTACTTATTTCTTAACATACTTTTTAAGGTACTGGTGTAAGTGATAATGTATTACTATACCAAAGTTTTCATGAGGTGGGAGCTCAAATAGGAACTCTGTTCCTATCGGGTATTTTGACAAACACATTTGGTTTAGGTACTGAAAAACAAATGATCACCACTGTGAATTTTGATTGCACATCTTGGGGAAAAATCTCTTCATTCTGTTCATAAAGAACGATAAGACGGTATGCTGAAAAATTCAGGTTTCCCATGACTGGTTTTAAATGATTGATTATGAAAGGCTGAAGAGAGTAAATAAGTTATCCAGTAATTTAGGTGTTGGTGTAATTTGCAGCATTTATGAGAGAGATCTGACAAATTTAGGGCATGTCTGTGTTTTGTGTTTGCGTAGCTGTGTGTGCAGATCCACCTAGTGGAGGTACAGCAGAAACTGCACAAAAATTTTTTGCCTGTTAGCTTTTCTTTCCCAGATTGTATTAGCTAAAGTGATAAAGGTGCCCTCCCGCTAGCAAAAGTTTGTGTCCGGGTTTGATTGGCATCGCAGCAGCAGCTGCAAGGTGCCGCGTCTCTCATATTCCTCATTGGCGTATGTACGCCGATAGAACTTGGTAGACTAGGTCAAACCTTAGGCTAGGATAATTGTGTCTGGCAAGAATAAGAAATGGACTTGGTTTATACCATTTGCAATTTAAAGTAAATTGTATTCAGAATGCACAGTCTGAAATATGTTTTCACGTTTATCTTCTTTCTACAGGAATGAGCTGGAACGCCAGTTTCTTGAGCTGTTGCAGTTCAATATTAATGTTCCCTCCAGTGTTTATGCCAAGTATTATTTTGATTTGCGTTCCCTGGCAGAAGCGAATAACCTGAGTTTTCCTTTGGAGCCCCTCAGCAGGGACAGGGCTTATAAACTTGAGGTAAAACACTTTTATTTTTAGATTGTTGAGAGTTGAATATATAGGGGGATTTTGAATTTTTGCATTGTTTCTCCTTTCTCCCATCTCTTCCCAAATATTCCCATGAGATATTAGAATATCACGTGCCCTGATTTTCATAACTGTTTTGTTTGTGCTTTGGCTATTCATGGATGTGGGGACAGCTTTTTGTCGCAGTTTGCTTCATAGCTTGTCTTGCTTTCCATTTCTTTTTCAGTTCCAGTTGCCTGAATTGGCCTTGTGAAAGTACCCACAACTTTGACAACAACTCTGTTCACAGTCTGGTTTTGTGTGTTCATTTGGTTTCTTAAAATTGATTATTCACCTTAAAGGACAGAATATTAACAAGTATTGCTGAAAGTAACTATTCTGTGTGCTTGTTATCTGCTACTGCT
Organism: Ciconia boyciana; assembly: GCF_034638445.1. Taxonomy (NCBI): domain Eukaryota; kingdom Metazoa; phylum Chordata; class Aves; order Ciconiiformes; family Ciconiidae; genus Ciconia; species Ciconia boyciana. Next base: position 154,058,251 of record NC_132935.1, read on the forward strand.
CCACTTCACGTGGATCCAAGTCTGTTATCTCCGGTGGTGTTTTTCTCAGTAATGGGAAAACAGAAATGAGCACACGTCTTTAGTGAATAAATTATGAATGCTTATGAGACCTGAATATACCATGTGCAGAAAGCGCTATGTTGGATGGTCTGGACCTGTGAAATGCAGGGCACTATGAATTCCCACAGACACAGGAGGAATTTAAAATCATCAGCCAATTGTGGGCACTTTGCAAGACTGGAATCTATTTTTCCTGAGCTTTCTGATAAGGAGTTTTTCAAATAAGGGCATTGTTGCACGAGTGTGTACACATTTTGTTACTAATTTTGAAATTTGTTGTTAGATGCTAACTGCTTTTAACATTGCACGTCTTTAATTATATAACAGCTTTGCACTGGAGGTTGTTTGCCTGTGGGTTAGAGTGCGCTTTGCATGTTCTGAAACTCCTAGTGCTCCTGTAAAACAGGCAGGCAGTACTATACACGTTTTTGTGGGGGGAAATGGTGCGTGGGAAGGTTAATTGACTTGTTTGTGACTGTAATGGGAACAGAAAGTGGTGGAGAAAGAATCAAAGCAGATTTCACTAAAGTTGTATTTCTCATGCTTTCTAAATACTCTTTCTAAATTTCGCAATAGCTCCAGTAAGAATGTAACTTAATTCTGTGTATGGAGTGTGATGTAAATTTGCATCAGATTTTGTTTCTATTGAAGAGAATTTTTAAAAATGAAAATTCACTGGGATTGTAATCTTAAATCAAAAGAGGTAGTTTACTAAGTTATTAGATGGTGGGTCTTGATAATAAGTGCCATTACATACATTAAAATTGAGTGAATTACTTTCTGAAGAGAATTTAGTACACGGTGTTTCCCAACGCTGTCAGTCTATATCGCGCACAATGTGTAACATTGGGTTACAAATGAAGGTAACAACGATAGCTCCTAAAACCTTAGAGGAAAAGAAAATAGGAAATGACTGTAAATACCCAGAGAGTACTGGTGGTTCTTCTGTACTAAGTAAAGAGAAGGCATATTTAAAAAGAAATAATGAAATATTTTTTCAATAAATCCATATTATTAAAAATTTTCTTGTGTTGGGGATGCTTTGTGCTGCTAGCGGAAGTTGGCTGTAAATTGACCCTGCTAGCCAAAGAGGATGTCGTCAGGGAAGAGGATGAGTATCTGCTGTGAAACCAACTTGGTCTACCAGCTCTTTGCCTCTGTTCTGTGGCCAAAAGGAAAGGAACATGATGGGAACTGCCTTGTTCCCTGGCGATACTTGGTTGTCATTAGTGTGCCCTTGAAACTAGTTGACAGCATAATTTATAGCCTAGTTCCTTGAGCGCAGTTAAGCATTTAGCTTGCCAAGAGTTATCAAAATGCATTTGCAGCAGTTTTCTAGGTCTCTCATGTGCTGTTCAGCCCAGAGTTCTCTGTTTTTAAAACAGTTGCCTGGATTGTCAAGTGGAGTAGATGTAGTACCACACAGGCTGTGATATTTTTGATGCTGAGAGAAAAGCTGCAGTCTGTGATGAGAGACAACAGGCTCCTAGCAAATGTACGTATGCAGTGAAAGGATTTGCCTTGTCTGGTAAACTGAAAGGACCTTGCTCAGTCCTAAGATGTAAAACAACTTATTTACTGACATTTGACATCATGAAAGGTCTTGCGTAGAGACATGGTTATATTATAACACGTTTTTGCTACTTCTGCGTTTTCAAGCTATTTTATGTATCTAAAGCAGGAGTATTAGATCTGGCATGGCAGAATCTGCCTTGCTGTTTCTGCAAATATCATGAGGTTGACATACCTGTGATGAAAAAAAACCAAACCCCAAGATGACCAAGGACAAAGCTAGTAAATACTGTTCCTCATCAGATGGAAATGCTGGACTAGATCTGTCGGCTTAGAGGTGTTATAAGAGGTTATAGTACTTGCTCCAGAAAGCGATGTCATTTTTAACATCTGCAGTGGATGTTTTTCCTTATTTAATGTTCCCACAATTGGCACTTAAGAAGCAGCTTTGTCTTTTAAATGACTAAATGAAAGTAATTTGTTTTCTTAGTTTTCATCAGCCTGTGGCCTAAAAGTGTCCTGAATTTGTTATGCCAGTCCACCTAGTAGCCAGAAACCATTTTCATGACCCCTCCTTTTTTTTCCCATTGTATGCAATCATGCAAGTTAAAAATGGCAAATAACCTTTCATTAGATCATCCAGTCTATCCACCTGCCAATGCTGTTTGTTCCAACCAGCATATGTTGTAGTGTGTTTTCTCCTTCCTTTTAATGATGTCAAATGTCAAGGCTTCCTTTGCTTCTCCTGAGAACTATTTTCTAATATGGGAGATTTTTCTGACAAGAAGGTTGTTGGATATCCAACCTTAATCCACTATTTTGTAATTTCCTACTCTTGCACCTGGTTATTCTCCTGTGTACTGAGCTAAATATGAGTCAGATTCTGCTCTTTGGGTTAAGCCCACAACCTGCCTACCCTGTTTCTGCTTGAGATCTTAGCACTGTGCTCGTTTCAAGGCTAGATTTTGTAAGAGCATTTGTTAGTGCACTCCCAATTTAACTGACTGTATGTTGTCTGAGCTTTTTATTGTGAGGATAGTGCTTGAGCACATACTTCAAACCCTTTGAACTACGTGCTGCATTTTCTTGACACTAAAGAGGTACAGTCCCATAGGTCGAACAGACAAAAAAGAGGAGAAAAACATAGAAGTTACAAGTAGAGAAGTGTCTTTATATCCCTCCAGCTTCCCACTGTTGCAGTGATTGATTGCACTCCTGCGTGTTTTGTATGTTCAGAACCCTCTTAGCCAAGAAGCAAAGGGAGAGCAAAACTCCCCTTCTCTTTTGTCAGGAGTAAACCGGTTGCTCTTCTTTTCATTCTCCATAAATTAAGGAAAACCCCCGTCATCACAACTTCTAGTTGCTCCAGTGATCTCCCCCCGCCCCACGTTTTCCTTATCTATAACCCTTCCAGGCTTAGTGCTGGCTGTCGCTGCTAAGTTCTCGCTGTTTTGTCCATTTTTTGGGGGTGTTGCAGCCCTCGCCGTTGGGTGCCTTTGTGCATTCCCAGCACATAGCCAGCCCTGCTGCTTTCCTGCCCTGCACAAACATGTGCATGCAGCCAAAATTTATACTACTGCTACTGCTGCCTTTCTCCCCCCTCCTTTCTCCTTACCCGCCCCCTTCACCAGTGACAAAGTCTAATCTAGAGTCGTATAACTCAGCAGAGGAACTGATTTCTAGTTCTGTATGCATATATATAATGGAAGAGTGTGTATGTATGCATTTTTCTAGCTGATTACAGATATTACAGTCAAGTCCAACAAAATTTCACATGATTGAATAGTGTTGCTGTTTTTAAGAATGTTTTGATTTCATATGAGAAATGGTCCCTTGCAACTGTCAAAAATTGGTTTCTTTTTCCAGCAATAAAAGCAACAGAAATATCAGATGACAGAAAGGTGTTTATAAACTATTTGGATTTATTTTAACTGAAGGGCAATAATAAATATTTACAATTTTCTGCTTTTGTCTTGTTTCCCCATATGTTACCTTAAAGTTGACTAACTTGCCAAATAGGCTCCAAATGTCAATTTTGTAAATTATTTGCAAATGAAGAGGCATCTTTAGATACAGGATTGCTTTAAACAGCAGTCAGTGTGTTTCTTATCCATATGATTAATCACCAGAGACTAGAGATGCCAAATATTAAATGCCACTTCCAAGCAAAATTTCATTTTGTCTGACCAAGTGCCAGAACAGAAATTTTCCTGTGAAACAGGCAATTTCGAAGTGATTACCTTCTCTGGTTGTTTGATGCCTAAGGTAATAGCCTGATTTGGCAGCTGAAAGAAGCTGAGCTCCACCTCAGTACACCTATTTGCCAAGCCATGCCTTGGCACATTATTTCATGATTAAACGCTTTTCATCTATTGGATTTTAAATCCGATTGAATTGCATAAACTTTCTTAGTCCATTGAGTTCCTGGTTAAATTAAATAAAATGTTATTAAGCAGTTCTAAGTGAGTTAAGTCACAGTCTACAAAGCAATGGGAATATTTGTGTTATTTTATTCTGTTGTTCTCTTCACGTGCACCAAGAAAGAAAACTGTGTTCAAGAATGGTCTTAACAAAAGGAAATTCAGTTTCCAACTAAAAGTAGGAACTGGTTTCTTGGTGGTGGTGGTAGGTTTTGTGTTGTTTTGGTTTTGTGTTTTTTTAATTTAACCATGTTTTGTGGCTGGCTTGACCAAAGTGTTAGGTGAACTTGCTCTCAGATATATGAGTTGTGTGCTTCTGTCATGCCTGCCTCTGGTCTTTGCAGGACTATTAAAATTAAAGGACTCTTCCCTGCTACAACTTGCTGTGCTATAGAGGGGAAGATCAAGAAAGAAAATGATTATCAGTCAAGCTGTTTATTTGTATTGCCTTGTTTTATAATCAAACATTTGTACTGCTGTTGTTTGTACAGTATTTTTTATTAAACATCTTAAGACACCACTTAAAAGTGTTCCTGAGTAAATAAAAGTACTGTTTTAGTTCATCTTATTTTTTAATTTGACTGTGGATACTCCTTGCAGTGAGCTTTCTCTACAGTTCTGTGTTTGATCGCCAGAGTTAACATCCCTACTGATGCCAACCATAGCCTGGCCCAGCCATAGGAACTCTAACAGATGTGCTGTTTCAGGGCACAGTATATTTGTGCATATGAGGTCCATAATAAATATTTGTTTTAAACTTGGCTAAAAACGGTAGAAGAAACATAAAACGTTAACTCCAGTGTAGTATAATAGGAGTTGACATTTGAATAATGTTTGTCTCTCTTTTTATAAGGTTTTTAACATTTCTATGTGGTTTTAATGCAAATTAAATTATTTTGAATATGAGTTATGTTTCCCAGTGGCACCATATAAGATAGCCTGATCACATAGAAATCACCATCTCCTTCTGAAAGGCAAGTAAACATCAGCTCTGTAAGCAAAGCAGGGCGAGTATTCTGCCAGATCACTTATCAGTAGAGAAAAATAAAATTACTACAAGACTTTTTAGGAAATGAAAAAATTAAGAGCCATCCTCTTTATATTCTCCAAATATACTTACAATTTCTAGAATTGTTTTATTAAGTTTTCCACAATTTTTCACCAATTAAGTGCTATATATAAGTTACCATATAGCAGTGGGTAAGCATTGTTAGCTACCTCAATGAGATTTGTGATGGTTAACCTGTAAAGAAAAGGCTTGGAATATGCTCACTGAGTCCTTCAAAAGCAGCTGTGGTGGACAATGCTTTCTTTTAAGATTAATGAAATGAGAAAGAGGATTTGGGGAGAAGATCTTCACCTGTTTTGCTTAATGAAGTGGCTTTTTGTGATTCTACCTATATGTAGAAATCTGCTTTTGGTTTTATTTTACCTGTACAGCTGTGGTCAATGCAATTGAGGTTTTTTCATTCTTTTGTCTTACAGGCCATTTCCCGCTTGTGTGAAGATAAATATAAGGACTTCAGGAAAGCCGCAAAGAAACGGTCAGTCAGTGCTGACAATCTGACTGTGGTTAGATGGTCCCCTGCTATTATCTCCTAACAGAGGAGACTGGAATATTCCTACGGACATACTGTTTCATCCATCCATTTTTTTCGGGGTGGGCTGGGGGCGGGGGGATAAAGAAAAAAGACTTTTGATTTTTTTTTTTTTTTTTTTAAATCTGTCAAGCTGCCTTTACAGTGCCTCCCCATTGTGTAGCACACGAGTAAAATACCTAGTGGAAGGAGAAATGGAGAAATCAGTGTTTGAGAGAGAAGATGGGCGACAACTTTTTTCTCACTTTCGCTAACAGCTTTACCCTTTTTATGAGGAAACAGCAAATCAGGTGCTTGGAAGAAGAAACAAAAAAATGAAGTAGAGGCAGAAAACTATTTAAAAACTGTGCCATTTTCTAATACACTGTACTCATGAAGAGAAATGGCAGCATGAAAACAAACCATGTAGTCAGATGACTGTGCACTAGAGGAATGAAGTTGGGAGAGTTCCATCCTGAAGGTTTATTGTAATATCTTTTTTATTTTTTGTTGTTTTTTGCGTTCCTCATTGCTGCTTCCCAGGATAAATTCTTCCCCCTGCACAGCAGCAAACGCAAAGTCTGTATTTACAGTAGCACAAGCCCCTGAATAAATAGCATTGGGTTTTTTCACTGCACTTTTCTCTGTAAGCTGTCTTATTAGCATTATTCTTCATAATTATTATGCATATGTTATATTTCTTGTATGCCTTTTATTGTATTTCAAAAGAGAGAACTTGACCATAGTGCTGAACCAAAAGTGTGTACAGGGATCAGAAGATCTTCCTAATTTCATGATGTGTTTTATTTATAGTATACTTGGGTGCGTGTGCCTTCCTGAGTTCTTGGAATCATTTATTTTTCCTTAATATAAAGATACAGTTATTAAAGTATTCAGATGATGATGATAAGACTTGGGCCAAATCTCTGAAATTTGCAACAGATCTTGTGATCCTTTTTGCAGGTTTTCATAGTATTAGAAGTTTAGCAGAATTCATTTTGAGGGAGATTTTTTTTTTTTTGTATGGCCTGACTAGTTCATTCCTTCACCTCCAGGTCCATTGTTGCAAGCAATATTCTCAACTTTTATATGTTTACTTTAAATCAAAGTGAGTCTGTTTGTATAAAATAAAAAATAATAAAAAAAATTGTTCCAGTGAGAAGGCCTGTAGAAGAGCAGAATGGAAATCTTAACAAGGTATTTGTCCACCGGTAGATTCGATTTTGAAGCTAAAATACAAACCCTCGTGTTTTTCAGTGTAGGTGCTTATAGAAATTAAAAGTAACTGAACTGTGAACATAATTTTCAACTCTGATTATTAAGCTTTTCTGTTGTTGTTACTAGTTCCCTCTTACTGTGGCTGTTGCCCCCTTGGAATTTGTAAGAACCTTTTATAGAAAATAACTCGTCAGTATAAGCATATTTGCTTTATAACGCCCCAGGGTGATTTTTTTCCCATTTTTTTTGCACAGTTTAGAAAGATATAGCTGAAAACTCTCAGTTCCCCGAAATCCTTTCTTTGCGACTATCACTGAAATGAACGGCAACAGACGTCCCTGATTTATGCACTACTGTGGTAAACCATAAAGATTCCGTATTTGTTTTATTAAGCCCTATGGGCTTGTAGCAAACCTAGGGACCCAGAGATGCACACTCGACTTCCAGTGCAATGCTAATCGGATGCCTCCGGGCGGAGAGGCACCGACAGGATTGAAGCAGTAATACCAAACAGTTTTCTCTTAACTTTCTAATGGGATTTGTGTAGTTTGAGACGTAAAGGTTTTGTCCATAAATTCTCCTGATGTCCTTTGGGCCTTTAAAATAATCTAATTGTCATCACTTCTTGTTGTGCCAATGCATCAGAACTGTGAGTATCTATATCCATTTTTCCCTTGAACGTGGAATGTAAGGAAAGTGTTTATAACAATACAAATGCAAATACAGCATTTGAAACCTCTTTACAGATAGTATCAAAAGGAACATTTTTCAGAGCATTTGAAATTCATCCTTTATAAGCATAAATTTAGGCTTTAAAATATGTAAAATATTTTGATTTATCAACACTTTGCTAAACTATTTTCCATTTAACTTGATATCAGGAATATTGGTTTTATCCATTTCTGGGTGATAGAGATATGAACTTTGGATTATGTAAAGATCTCAATGCATCTACTATAATTTTTGTGAAGTTTATTAAACTACTTTAAAGATTGTATAGTCTATTTATTGTATGTATGTACATACAGTCTGATACTTTAAAAAGTGGATTCCGTAAAACCTGGCTCAGTCTTGTTTAGACTATTGAATATCGTTTTAGCCTTGTGCACTGGACTCTACCTCTGTATAGGAGAATTTTCCATATTCTTAATTAGTACTGATTCTGTGATTAACTTGGTTATGTTTCTTGCACTAAGAATTAAAAAAAAATCTGCTGTAAGTGTGGATTTTTTTCTTTAGTTTGAGTTTTGCCGTATGAGTCCTCTGTGTTTAGATGGACGTTTCTTTCCCTCATGGTTATAGAATAATTCTTTGCTTTTTCTTCTGGTTTGTTCCAGGGTTGCCAAAAAATACAGTACCTGTCAGTAAATCTGAATGAGTGTCTTTTTGTTTGCAAGGTATTCTATACCATGTAATTAAAATTGAATTATTATTTAGGATTATGTTGTGTTTAGTGTAGTTTTTTTAAGTATTACTGTATGGAAAATACCATTGCAAGATTAGAGAATCACCCGGGGTGTGAGAAGGGAGGAGAACCAAATAGTGTTTTACTTAACAGCACAAATACATTGTGTTTTTCATTTCAGAACCTGAAACTAAACTTGCTGTAAATGTTTTCTGGATTAAGGTTTTCATTATTGCTTTGGTCACCGGCTCAGAAACGAAAAAGTGTAGGAGATGTAATAAACCTGTCCCTTCATGCGTCATTGTCTTAATGAATTATTTTTATATGTTGAGCCAGTGGGCCATTCGTTTGGTCACTTATGCATTGGTAATTGGATAAATATTTGAAAAAGGTGCCTTGTAAGGGTTTTTATTCATGCATCCGTCTGCAGCCCAGAGGTGTTTCCCTAATTCCTCTTTCCATCTGCAGACTTGTTTATATTTCATTTATTGTTTATACTTAATTTTTTGTCGGTGACATATACCATTCTGACAGACACTGTTCTTTGGGACTGAGAACACTGGAGTCACATGGTAAAGTGCAAAAAGAAGAAAAAAGTCAAATCACCTTTTCCACCTTCCACAAACCCTATCAGTCTTTCAAATGATACATTTCCTATTGCTAAAAACATACAAAATCCTGTCCCACAGCAGGGTAATGGTATCCTTTTTAATAATTGTGGGGTTTATTTATCTTTATTTATCTTTTTTGAGAGAGAGAGATCAGCATATATGGCTTAGTTTCCCTTAGCTTACCTAACTTAGCGTGCCATGTAAACTAAAAAGATGATGAAAAACTGTTTACATTTATGGAGTCTTAGTTCAGACTTTGGTTTTTAACACCTCTTTCTCTACTTCCTAGCTTTCCTAATGCCAGAAACCTTAGATATAACCTAAAGATTAGAAGTAGCAAAAACCTCATGAGAAAAGGGTGATGGTGTATTGGTGGCAGATGACAAAGTGACATCTGGTAGTGTTGGCTATATATAAAAATAGCAGTGTGTGGGAGGGGATAGAGGAATTGAAAGGGCAGAACCAGAAAAAAACCAAAGCCTTAACAGCTGAAGCAACAAATTATTTACAGTCATCCTTTGTTGGTAATGAACATTGCATTTTCCAATGACATGTTTAAACTACTAACTGAAGTGCTGCACACCCACTGCAGACTCATATTGCTTTCTGCTTCTATGTGGTCTTCGTAAGGAATTCACTCAACCTAGCCTTTAGCACTTTCCTCACTTCTGTTTCGAACACATTTCTGTAATAAGAATTTTTTTTTCTTTTTACTTGAATTGACAGTTGTTGAAAACATTTGCCTACCTGTGCAGTGGAGTGCCCACTTAGTGTCTCTAACAGGTTCTGAGAAAACAATTCAAATATAAACACAAACATACCTGCGACCTAGATGTATACGGAAGTGTTAACATCTACGCCCAAAGTGCAGTAAGCATATTTCCGCAGTTTCTGTTTTTTCTCTTCAGCTGAACTACATCTTGAGGAAACCACAGAACTGATGAGAGTTTGAGTTGCGTAGACTAAAGGTAATGATAGAAGATACGTATAAAATCATAGAATCATTTTGTTTGGAAAAGACCCTTAAAATTATTGAGTCCAACCATTAACCTAACACTACCACGTCCACCACTAAACCATGTCCCTGAGCACCACATCTACACGTCTTTTAAATACCCCCGGGGATGGTGACTCAACCACTTCCCTAGGCAGCCTCTTCCAGTGCTGGACAACCCTTTTGGTGAAGAAATTTTTCCTAATATCCAATCTAAACCTCCACTGGCACAGCTTGAGGCCATTTCCTCTCATCTTATCACTTGTTACTTGGGAGAAGAGACCGATCCCCACCTCTCTACAACCTCCTTTCAGGTAGTTGTAGAGAGCAATAAGGTCTCCCCTCAGCCTCCCTTTCTCCAGGCTAAACAACCCCAGTTCCCTCAGCCGCTCCTCATCAGCCTTGTGCTCCAGACCCTTCACCAGCTTCGTTGCCCTTCTCTGGACACGCTCCAGCCCCTCAATGTCTCTCTTGTAGTGAGGGGCCCAACGCTGAACACGGGATTCGAGGTGCGGCCTCACCAGTGCTGAGTACAGGGGGATGATCACTTCCCTACTCCTGCTGGCCATGCTATTTCTGATACAAGCCAGGATGCTGTTGGCTTTCTTGGCCACCTGGGCACACTGCTGGCTCGTATTCAGCCAGCTGTCAACCAACACCCCCAGGTCATTTTCTGGGGAGCAGCTTTCCAGCCACTCTTCCCCAAGCCTGTAGCATTGCAGACCATTGTTGGGAGAAAATGCTTTAGAAGAAGAAACAAGATTTAGAAGAAAAGCTACTGATCATAAGGAAACCAAAAGTGATAGCAGACGTAGATTATGATGCTGAAAAGGATTGTTTCATAGTGTGTATGAACCTGCTTTTCTGGGTCCTCTTCTGAGAATCCACAAAAAGTGACTGGTGAATCCCAGAATGACAGCTTGACAATGACAGAGCGCGCTAGCCAAGAAAGCCATGCTTGAATTCACTTCTGTTGTCTGGGCTTGATCATCAGGCTCTTCCCATTAAAGACTAAAAAAAGGCAGGTGACAGAGCAGTACAAATAGACTGTATTTCTTGTGTTCCTTCTCAAATAGTTGATCTGATGCAATCTGATGTGAAAAAAAAAAAAAAAGATACTTGTTTTTTCATGCCCTTTACACCATGTGTAATGTGTTTCAGCATTATCAGCAGAGACTTTCAACTGTTACTAGCTGGGGATACTCTTTGCTAAGCAAGCTTCTTGGTGTGGTGATAGGTGACAACAGTATACCTGTGTTTCCCATGTGAGTTGTCCAGAATCTGTAAGTTTGTAAAGCACACTCAAGGCACTGGACAGTATCTTTTGTGAAGATGTCAATGGTCTCTACAGATTGAGAGAAGCAAATAACAACAAAATGTAAAAAATTGTATTTGTGAAGCTGTACAATTTCTGGCTTACTCAATGTACTTACACAATTTAGTTTCATACTTTGTTTTGTTTTGTTTTTCCTTGCGTCTCTGACACTTAGACTGGGGTGCTGTGGTAACTACTGTAGTAAAACTTTGAAGCTAGAAAATCTTTGGAACTAGCGCTGTTGCCCCTTTTGAATTCACTGGCAGTGAAGTACATACTTAAAAGGCAGATGAAGACTTACTGATGTGACAAGTGCTTTACTAAACCAGGCGTTAGAGTAAGACACCTCCTTCACGTAAGAGATTCTGCAGCGCACTTAAGTCTAGAGCTAATTCTTACCTATACGTTTTCTTGCTTCACTGCCTCTGGGTTTTCATGCCCCTTTATTTTAAACATTAGTACAAATTACTCTCCATGGAAACAGTATCTTGGGAACTGGCAGCCGTGATGCACTTGCTGCCTTATATTTAAGCAACACAGATCACCCTGTGACCACATACTTCTCTTTCATGTATTTCAGGCAAACTAAGCATTCTTCTGTGGAAAAAAGAGAGGCCAAAAAGATGGGCATTGGTGTGCTAGAAGGGTTATGAGGCAGAATTAGGTGTGCATAGTTTTAAAATAAACCAGGAAATAAAGACGGGCAAATTTATTTGTGTCTTCTATGGTGTCAATACCAAAAGGCAGTAATGATACTTTAAGTAGCGTAATGTTAAATTTCTTGGGCAAGGAGGTTGAGGGATAGTTCTCTCCCTTCAACTGGACAGGATATGCAGATCGTATTGCCATAAATCCTAGGAGGAGGAAGACCAGGTTGTACTGAGCAAAATGGCACAGAAGCAACATAAAATACATACACCAAATAATTCTGAATATCGTGCATTAGAATTTCAGGACTATCTTGGTGTTGATACACAATCTAGCAGCGTTTGGAAAGTATTGGTGGTCACCTTACTTGTATGATTACATCCTGTTCCTTTTGTGGCCGTAAAGTAAAAGGTCATCCCTTGTATGCCAAAGCTGAGCTCACTTTATCAAGTACTAGAATATAATCAATAATATTTAGAGGTAGACTTTACAAAAAAAAAAAAAAAAGTAGAAGAGCTGCTGTTAGGAACAGAAGCTGCTGGACATAATTTGGTGGTGCTGTGGGTCTTCCTCAGTATGAACATTGTGTGAAGAGAGGTGTAAAGAGAGTCTCCTGCTTGTGACACCTCCCAGTATGTGTCCATGACACTTTCGAAGTCACAGGGTGGGAGATTGAGAAGAATTGCAGACACCACACCCCATCCCCCCCAAAGCCCCAAGTCCATTGCTGTAGTTACAGTAATTCTGCATTAGCAGTAGCAGAGTTGTGAACAGAGATGAAGAATTATGTTCCAACTTCATGTAGTCGCTTTGCAAAAAAGTGAAAATGGCTTAAATTTGCAGATCACCACCAGCATTTGTAACATTAAATATTTCACTTACTTATTACTGCCAGCAAGTATACACCTTATATTTTACCATAGGAATGAGTCTACAGTCTGGATGTGTACCTTAATGGTGCTTTATAGGGCACTGATTCTAAATCCGTCCTCTGAGAAACTAGAGGACTGATTCGGGTATCCTAGGAAAATAGTTGGGTATCTTGAATATTTTTGAATACTGTCAGGTAAAACTATCTTCCAGATCTGCTTGGATTTAATGTTTTGGATCAATGGTTTCTTCTGCTGGACAGAAATAACTGCTACAAAGTATAAAGCGGCAGTATTGACTTCATCTAGAGAAATTATGGTCATGTCACCCTGACACTGAGCTTCAGTGAACAAAGGACTGGCCTGATTCTTCTGCTTCCCTGTTTAATCTACTTCTGAATCTCAGTGCCAACATCTTCAGTGTTTCTGACCTGTGAGAAATCTAGACCATGAAATCATCACTTTTCTGTGGTGGCCTGTCATTATGGTACATCAGAAAGGCTTCTTTTGTTCTGCTCTGTTTTGCTGGCGTGTGGCAGAACAAAGTTGTTCTGCTCCTTAAAGCATGCGGATAGCTGAACCATGCGTTGGCTAGAGCTGTGTGCTTAGACATCTGATCCCAGCTGCGACATTTTCCCTTTAAAAGGATTTTCTTTTAGAAAAAGTAACCAGGGCAAGAAATCAGTTGTGAATTCTCTCTGAAATATATCGTTTGCAAATCAGCATCTAATTTTCCTGTTTCAGATTTTTTTTTATCGTTTCAGACTTGAGCTGAATTTCCCTTGACAATTTCAGTATGTGAGTGTGCGTGCAAGCATTTATTTTTGGTATTAATTGCATTAGATAAGGAATTTCTATGGCAGTTGCTAATAGAAAAAGCAATTATTTTAAATGTCATTTGAACCTGTTGTTTGCCCCCCTGAGGAATGCACTTGTCCGGATTCTTCGACTCACTAAGAATAGGTAAATCCAATGATACAAGACTGCAGGTTTTGGCACTGTCCCCTTCATATTGTAACATGAACAATGAACAGTTACAAATTTCAGTATAAACTGAAAGCTTCAGAGGATTAGGGTGACAAGGAAGAGAAGAAAACTGGAACTTCGATTTCTTTGGCAGATCCTAGTATCTGTCCATCTCTGTCAGCTTTTCTTCTTCATAAAGTGTCCTTAAAAACAGTTTCAGCTGCTACCGCTGAATGTGCTGTATTCTCCTGAATGCGGAATTGCTCAGGATTTGACACAAAAAACCCAACCCCATCAATCCCTTTTAAGACTTGAGGAGCGCTCCCAGGGAAGTCAGCTGAAATGCTGCATAAAATGGAAACGTAGGGAAGAGGGGGAGGACGATCTCTTGGGGCTGGGCTCCAGCACCCAGGCCGAGGGAGCAGGTGGGGTGGTCGAGCTTCCCACGGTGGCCCCGCCATAAATTCCTCGCCCTCATCCTTGCAGCTGAACTCCTGAGCTGCCACCCAGCTCCCTCTCCCGGGCGCTGAAAACACCTAATTCTGCAGGTCTGTGCTGGTTTGTGTTGTCAGCTTACGTACATGGTGCTTTTCAGTGAAATTGGGTCTGTATAATTCGGCAGCCCCAGCGCATCTCTCACCTAAGCCATATTTGCAGCTCTTTCCCTCTGCGTCAATCTGCAGAGATCCTCGTGCGCACGCCTGGCCTCCTCCTGTGCCGTACCTGTCACCGCAGGCTGGGCTGGGCTCTTGGGACCCCGCGTGCGGGCCAGGCCCCCTGGCATTTTTAAGCAGACCTGATCTGGTCTCCTCCCTGCTCCCGTAGCTGATACTTGCATTAGCAGCAATGCTGCTCTTAGTGTTAGATTACATAGGTTGTCGGTAATGCTGAATTTGGAGGTTACATCAGGAATTATGAAATCTTTCTTTTGCATTTCACAGCAGAGCAGGATTGTTAGCCAGGGAGTTTTCTTTTGGTTTATTCATCTGCACATCCCTCAACAGCGTATGTAGTGGGGTTTGTGCATTGAATCAATGGAAGTTGTGTAACCACCACCTGCCCCAAGAGCAAAGGGAGAGCTGAACTGACACACCGAGCTCACGTCAGGCACTGTTAGATACTTAGGGTTACTCTATCAGTGCTAGAGGAGTTGAAACCTCTAAACCTGGGGGATGAATCATATAATTGCTGAAGGCAGGAAGAGTAAAAGGGGCACAGTACTTGAAGTGAAAATTACCGTTGCCTACTTCTGAGTATCGCAATCTGGGGTAGGAATCCCTGCAGGTCAGAAACAGGTGTCTAGGGGATTCTGCCACAAACCACTAAATGGAGCATTAGTCAACATGTAAGTAACCATAGCATTAAACAGTAAGTGAAAAATTTTAAGTCCTCCTGACTCTCTTCAGTATGGAGAAACAACAGTATTTACTGTGGGGGAGTGCAGTTTAAACATGTCCTGAAGGACTCATGCTGATTTTCAAATATAAAATGTTATAACCTTCCAAAGTTGTATATTTTTGCAGATAAAGGAATTTGATCATTGAAGGAAAGATTAATTGTCTAGATATACATAAACATGAGATAACTTCATTTGTCATGTACATCAGCGAATACAGTTATATTCAGGAATGCAGGTATTTGGTAATTTATAGGATTGGTTTCCCAGAAATTAAAACATCACGGGCAAATTGAGTGGGTTAAAGTACTTAAACAACTGTTCTTTGAGGTGTTTCCTAAGACTTTTTGGATGCCCTAAATATTTTTTTCCCATGAAGGGAAATGAAGGCAGCAAAAAGAGAAAAGAGCAAAATGTAACAAATTGGGGCAAAATAGGGAACCTGAAATAGTACCAGCAGTTAGGAGGCACAATGCAGTTCACAAGGGAATATATCCATAAATATCTGTGGCCAGTTATAAGAACTAAGACAATTTTTAAATGTGTCAGGAACACAGTAATTGGTAGCAATTTTGTAGATTAGATTGAAATGGCAAAGTATCTGTCATAATCCAGAAGAGGCAAAAAGATTGAGCTGATAGTCCAGTTTTGTCTTTGCACGCTGTGTTCTTGCCTTGCCGTAGTAATGAAATTTCATTTCTGTTATCGGTACTAAAAGAATTTTCAGTGGAAGCTATTTGCTATCTTGGAGTGGGCAAAATCACTTTACCCAGGTGAACTGAAAGGTTTTGCTGAGGCAAAACGTGGTCGGCTGGAGATGTTTCTCAGGTCTGGGGGGATGCTACCTTTGGAACAAAGCTTAAGAAGAAGTCTAGAAACGCAAGGTAGTTTGGTCTGCATTTGTCCTGGGCGCAGCTAATGGAAAGGCTGAAGTGCCATGCAAGTGGTGGGTAAGTAAATGGAGCATAATCAGTAATCCCTGCTGTTTCATGGAAAATAGACTGTCAAACTAACATTTAAAAACAAAACAAAACACCTTATTAATAGGGATGGTAGAGAAAGACTTCTTATACACTTTTATGGGTAAGACTACCAATATATTCTGTTGAATCATATTCAAAATATTTGCTGTATATTTTCTTGGATGTTATAGCCTAGAGTGTGTCTCCAGAAGGTGTAGTGTTTCTTGGCCTTCTCTAGTAGCATGACCTATGTAGGACATGAGGAATCCCTCCGTTTCCCACTCAACTCTCCAGTAATCAGCTAGTGGGAGATGTCTACAGCAGTGTGTTCCCAAGAGCTTTGATTGTAACAGTTTTGATTGATAGCTAAAAACTAAATTGCTGCTACCAATAAAAATAGCTGCTACCAGTACGAAGCCAACAATTATGTGTTTCAGCAGCTCTGTGGCAGGCTGACCACAAGAACGAGACGGGCTGTATTTCATCTCCCCTTGCCTAAACAGGACCCGAAGCAGGACCTAAATTAGCCTCCTTATCCATTTACGCCCTGGTTTACCTTCCTGGCAAAATCCTACTGCTCTCTGCTTTGGCCCGAATACAGCGTTCGATGATGTACCTGCCATGTCAGATTTCCCTGCCCCTGGACCTCACCGGCAGCTGGCTCCAGGGAGCGGTGCCAGCGGGCTCCCAGCTGCAGCCTGCCTTGGGGATGGGGTCCTGCGGGGAAATCCACTCTTGGTGATTCTCATCTGTTTTTTTTCGCTCTCTAAAACATCAGAATAAATCCTTCAGGATCCACATTACCCTTCTGAGGTTATGGTAAAAATTTTCTACGGCATAAATAAGAGTTGGATATTGAATGCCTATTACTTTTATTACGGGCTGAGCCATCAAGCTGAAGTTTATGAAGTTTTTCTCTTTAAAACAAAAAATCCTGGTTGATACAATACATTAAGTATGAATACTATTGCAGTTTAACAGGGGAATTTCTCGTTTCCTGCACAGTGTGTTTCAAGCTGATTAACGATGATTATTAAAAATGCTCTTTGGGAGAAACAAAACAGAAACCATGGAAACTGTAGGCAACTAGCAAGGTAGGTGTGGGTTGTCAAGCAAAGGGTCAAGGCGGGAAGATTCAAACCCTGAAATTATAATTTGGGTTTTTTCTCAATGTTGTGGAGATTGGCCTAGCTACAGTTTGTTTAAAGTACTTTTTACAAGGCCACTTTAAACTTTAATAAGCAGACTATTAGCAGGTCACAGATTAAGGTCAAAACAAATCTTGTAAAAGCAAGATGAGGTTCAAAACCTCATTTATCTATTGTCCTGTAAATGACATCCTGTGGCTAGATGTACATACATAAGTTGTACATCCTGATATTGATGCAAGAAATCTCCTAATTTGTTTCCCTAGTAAGTTGTGAGCAGCAACTATGAGGAATATTAGATTGTTTTCTTCATTATTCTTAAAACACAGCTGAAGATCGAAGTCTCTCATTGTGAAACAGTATGATAAAAGTACACCTTCTTTTTAGATGGAAATACTTTTCTGGATAAGGATTTTATTATGTACAGGATACAGTTTTTGGGGGGATTTAAAGTCATATTTTCAAGATGTAGAAGAGCTTCAGTAGAATGTACCTTTTAACTTCTGCATAGGAACGAATTTAACTTGAAAAGGACATTTCTTCACATGCAAGAAGAAATCCACACTCAGTACTACCTGCAGTGATTCCTGAGGTTTAAACTGTGTGTGAAATAGAGGGAGAAAACATCACATTTCTGTTTTCAGCTGCCAGCTTTTGTTTCTGTGTTAGTTTAGCCTTTTCCCCATGGTGCCCAGTGCTTGGTTTGAATGACCATGTAGTTACAATTCATCTGTCCATAGTGACAGGAAAAGCAGTGTCACTGTTCAATAACAGAGACAACAGTATAGGTTTTGTTTCTTAAAATGATCAGCCATGAAATACAAGAAGGTGTAAAGAACTCTTATTTTAATTCCACAGCGGCTGCCTGTATGTTAAATCTGAGATGACAGATTTATTTACTGATACCCGGAACCGACACAATAACCCCTTCTGTTATGCATGTTGAAAACAGGGATCTATTTGCTCTCCACAAACCTAGCAGTGTTCATACTGAGAAGCGATAACATAGAAGTACTAGATTTAAAGCACAGTCAGCCAACGATATTATTGCCATCCTCTGTTTATTGTGAAAGGTATTTCCCAATTACTTAAGGCATTTTTCTTATTTAAACAATTTGCACAATATCAGTGTACCATATTTTTTGCCTGCTTGACCATTGCTAGGTTTGGACCCTCTTGAGCGAAGAACTCAGCCTCTCATTAATGTCAGGTGTTGGGCACCAATGAAACATGCGTTCACCAGCTTCACCATAGAATACGAGATCCCAAAACTTTCCAAACTTCCAGATTTGCATTTGCACTGTGCAAAAATACAAGTGTAAAACTCGGTGTCAAACATTAAGTGCAAAATTAAAAAAAAATAGCTGGAATCTCTCTTATACTGGATTTTTTTTTGAGTTACAGCAGAGCAAATTTCAGTAATAATATCATGCATTTGTGTAGCTACCTACTTCAGTGGGAGTTAAGTAGATATTAATAATGTCCTTTCGAAAATCCCATGGACTCACTCTGTACTTTTACTACTTAGTAAAATTAAATACTTTTGAAGAAATTGGCCCTGAGCTCCTGAATGAGAATATACTTCCCATTACTTAAAATCCCTTCAGATCAGTCTTGAAATGTTTAAAGTTCTTGGTTGAATAACTTTGAGATTGCTGAACCAAAGTCTGAAGGAGAGCTGCTTTTTCCATTTGTGATCCTCTTAGAAGCAGGTTCCCTTTACAAAGATGACCTTTCTGAACCTTCAAATATTTATAGTGAGGGGATATGTTTGAGGCAAAGTAAGAGTTAGAATAAGCTAAATCCTTAAGAGCATGCAGTAAAACACAGTCTTTTTTTAGATTTACTAAATTAGCAGAGAAAGAGAGACACAAGATATATGTGAGACACTATAGGCACCAGTCTTAAGTATCTGAGATGACTGAGCTAGTGTGAAAGTTATCAAGTCCAAGTCCAACTCCAATCAATATGAGCAGTTAAAAAAGAGCTGAATTCCACTGTTCTGGATGTCCTTCTGGACTGTTTCACACATACATGCATAGGCATTTATATATATTTGAGCATGTGTGTAAGTATCCCCTTCCTGGGAGTGGAAGGTAGGTGGGAAGGGAAGGGGAAGATGGACACATTCTTTGAAAGCTTCCTAAAAGACCTTCTGAACAATGCCACTTCTGGGGACCCTTGGGTTTAAGGCTGAGCAGTGGGGAGTAGGAGCATGTTGTTTAAGCTCCACATCGAATAGTTCATTGTAGAAAACATTCACCACTCCCCTGCCCCAGTGTATGTAGGCTCCTTAGCTCTAACTCCGGAGTTTTCATTTTCTTGCTTTCTCCATGTTTGTACAGCTACGATAGCTGTTTTGGGGAGAGGCTACTTTTGAACGTATTCTGCCTGCAGTGATTATCCCAGTGGCAGACGGAGAGAGGTCCAGGGAATGCAAAGTGTGCAGCGCTGAGTGTAGCAAGGGTAAAGCAAGGGCCTTCCACGCTATGTTGGCTCCTTTGCTATCTGTGTGCTATAATAGGCTTTTACACGCATTGTGGGATTACCTTCAAGATTGTCCGACATGTTTATGTGCATGCGTTTGCACTATGTATGTCTTTTAAAAAAAGCATTTGTTCTGGGCAGCTTTTCCTGCTGCTTGTTTGCTATTGTCCTTCATGGCTAGCTTGTTTTCCTCTTCTCACCCTTCTGCTGTATTTTACCAATTTTAAAAATAAGGCCATCAAGATTACATGCCTCAATTTTAATGCTTACTGTCCCTTCTGAATAGATTATTTTTTTTCTGAATTTACAGATCACCTTCTGAAGAGCTAGATTTACTGCAAGATTGGTCACTAATACATCATTTTTGCTAACTAGAAAAATTCTAAATAGATTTTAAAATTAGACTTCAAAATATTAGATATGCATCTATGTTTTCTTTCTTAAATAATAATCTGCCAAAGGACCTGGACTGAAATGCCAGATCCCCTTCTGTATTAAGGAAGCTGCTATGCTGACCCGTTTTGCCTTAATGTTAATGAAATTGGTAGGGGGAGGTTGCATTATTGTCAGGTGCTGTGTAGGGTGCAATCTCCTGTAGTAACTCCCACTTCACTGCACTTACATGTCATTAGCGTAGGTGTTGACGAGGTAAGACGGATGAGGTTGGGATTTGCTATACCAGAGGAATGCCTCTAGCTTCTGGGGTTTTTTGGCTTGCGATATAGACTGTGGCACCCTTCAGGTGACTGATTTGCTCCTGGATTGGGAAGCCCTGAAGTGGCTTCAAGCTAACTGTACCTTACCTCTGGATGTCATTCTGAGCCAAGGTCTGGGTGAAGTGTCTTGGCTGGGCTTTGTGCCAAGTAACCCGGGTCTTAGCCTAGGGACGTGACACAGGTCCACAGGGAAATGCAGTTCCAGTAGTTCAGAAAGTTTCAGTGGGTCACTCACAGTGACGGAGTCACATCTGTGAATTTTTGTAGGATCAAGCCCTGGATCTGTGGTAAGGGGTTAGAAATGTGGACAGCAGTTATGAATTTTAAAATAGATTTAATTGCATCTTGTTATGTTTCATTGTTGGTCTCCGAAAGTTTTCCAGTGGCTTTTAGGACCCTTTCTAAAATCGGACATGATGAGATACCGCTAGATTTCAAAGTTTAGCTTTACCCAAAACCATGTCCATGTTTTCTGCCTGTCTCTCTTATTTAACTAGAATTCAGTGCAAGTTCACAGATTTGACAACTGAACTTTATTACAGCCTGGGAATGGTTTTCTGTGAGATTCTAGTACTGGAGCGTGTAAGGAGGGATGTGTCTGAGCACCGTGCCTGTCCCCTGATGTGGAAGATGGTGCCATGCCAGCCTGTGGCACTGTGGAGCTGGAGTCCCTCTGCTGCTATATCCGTGTCTGTAATATTGCTCTCCGTATTTACTTACAGTCTTTACAGACAAACAGGGAATACAGGGAACAGCTAAAGATAAATAATAAACAAGGAGAATTGTATGCTGAGTATCTTCAGATACAATATTATCTTCAGAGGGGAACCCTGGCCCAAAAGATGGTGTTGAGTCAAGGGATGAAGAAACTACAGTCGCTGTTTTGGAACACACCAAACACTTTATAACGACCACCTCAGCCTGTAGCCCAAAGCTGGACTGATGACAGGGACTTGTAGAGCAGAACAGGCCAGTGGACTGTGTTTTTGTCCTTCTATAGACACGTTGGTTCTTCAAAGGCAGTTTTTTTCACTGCAGTGCCCCTGAGGGCTGTGCCCTGACATTGGCAATGTTTATGTTCCCTGCCTTTCTTTGACCAAACTGCTCCAGATCACAGCCAAAAGAGGGCTCTAGGTGCAATAAATTTTAGTCGGCTCTGAAGGGTCCCAAATGGCTAGACAGACTGGGTCTCTTCCCAATGTGAACTTGGGAAGAGGACATACCGCCAAAAGGAGAAATGTTGGATTGAAGTAAGATATGAGCTGTCTGGAAAAGCTAAAATAAAAAAGCTAAAGTTGTCTGTAAAAGCTAAAATAGAATTAAGGCTTTCTGATGTAAATCCAGCCCTAAGTTAGGCTGATGAGTTAGGCTAAGGTGAGTCCAGAGGGTAATGTTGCTTGCTTTCTTTTTGAAGAAAATGGGCCATCCTACCTCAGCACATCCGTGCTGGGGGATCAGATGTTGTCATCTGGCATAGTCCTGCAGGCAACAGTTTGGGGGCTTAAATCCCTAGCTGTTATCCTTATTTCACAAATGGTAGAGGTCTCACAGCAACGACAAACAAGGATATTTTAACTGGCAATATTGACAGAGACAATTGATAGCCTATTGTGTGGATGCAGCTGCTGAGCATTCATACCCTGCCACCATCTTGGCATTCCTGACTCTATTTTTGACACAGGATGTTTAACCAGGAATACCTTCATATCTCAGCATAATTTATATCTTGGCCATTTGCACCTTTTCTCTGTTCCCTTCCTCCAGCTTTTCTTCCTTCCCATGCTTCTCCTCACACACACACGTCTCTGGGGAAAAAAAAAGTGTGGGAGGGCAAATGAAGCTAAAACCATCATCACACACCATAAACACAATTCAGTAACAGAAGGAATAGTTGTTTGGAAAACATTTTACATAAACCAATTCTGAAACCAGGAAAACTCCTGTATTTACTACTGCAGTTAAAAATTTTTTTACGCAGTTAATGGATGTAGAGTTCTGCCGTGTTTTTCTGTGCCATCCTTTCAAACTCCAATTTTAGGGTTTCCTTAGGATGGGGCTCACTATAGAAAGGATGTTCAGTGTGTTCTGCTGAGGCATTGCACACCCTGTGAGCAGAGAGCTGGGGAGAAATGGTCTTTGTACAGTTACATTTCACTTCATTAAATGATTAGTTTTACCTTTTTTCCAGGTAAGACATGTTCAGTCATAAAGCTTAACCTAGTCACACTGACTGTAAGTAACTCATGCAGTATCAGCACACAGATCCCTGTCTGAGCCGCCTCACCTTGCTCCCCCAGGAACAGTCGTGGGTTGAAGCATGTGAGCAGGTTGCAGTGACAAGCCTGTGCCCAGGCTGCTGGCAGCCCTCAGGTGTCAGGTTGTCACAACATCACTCTTCTCCCTTGCTATATCACACGCAGACTCCTTTTTCTGCTGTTTTTCTAGTTACTGATATGATTTCCTGACAGTAAGTGTCCATATTATGTTTGTCCCTATTACAGCACAGACTACAAAGGACAGAGTAACATCCCATAAGTAGCTGAACAGTGGGTGGAAAATGGTAGTAGATTATTTTCCCCAAGAGAATTGGTTATGGTGGGGCTGAGGAAAGAAAAACTGAGTCTTATTTCCATCTATGCTTTTTTCTTGGGGTACAGCACAGCCACACAACATCAAGGGCATGCTGTGCAATTGCACCTAGCAGTCGAGGAGTGTGCACCCCGCAGGGGATCCTGCTCTGAGGAGACAGCTCGCTCCATCATTGCTGCAGAGGCTTGCTGGGCTTTCAGGTTGCTGGGCAATCAGCCCTAGGATCTTTTGAGTGATGTCCAGAGTACCAAGCAGTTTAGGCAGAAAGAACTGATATAAATTAAAAGTAAGTGACTTGTGGCATCTTGAAAACCAGCCTCCATTGTTTTATTTTATTTTATTTTATTTTATTTTATTTTATTTTATTTTATTTTATTTTATTTTATTTTATTATTGTATTTTTTAAATGCTTCCCCTGCTTTTCATCATGCCTGCAGGGAGGCTTGGCTCGCTGCCTGGCTCAGCACACAGGAGAAAATTTGGTGCGGCTGTGATTGACAAGGCCATGATGTCCTGTCAGGGAGGCTGCGTTTTAGAAATAAAATTGCTTTGGAAAATTGCAATGAACTTCTGGTGAACTAAACTGAAAGTGCCTTTCAAACATAGGAATGCTCATCCTTTTCTATCCCCTTTCCTTCTCTTATCCATCTGCAATTCTCATGGGGAGGCAGAGAGGTCTCTGTTATTTCCTGGTCTATGCTTTTCTTCCCTCTCTCCCCTCTCCCTGTCTTTCACCACTGAAATATCTCAGCAATGCCAGGAGGCTGGTATGCCCCGGGAGGGTAAGAATAGTCTACAATGGCAGAGATCACTCCTGTTGTTGTTTGTCTACTCGCAGTTGTCTGGACAGAGGATCCACACAAGAGGTAGGAGCAATTGGATCTGAGAAGTTAGAGCTTTTGCAAGACAAACTGTTAAAGCCTTAAGAAGATTGGTTCCAACATCCCAAACTAACAGTCCTGTTCAAATCATCAAAATAATCCTTCATCAATGCGCTGTTGTGGCCAGGTTTCTCATTTCCATCCTTGACCCTTACCAAAAATTCCTTTCTTTCCCCTCCCCCCCCCCTCCTTTCTTCCCTGTCTAGGTCTAATCTCCTTTAGAAATGCCAAAATTGCTAGGACGTCAGGAACTGGAGGTGTTGTGAGCCTGTTCAAACATGGAGCACTGGGACTCGCTGGGATTTTTGATTGTCACACTCAACTATAATGTGACTATTGTAGGTAAGTACTTTAAAACAGCTCTCTTCTTTCTTTTGCTGCTCCATATCCTGAAGCCACCCAAGTGTCTTACTGATAATCAACTTTAATTTCTAGCCATGCCTCTGTGATCCTTACAATAAAAAGTTGTTATTTAGATACATGATATGAGTGGTTAATGTATTTCTCTTCTTGTTAAACAGATTCCTACTCCTTCTCTGATAGATATTTTCTGAACTTTATGTAAAATATTCTAGCAAGGTTTTCAAATTTGGCTATTCTTGGTGCCTGAGCTTCCAGTCAGCTCTAATGGCTGTTGTAGGGATCATGGTGAAAACACACAGAAGTAATGCTTTATTTATACCACATAAAGTGAATGGTAGAATGTATGCAATAGCTTTAGTGATGAATTAAAAAGTTTAAAGAAGGGAAAAAAACCCCCTCTCTTTTACAGGAAGAAGTTTGTCATTTATTACCTTTGTGGTTAATTACCATTGCTTTTCATTCTTTATTTTTATAAATGAACAAAGTCCACGTGCATTTAAAAAACAAAACAAAACAAAACACAGTTGGTTTTCCCTCAGCTAACAGTCACCTGAGTGCTTCTTTTTTTTCCCTTCTTATTTAAATAAGACACTGTTCCTTTTTCATGTGCTACTTCAAGCAAAGTGTGAGCCAGAGAAAAACCTTCAAGCGCCTTTCAAAGACCCTTCGCCTCCAGTCGTGGACAGTTGCTGTAGTTTGTGCCATGCATTGCAGGGAGCACCCAACAAAGCCGCAGGGGGGCTGGTGAAGGGCCCTGTCCTACTGTGTTTAATCAAGATTGAGTCATTAGGGAAGGTGATGCGTGGAGGGGTTCCCTCTAAAATGTATGTCATACTAAACTACTTCCTAAGGAGCCATTGGTTTTTCTTAAGCAGCACTCCCTATTGTACATGTTCTAATTAAAAATTGATAGTGAAATAGCACGTAGTATTTTGAGCTTAATTAACTAATATGCTTCAAACACTCTGAGGTCCTCACAGGGAAAAAATGCTACCTAAGTATGAAACATCGCTTGCTAAAGATGACTGATTCTGTACAGCTGGTGTTTTCTATTGACCCACGCTACGTTGAAAAGAGAGGAACAGTACAGCCTGTCACCAAAATGCAGGAAGCTGAAAACACAGCAAAACCACCACTAAAGTTCAGGTGATTAAAGATAAAATGGAAAGGCCTCAATTTATTTATGGTTAGATAATACATTATTTTGCCAGGAGCAGCAGGTCTCTCTGATGATCTCTCATATAGCTTATATATCCTTAACCTTTTTCCAGCTGAAGTTTTTCCTCTTCAGAGTGCAGTTTTCCTGTTCTAGCCCATATTCAGTCTACTAGCCACAAATGGTTTACAGGGGGCATGCGAACTGCATGTTCAGTACAATAACAGGTATCATACAATGTTGCAGAAATATTTGAATATTTAAAATTCACACCAACTACAGGGGAACAGCTTTATGGGAAATAGAAAGGAACGTTGTTCAAGACGATAACTATAAGTATCATATATTTTACAGAAAAAATGCTTTGGGATCTGGATTTTTAAAAAGCCTTGTATAAAGGCTTTAAAAAGAATGTATATTGGCGCTGTTTCACAGACTGCCTTTAAAACCTTTTGTGCATGTGAGATGTGCAATCGCTATTAATGACTTGAGGTTTTCAGTGCATTTCTCAACCATTAACATGCTTCCATATAACATGCTTCTCTTTAGTCACTGAGTCTTGCTGTTTGTCTGTCTGTGGTTACAACTGGTTTCTTAACGCACAGAATTAATCTTATCACTCTTTTCCATTTTGTTTTTTTGCTTTTTGTTCCTACATGTTTTTTTTTCTCTTGGCATGTTTTAAAAATATGTGAAATCAAAGCAGGGGATTATTAAATTAAATTGCTTTTTCAAAACCATATAGAGAACTAGTGACAGGATTCAAAAGGAAACTTGAGAAATTAAAGTGCTAAACTTCATTTCAGGTGTTGAATTTTTCCATAAGTTTGTACAGAATATATTTTTAATTTTTGACAATATAGCAGTATATTTGTAGGCCTTCCTATCCTGCCCAGGAAAAGGATTTCTTTTTTTCTTTTTCTTTTTAAAAAATTTTTAATAAATAACTTTATCAGTAATACCACAGTATGCATAACTTTACAAAAAACTTTTAATAAAAACCTACCCTGTCCAAAAGTCCTCCAAGAAACTATCATGAACAATAACAGTCTCATGCAAAAGGTACAATACGTAGGGTAGCAATGCCTGATCTTTCACTGCTCTTGGTGTAATGGAATAAGGATAAGGCCTGATCTTCCCTACCAAAGTGGATGAGACCGAGCCCTATCTAAAGCAATCATACAAAAGAATTCAGGGATAGATGAAGTAAGCAATGTATGAAAATGCCAAACTCGTAAGGCTTCACTTGGTGTTGGTATCAAGACAGAAAGGAGTTCTTGGTCTGAATGGAAAGAGAAGCTGCGCACCAAGGTGAACGAAGGTTGGAAGACATGACCGAGATGGGGCAACCAAAGAAGCAGCAGAGAGAAATGACCGGGGTACACATGTGCACACACAAATGTACATTTGTAGAACATTTTGCATAAGTTTGCGAATAGCACCTGTTAGCTAGCTCGCTAGTAAATACCAGTCTGTACTCTACCAAGACAACAGAGAGATTTTGTTGGCTATAGTAAACTTTACATACAACTTCATGGCCAAGATCAAGAACAAATACTATGTCATGGAACAATCTTTTGTATCTAGCAGAATTTCATACTGTGTTAGCTGATCTATATTATTGAAATAGGACAAAATTCAGGTGCAGAGGTATGAAACCAACAGCAAGGAAGAACTGTAAGTGAAATGGGATTATTCACTCAATTGTGAACTCTCGTTATCAGATTTGGACATGTTCAGAGTGTTTTCATTAGGCTGAGGTTTCAGTTGGCATGGCTTATTGTACATCAGACTCCTACACTGCCAAGTCTAGATGAAGGTTATGGAATGTGTCAGCTAACACATTTTCACATGAGTTTCAGTCTCAGTCAAAACAAAGCCAAAGAGGAGCTTTTAAGAGGGGAGACTGATTACAGAGGCTATTTCTTCCATTGTCTTGTGTATAGAGAGAGCATCACTTCATTACCTGCCTTCCTTTCCTTCTCAGTGCTCTGACTCTTTTTCTTACCTTTTCTTCTCTTCCAGGAAAAATATGGCTAATGTTAATAATTCTGCTGCAAATGGCAGTGGTAGTGTTGGCAGGCTATCCACTCTACCAAGACGAGCAGGAGCGCTTTGTCTGCAACACCCTGCAACCAGGATGCTCCAACGTTTGCTATGACTTATTCTCTCCCGTATCTCACTTCAGATTCTGGCTCATTCAGACTGTGTCTATCCTGCTGCCTTATGCTGCATTCAGCATTTATGTTTTGCACAAGGTAGCTATGTACATTGTAAGAATGCACTGTTTGGTGCATGGGTGCAAAGGGAATAAGGGTTTATCAAGCCCCAAAGACCTGAAGGAGCTCTGTAGAAATGCTGTTGTCAATGGCTTAGATTGTGGTGCAGACAACCAAAGTGTCCTTAATTTTTCTGGGGCATATACTGTTCATCTTTTTTTTAGGACACTACTTGAGGCTGCCTTTGCAGCTGTGCAATATTTTCTTTTTGGATTTTTTGTTCCTGAGCGCTTTTCCTGCTCCCATTCACCTTGTACAAGCACAGTTGATTGTTATATCTCCCGGCCCACTGAGAAATCCATCATGATGATTTTCATCTGGGGGGTCAGCAGTCTATCCTTTCTGCTTAGCCTTGCTGATCTTGTCTGTGCTCTCCGGAGAATGACAGCAAGAAATCAAAAGAACAAGCTGCTGGCAAACCTCCATGTAAAGAATGAGTGCATTTTAAATCTTCCCCCAGTACAGCATGGTAGCTCTTCTCCCCCTCAAAATCAAGACTGTCCAGTATCAAAAAGCAGCCAGACCAGTGATGGCTCCTGCTCACTTCTCTCTGAAGAGGAAGAAGAGGCTGTTCTTCACCCTGAAGGGGTCTCTCAGCAAACTGCCAGCACTAACCTTAACAGCAACAGCAATAAGCCCTGTGTATCAGGAGATCTTGCTGTTAAGCAAGATAGCACTGAAGAACCCTTGTATGCTGGTGACCACCAAGGGACAACATGCAGGCAAGTGAGACCCAGGCTTCAGCAAGACTTCATTAAAGACACTGCCCTGACTTTGAGACCTCAGATCAAGTCTCACCTTGGAGTTTCTTCCTCTGTAGTTCAGAGCAAGCTTTTAGGATATTACCCTTCAGCTGAGCTAAAAAACCCTGATGCACAATCAATTTATAGCAGTACTAGTTGCTTGAGGTCAAAAAAGTCAGAATGGGTATAGGGCCAGTGAACATTACCCTATGACCCTGGCAGGATAAATCATTGCATCGCTGAGGAGGTTTCGGGTAGTTTTGGCTGAATCCCTCGGCTGAGGTTATGCTGCAGAGACACTACTATGCTGTGTGTCTCCACTGAAGAGGAAGCAAAAACCTTGGATAAGAGATTGAAGAATATTACATTAAGGGAACTGTCCTTTGGAAAATGTAACATTTTTATGTTTTTCTGAATGTAAGTGACTTTAAAAAGCTGTGGACTGTCACTGATATGACTGACCTGTTTTCCAGGAGTACGTGTGAAGACTTGTTTACCCTAATCTATTTTAGTGCAAAAGACTGAGCTTAGACAATTGTACATTGTCTACTGTTGGAAGGTTAATTTATCTCATTATACTAAATTCTCAAAGCCCACTCTAAGAAAGGATATTCAAGCAAGAAGAGTAGACAGTGAATAAAACAAAAATACATGTTTTGTAGCAAAGTGTTAATGTGTAAAAAAGTCCTGGATCTTACTGATTGAAGGCTCTACCTATCCTAGTTAGCAACGCCATGGCAGTACCTTTCTCTGATCCTGAGGTCAGCTGACACAATCTGACCATGTCTGAGTTATTCAACTCCAATAGCCTCCAAAACAGGGTGGCTGCATCCAGATTAGCTGTTGGAAATGGTCCTGTGCTCGAGAATTGCTCAGGAGATGACTAGGAGGTGTGAGCCAGAAGGGCATCAGCGAGTGGTCCAGCAGCTTGACAGTGCAGGGGACGGAGCTCCAGTGCCCGTGCCCTGGCACTACCGACTGTGCACTACTGTAGATGTACTACTGACGTGTCTACAAGGTGCTACGTGTCTCAATCTGAAATAGTCACACTAGGCTCTTGGTTTCAGTAGGGGGAACAAGTCACCTGACCTGTTTTAGGCATCTCTGAAGGTACGATGAGTCACTTTCTAGATATACCTATTTCTCCCACAATGTGATTATCTCAGACCTGGGCTTAGGGAAAATGGTTTCTACCCTGAAAGAAGGATATAGTGGCAATGTCTATATCAAAGTGTTCACCCTCTGTCTGACAGACTTCTAATGCTAATCATTTGAAAACATGTCTAAATTGAGTGAATCACAGAAGATTTTGTTACTGTCATGCTTTATACTTTCCTTCAGTGTTAATTCTGTAGCATATACGTAAGCGTGGCCCAGCACTGAAGCACAGCAGTGCGTGAGTTGAATTTTCTTTTAGCTACAAGTCAGTGGGGGTTGAAGGTTGCATATACCTGCAGATCATCAGTGGGAGTGGATGTGGAGGAGCACGTACTCAGAGAAATGTACTGGTGGTAATGTCTTACAAAACAGATTATTCAGAGGGTGGCAAGAGCTGGTATTTGTAGACACTGCTTGGAGCTGGAGTAGCTCCCTCTCCATTTAGACCCATGGAAAGGATAAAACAGGCACAAATCCAGCCTTGCTCTTACTCTGCCATATAACAAGTTTCTGTAATGACTTAATGGCTGGCTCCTCTGTGCAGAACATCAAGGGACAACAGCTTTCACATTGGTCTTTTTCTCTCCTGTGGGTGCAGAAGTCTTTAAGACAGTTTGGCTCATAATGGCTGTGTGTCGTTTCTCACATATGCAAGGTAAAGACTAGCACTTAATTATCCCTCATCTTCTGCATCCCCTCAAAAATTAGGTAGCTTAATAGATGGACAGAACTGCTCTTTGGGTCGGGAAGCAGAAGTTACTTCTGCCTGCAAAGTACTTTGGGATCCTGGGGTACGCTACAGGGATTTTTAATTACTACCTTTACGTAAAGTTTTCCTCTCTATTAGCTGTTTTTGCTTCTTTTATCATGCGTGCTTGTTGTATGCTTTGTCATTTCCAGGGTAGGAGCAGCATTAATTATTAAACTTATCATAGGCAGAAAAACATTAAATATTTAAACCTCTCATCCTCCAAAGCCTCTTTAACAGGGTCTGTGCTGATTACACATACCATGACAAAACATTGCAACAATGAAACCTTTTATGATTTATTGCATCTTCTCAGCTGCGAGAAGGAATGCAAGGAACAAATGTGGATTCAGTCTATCGTGCACATCCCTCAGCGTGAGATATAAATAGGGTAGGATAAATAATAAATGCGTTGTGGCTGGACACAGTTTGCTTTTTTGTGTCTCTAGCTAGACATCTTTTAATGACTAAGGAGTCTCATTTCAAATCAGAAAGATCCTGTTTGTGTCTGAAATGGAAAATGAAATTAGTGAACTTCTTCCTTATTCTGTTTGTGGTTTCTTGTTGTGAAATTGTGGCCTTTGGTTTGTGTCACTCAGCTGAAGACCTGGCTGCTTTTAGGACTTGTGGACCCTTTGACTCGTAATTCAGAGTCAGTGTAATAAGCACTTCACGTGTTTATAAAAACTGCATACTAACAGAGCAGGATCTGTAAGGGCTTTTCACTGCGGAGTGAATAGAAGCTTCTGGCATCAACAACCTGCTCCTAAGGGAATGTCTCTGAGTCTCTTCTAACAACTATTTCCAAGTCACATTTATTAACTACAAAGACATGGTTTTACAAACTGGGTGGATCTACTAGCAAGGGAAGACCAAGGGAAGACGTACAAATGTGTTTGAACTATTCTGAGCTTCCACAGCTCAAGCAAATGAGAAGAGATCGTTGGCAGGGGCATCTGCAATGGGGAGGAAGAAACGGGAAAGAAGATCTGTTTGAAAGAGCAAAGAAGATCGCCTCTAATTTCACCTTATATTCAGTATCACTGGATGTTAAGGTACTGTGAAGATATCTAGATGTCCTAGAAAGCGGGAGTAAAAGAAGTAATAGATGTGGAGCAAGGAAGCAACAAGATTTTCTGCTGTTTAAGGAAAGATTTAGTCTTTTAAATTTGTGAATTGCTTTCGTAAGTCCTTCCAGAACATATTTCATACTCCGAAAAATGTTTCAAAAGCTGCGTGTTAAGTTTGCCAGTGTGTCTTTAAGTCCTTTCTTAACCCATCTGCTTCAGAAAAGCATTTCTGAAGATGTGTTGAAAACACAATACTTCTAATCCTGCCCTCAGGAGGCTTGTCTTGCATTCAGGCAGGGCTGCCATAGCCGCAGCGCAGGAACCACTTACACCCTGAGGTGGGTTTATGGAACAAATACATAAGCTACGTATATTGCTCATCCAGTCTCGTGTGGTACTGAACATGAGACTATACAGAAAGGAATTGAGCTCCCTGGAAATAAGAGTTGGAACTGATCAGGAAATCTGTGATAAAATAGTTTTCACATGGGAAATAAAACTGCTATTGGAAAATTATAAAATGCCTAAAAATATGTTGTTTTCTTAGTATCTTCAACTGCACCATAGCACTTCTCTTGCTAAATAAGTATCTACTAGGCTGCTGCAGACCTGGAATTTCCATGTTTTCCATGCAGCAAAATCAAGTAGCACTGGGAGTTTCTGCAGTACCAGCATGATTTAAAGAAAAAAAATCAATTTTTTTTTACCACTAAATAAGATAGATTTTTTAAAACTTTTTTCTAAACAAAATTTTTCAATTTCTTTTGTTTTGTTTTAGTTTGGAATATGTTTCTTAATACGGAAATAGAAGCCGAACACCAAGTTTCAATCAGTTATAATCACTTTCTCCTCTTTCCTCACACACTAGGTTGGGTCACTTTGATTTACTCTCATCAGCATAATGGAAAGCTGTGACTCTCTCTTCTCTTGTGAAATACATTGTAGACAGGTGTCCAGGGAACACATAATTTCCCATTAGCAGCAGTTGTTCTCCATGAATCTCTCAGTTCAGACTGGAATAAGTATTAAATCTGAAGTTAACAATGTAGAGCGATCCTTAGTGTATTCCTTCAAGTTATTAAAATTATCTGCCCTTATGTGATACATTGTTATTGCAGTGATTATCTTTCTAGAAGGGATCATTAAAGGGGATATTAATTGCACATTATTTTATTTTAATGACATGATTACAATGGAGAACAGATAAATTATTACTGCTTGTAGTATTTTAGGATAATGAAGAAATGCATCTCCAAAAATAGGAAAGTAGAGTAGTTGAAAAGGCTGTTCTTTAACTTCTGTCTTTTGTACTACTTTTAATAGCCTGATGTTCAACTGATAGAGAAGTAATTTTACAATGTAATGCTCTTCCATTGTAATTGAGTTGCTAAAATGTTCTGCAAATTAGACAGTCTCTGTTCAAAGTCATAGCATGAACTCTTGCCCTGTGATGCGCAGCAAGGCCAATTCTGGAAAATGAGTTCACCAAGGCAGAAATCCATCAGAAAGTATGAACTGTATCTCTACAATCAAAATTATCCAGCATCCATGTAGCTAGATTACAATCACCATCTAGTTCACTAACTTTTGCCTTCTCCCACTTACGCTTTTTATTTCTTCCGTCTGGGTTTGACAGGCAGGATGTCCCAGGCCATCTCCACAACTATGATTCAATTATGGGAGTACACACACGGTGCTAAGTCCAAGGACCGTTTTCTGATCCTGCACCATTCACAATGTGGAAATGCCAGGAGACAGAGAACTGTCTCTGATTCAGGTTCTGCAGCTAACACTTCAGGTTGAGTAGTGGATTAGCTTTGAAAAGCTTTCACTGGTGAACAATTTACTGAGTAAAGATCACAGCAGATTCTGAGCTTTTCTTTAGAAACTGATGTTCATGTATGGTGTCCTCAAGAAAGATGGAGGATTTAGGGTCAGCAATCAGAAGTAAGTCCTTTAACTTCTGGCTTTCCTATGTATGTAACATTTATTTTGCCTGTGAGACTTTAGGCACCACACAGCGGAGTGTGTTTGGGGATTTTCTTTCACTGAACATGTTACTTTTGGCAAAGAAATCACAATAATGGAAAGAAACAGGAGATTTTGACCTAGCAGAATGAATTTTTGCATTTTCCTCTGTGATTTCCTGGCTTTTCCTAGTACTGAAGATAGGCAATTTTTTTTTTTTAAGAGAAACCAGGATAAGATGCTTTTAGAGCCCCACTAGGCTTGTTAAGCAATGCCTTCCTTGTCCTGACATATTAGACACCCACTTAGGCACCCACTCCTTCTGCTCATTTCTCTAGAAGTCAGTGTGAATGATTCTTACTTCTGACAGACCATCTACAGTGCAATTAGCTCCTTCTTTCTGGTACCTGCTTTTTCCTAAAGCTCTGTGCTATCCTTGAAGGCCTAGTGGAGATATTCAAAGGCAGGCAGATGGACAACTCATGTAATACATTGGCTACAAATCCAAGCTTTTTTTCTGCTTCAGCAAGCCTCTTTCTAAAGCATTTTTCTGAAACATAAACACAGAATATCTATAACACAGTTTACCAAATGTGATGCATCAATAGATACCTGTTTGTACAGGTTCACGAGAGACTTTCACATACGTCTTGGTGCACAGTCTGGAAAGGTTCCTGATCTCTGAATGACTGGAGAGAACCACGGAATTTGCATTGCAGCCCCACTCCTGTCTCCCACCTGTCACTCAGAACTGTTCCGATGGAGCACAAACCTGTATGAAATTTAAAACATTACCCTAAATTAAAGAATGATCTAAACACAGATTTTTTTTTATAATG
This sequence comes from Ciconia boyciana, assembly GCF_034638445.1. Lineage (NCBI taxonomy): Eukaryota > Metazoa > Chordata > Aves > Ciconiiformes > Ciconiidae > Ciconia > Ciconia boyciana. Next base: position 154,092,349 of record NC_132935.1, read on the forward strand.
CAGATAGATAGATAGAGGTGGTAACAATTATCCACCTCATGACCTGGAGTTATGTGAAACACAGAGCTATTTTAATTTAGAAGAAATCCATCTCAATTTTCAGAGTCTATAGCAATAGAATCTGAAATGTGCAGATAAATAGGAAATAATTTCTCTGAATTATCTATATCTGAGAGACATATATCATGACTTCTGGACAGAAATATTGACAACCCCTTAGAACAACAGTCTCATGTTTCCCATTTAGTTAGCTCTCTGTACTTCAGCAAAAATCCTTAAAATGGTACCAGTGTGTTTTAAACTTCACAGCTGACATTTCATTCCTCCTCAGGACAGTACTTCTCACACACAAAAAAGGGGTTGATTAAAACATCCAAAGGGTTGTTTTATTCTTATATGAGATTCCTAAAATATTCCTACAAGGTTCACTTCCAGAAACAATTTGGCTCAGCACTCTTTACCTTTTGAGAAGTTTTGCTGGTATAACCCAAAGATCCTGCAGATTAAAGACAAAGGCTTCAGCAAAACATTTAGGCTGTTCACTTCTGTTGAAATGCTTGCTGACACCAGTGGGTAACATTCTTGTTGCGTGGGACCTGGGGTCCAGCCTACTAGAAGCTTGGCACCAGATCAGTTTAAATATTGTCCCACACTGCTTCTGACACCAAATTCTATACAAATTTTGCCCTGGTTTTGGATTGCATGCACAGTCATCATAAGAACAGTTCAGCTGGGGCACCAAAATACAACTTTCAGGACTTTCCAGTCCCTACAGAGCTGCCCACTGCATCCCTGCAGGCAGCCTGTAGGCCCCTGCCAGTACAGACTGAACACCTTAAACAGGGAGTACTTCTTCTGTTGATTCACGAGAAATTAGTAGATTAGTTGAAACGAATCCTATGCTACAGGGTTACATTGAGAAACTGTTGCAAAGCTAAAGCCACCTTGCAGAGCAACCCTTCAGTAGATAGGCGATACAATTGCATGCACACCTCTGTGCCTGCAAAGTTAACTATGGATAAATTTATTTGGACTGGAGAATCAGTAGGATCTTCCTTGAGACTGGATTATATAAAGAATATCAGGAGGGTATGGGTGCCTCAGTCAGCACCTGACAGAGGACCTCACCTACCATCTCAGTGAGGTCTGAGCTCCCTTGGTTGAGTCTTCCCTGCAATTTGGCACACCACTGTGCAATACACATGCAAGTGTTTGCAAGAATTAGTTTTTAAAGAGATAGTGCTAGTGAGTGTCAGCTACTTCTAATTTTGCCAGTCTCTTTATATTCTGTCTGCCTCAATAGCAGGTGGGGTTTCATGGTGCAGGCGGCTGTGGTTTTCCAGTACACCGGCGGCACCCCACATGGGGCTGCCCCAGCTGCCAGCACACATCTCGAAAAGCAGCAGGGTACACCCTCCACCACCCCCCGGAGTACCACTTCCACCATTTTCAGGATCTTCGGCAAAGTGTGTTTCCAAAAATGAGGCAGAACTTGTTTACCAGACCGCCTGTGTTGCTGTACTAGTGGTATCCAACTGTGTCTGCCTTTACTTTCCAGCCTACCAGCAGAAGCTAGCCCGTGCCATGCAGTTACTGAAGAGGCAGATCCTGGTATGAAAGATGACTCAGCAACAGGGAAAATGTGGTGACAAACATGGTCTTTAGCTGCATACAGAGCATTCCCTCTTGCTGTCTTTCCCCTCTTTGCCTGCCTTGACCCTTTCCCCCACATTGCGCTAGCGTGACAGGACGAGTTGAGCGTCCTTGAGGCAAGCAATGGAAGGTGCGTATAGGCCCTACCCACTTCCCGGCTCTTCCAGCGCCCGCCAGCTTGTCACAGGCCAGCCTGCCTGTACGCTGGCCTAGCCCCCTGTATGCCCCAACCCATGGTAAGTCTGTTTTCCAGAAGGGATTTCAGCACCTTGCTTCGGTGTGGCCTTGGCTGTAGCTCTTTCTTCCACTGGCAATGTTTTCTGTCCATCCAGAGCTGTCTCTTAGTGCCCTTCACATGTACCAGAGCTCAGGTGGTTATTCTGGGGAAGGCAGTTCCCATTTCCCATGCCCAAATTACCGGGTACTTACCTCAGTACCTGGTAATTTGAAGTGACTGCCACCAGGAGGGTTGGTAGTGGTGATGAAATATAGTGCAGGTCACAGAAAACTGTGAGGAAAAGCTGCTCTGCTTGCGGCCATAGGCCTTCTGCAGGTCTGGGGTGACTGAAGTTGGCTTAATTGGCCAGGCTTCTATCTGAGAGAAAAACCTTTGCAAAAGCTGCTTTACACAGTTGATACAAACTCGAGCATAAGCCAAGAAGCTTTACTGGCAGAAAACCGTACTGAGACAGGCCCACAAACATGAGCGTGTTTTTGAAAGCTCTTTTTAATGGGTTTTCCCGTTAGAATGAGTTTGTGTTGCTCTTAGGTCTGTGTCAGCTGTGTGAGTGCTCATGCAGGCAGCTGTCAATCTTGCTTTGGAGACTGATCTTAAAGAACAGAGAGACCTTTGTCCTTCTTTTGAAGATTTATATATTATTTAGGTCCAAACACATGGTGGTGTTAGTCTGAAGAGGTCTACAGCTGGGAAGACTTTTCATTACTTTGACTATTTTTCTTTAAAAAAAAAAATTGTGGTTCACTGTCAGGTGCCAAGTTCCCTTAAACCCTAGTGCACACCAGGAGACAGAGCCCCATCTGTCAAACGCCCACTGACGGCCATGAGGAATGGAGAACTTGTGGGTGTTTTCACAAAGCGAGTGCTTCCTCTTCGCTGACAGTCCTGAGTGAGTAAGGATGGGAAGCTTTACAGCCCACGGATCTGGTGGGCATCCAAGCCTGGTACCTGGCCCAGGCTGCAGCCCTGTTGCCATCCTTCTCCCCTCTGCCATAAGATGTTGGTGAGTTGGGGTTGGGCTCAAGCAGGGCTTTTAGGAGGGTAGGGGCTGCATCCACACTAAGTGCCAGGGCTAGGACATTTCTCAGACAATGTATGAAAATGCCAGACTCGGGTATAGGACCTCCATTCCTTGTAGCTCTTTGCTCTTCATCAGTACTTAGCTAGCTCAGTTAATAAAGATTGTGTTTCAGGGAACATTAGGTTGAAGCACGTTACTATTTTATTTGAATATATTTGCTGCTCTCTAGAGGAGCTGATGGAACTTGCATGCTTTAAGGATACATGGTTATGCACTTCAAGTCATCCTAAATTCTGGATAAATGAAAACTGAAGAAAGGAAGCAAACCAAAGTAAACAACAGCCTCCCTAAAATGCTGCCAGGAAATGAAGCAGCAGCAAAATAAATTTTAAAGTATAAAGTAAAGAACAGAGAAGATTAACTTCTCTTTAATACTGCAAAGAGATAGAAGAAAGCACATAGATATCATTACAGGTGAGGGGATTGCCAAAAGAGGTGATACTAAAATAACAGCTTTTCAGTAAGTTATGATTATACTGAATAAATCATGATTATACCAATCAAAGGCCTTGTCAAGGCCCAAGTGCTTAGCAGACAATGTGCAGAGTGCTTTTAAGGGGGGGTCAAAGAGGCCAGACCAGTGGCTAAGAAACAACATCTCTATTGAACAATCAAAACTATAAATTGTACCAGCTTGTACGAAGACATGAGAGAGCCCAGCAAAAAGTGTAAAACTTGAGGAAGCAGCAATTAAAGAATCCACCACCGAGAAATTACTGAAATCTAACAACAGAGATGTGACTGATGATAAAAAGAATCACCAGACTCTCTTGGCAGGGTTCAGCTCAAGATTGTCACCTACATTTGGTTGCATAGCTGTGAGGTAGGCATCCAAACTCCCACTGCTCTCCAAGGACATCTGGTCAAATCCAGATCTGGGCTCCAATCAGTTGCCCACAAAAGGTACCCTATGTTATTAGAGTTGCCAGAGGGTAACTGAGATAGATAGATGATAGATATTCATCTGGGGCTTTCAGACATGACAGAAAATTACAGCAGACCCACGATCATTTGGAGAGGCAGGCAGAAACTGGATCGGAGTCTCCAGGACCACCTGGATGTCTGGGCAATTGAATTAAGGCCCACAAGTTTACTTTAGAGGGGACTGCCTCACCTTCCAGGACCCACTGACTACATTAGTAACACTCTATTGACTGCAACAGGAGTTTATGTAATACCTTAGCTTTAAAAAAAACATATTTAGATCTCTACCTGCATTTAGACATCTTAGTCTTGAGCTGAACCTCAGCCTTCACCTAAACATGGTACTGGCAAGGGGGGAAAAAAAGAAAGAAAAAATGAAAGTATGAAAATATTGAGAAATATTTAAGCAATGATCACAGCTGGAGAAGTACTACTGTAGAGGATGTTACCTTTCACCAAACGTGATATTGTTTTTGCTGAACAAAAGAGACAGAGAAAGCAAAGTCAGGAGAATAGTATTGCTATTGATCTGGAATATCATATGGTGTCAAACATTTTCATGGTAGAATTATTTAGAAGAGCAGGAAAAACAAATCCACACTGGTCATACCTTTAATAGATTTCAAAAAGACATCTTGCAAGTCACCACTGCAACACTGAAATCTTCTAAAATGCCAAAAGAAAAATTGTCACTAAAGTCTAACTTTCACAAGTACAGTCAGTATGGCCACACAGCTGTAGACTGAGCTCTTTTAATTCTCGTGTGGATTGTGGCTAATGACTTACTTGAGAGAAGTGCATAAAAAGCAGCGCTGTAGTTCCAGAGGAATATGCTAGGAGATGTAAATACACAGCTGGACCAAGGCTTCAATAGAAACAAAAAGATTGTCCAGTGTTGACAGAGATATATGATCTCGTATTATAAGAAAACACAGCACACCAGAATCTGCCACCTCAGCCATTGCTTCAAAAGACAAGATATTTAGAGACAGACACAGTGCATTTTAGGAGACATTAAATAAAAGTTTGTTCTGCCCAGTGTTTGTGACAACTGACTGGAAATGAAAAACAACAGGAGTTTCTTAAAAGCAACTATCTTACTTTTCTCAAAGACAGAATATAATATCACTTACTGTAAAGTAACATATGCTTTTTCTTCCAGGAGACTGCCATTATCTATAAAATACCTTATATTCAAAATCTTCCATAACTTAGTTGGGATGAAACCAGCAGAGGGTCTATGAAAGTTGCTCTGTGAACATGATTCACTTTCAGCTTCCACAGATTTTTCACTGTCGGCTTTTGGACCTTACAGAAAATTCTACCCTGAATAATTCTACCCAGAATAATTCTCCATTACCTTATTTTAAGACATACAGAAATATATATATTTTTTAATTCTTATCTATCCTATTTTCCCAGAAGGAATTATGTTTGAAAGCACTGTGTAAATTCATGAGTTAAACCCTAATTCAGAAAAGCACTCTTGTTTAGGAAAACATTTATGCATATGGTTACTTTAAGCATCTTATAAAATCTCACTGAAATCAATAGGACTTTGGCATGCACTTAAATAGTCCTTACCACCCTACATGCTTATGATCCACTGCTATTCAAGAAAGCAATCAAGCACAAGTTTCTGAATCAGGATCTAAAGGTATTCTGTGAAAACCATTTCTATTCCAAGCTCTACTAATAAATTAGGTTTTTTGTGATTTTGCTTTTTTTTCATTAAGAATGTATAACGTGAATGTGCTTTGCTTCATTTTAAGCTGCAAAGGCCCATTTTATATACTGCTTGTTAAGTCAGATTCTAATGATTCTTTCCCTCATGCAAATCTTTCCTCTCATTCATGGATTGTATTTAAATTCTGCTCAGCTTGCATTCATGATGCCTTGTCAGTGATTTGCATTGCTCTGATGCGTTTGCCCTGGTTGCACCCCTCACTCACTTTGGCTTGAGAACATAGAAGCCATAAATAACTCTTTAGCTGCTAAAAACAACACACACAATTCTTGTACACTAATGAGCTAGAAGATGGCAGCAATGAAGCTCCTTGCGGGTCTCTGTAGTTTCCCAATCTGACTATTCCTAACGCCCCACTCCATATCCTGGAAACGGTGGTTTTCCAACTTGTTACAGGCAAAATATCGCTTCCCTAGAGTTTTGCAAAAAAAAGTAACTTCAGCTTAAAAATCACAATTGCAAATGTGTTTTCTGCCCAGAAGGTTTGGGGAAAGAGAGTAAGGCAGCTCCCTGCCGAGTGGCTGGTCTCCCCTCTGCGGCGCCGGGAGGCTGCAGCTCCAGATGGCAGCAATGTACAGAACACACGCCGCCCCAAAGCTGCAGCTCCTGTCGCTGGGTGGGAAACATCTCCCCTTCCCTTCCAGAAAGTCAGATTTAATTTTATTCCCAGCCTGCATTTGGACAGCAAGCCAAAGCAGGTCGCTTGTTTCATAAGCCAGATATTGCTACGCTTTCTGATTTACATTGAAAGAGACCATTTAGATTTCAGCCACTGAGAAATGATGAGGGTATCATGTCTAACACACATTTTGAATCAAGTCAGTTCATAGCATGAAAAGTATTCTTTCTAATTTCAGAAGATGTGAAAATGGGACATTCTAGTCATAGGTTTACTTTCTTGGAAAAAATCAAGTAGAAAAAAATAATTGAGACTAACGCTTCTTTGTGAAAAATGTTAGGTATACTTTAGCAACGACAAATGTTTGGAGGAAAGAACGTCTAGCTAACGCATTTAAAACATAGATGAAAGCATCTAACAAGGCACACAGAAGGCAAAAATGATTGGAAAACAACAATTTTTCTTCTGCAACGTATTAAAAAACCCCCAGATATTATCATAGACAGAGAGTCCAGCTTTCTCCTTTATAATATTTTGGGCATGTATAGCAACTTGCCCACATCTTTCTGCCTAAATGTACATTTTCTTGCAAAGCGGTGTTTTAAAGAGGAGCATCATAGTTCCGGATTTTTCCCTGCGGGTTGCAGTGACAGCCACCCCTGCCCGGAGGGTCACGGCAGCGCCTGGCTGCGAGGCGCAGGCGCGGCGGGCGCGGCCCCGGGCCGCTGCGCTCCCAGCGCCCGCAGGGACGGCGGAGGCGGCATCGCCCACGCCGCGGCCGCCGCCACGCACCGCAGCGAGGAGAGGTCGAGGAAAAGGTTGCAGGCATTAGCTGCGGAGCCCTGCGAGAGCAGGCAACAGTGGAAGGGCCTCGGCGTGAAATTCCCAGTCTCTCCCAGTTGAGGGCACTGCTGGATGGCGAGCAGAGCGGCGCCCCCCCCCTCCCCGTGTCCCGGGCCCCCCTCCCCGTGTCCCGGTCCCGGCGCCCGCCGGGTCCTGCCGCCGCCCCTTCTTACCGGAGTGCCTCCGTTTGCCGGGATTTCTTGCCCGATGCAACTCCGAAACTGTTGTAAATCCTCTTTTCCACACCTGCCTTAGAGAATGGGAAGAACGAGTCGTTTTTCTCTACTCTTTTAAAAGATTATTTAACATGAGCCTTTCAGCACACATAGCCCAGATTTGAGGTGGTAAGCCTGACGGGATGGCCCCACGCTTGTCTGCTTCTTTTCACCTAACTCCCTCAAATCTCTTCGTGTCTTCCTGATAAAGAGGAGCACATCTCTCACCCAGGCCCCATGTAGGAGCCAGGGTACTTTATAAATTGTAAAGGTGGCAGTGGGATTGGTGTTTGAGAGTGCCAGCTTTACTGAAAACCAGTGATAGATTTGGTGCTGTGCCTGGGAAACTGTGTACACTGGGCGTTGTGGGACTATGGGCTTTTGGGGGGGATGGGGGGGGAATTCGTGGGGAGGGCACAGGTGTGAGGAAGTGCTTGTAAAATGGAGCGTTATTGAAAACACAGAACAGAGTTGGTAAATCCAGGTTCTTCCCCTAGGTTTGTCACTCAAGTTTCACTAGCCTGGGTATTACTGCAATTTTTTTCTCCCAAGAAGAAATTTCACTGTTAATTCACAAGCAAACGTAGAGTGTTTTGAGATCATAGATAAGAGACTTGTAGGAGTGAGAAAGTATTATCTCAGCCTTCAAAAAGCTTGGTTCAGCATTTGACCTTAGGTACTAGTTTCTGAAGTGATTTGACTATCCTTAGTCACCTCAGATTATGGCTCCACATTTTAATACCAGACACGAGTTATTGCCATACCACCATAGCATTTATGATGTGTGATCCTTTCTGCTGAAGCAGTGAAATTCATATACCTGATTACAGTAATGATGAGCATTTATAAAAGCTTAAATAAATGAAGCTGTCTGAACATTTCTAATTGAGGTCTCTTAAAGGCTGCCTAGAACTTATCATGACCACATGCAGGGAGTCTGCCCTGTTTAATATTTCTTCCTTGGACCATCATCTGTAAATCACTTTCCTTATTCTTCTAAGGCTCATCCTGTTGCTTTCAGGGTGACCTTTTTTGCCCAGCCTCTTTCATTGTAGTTTTGGCATGCAGGGCAAAAAGAGAGGGAATATGGCCAGGATGGGCAATGGGGAGAGATTGTGCTTCACTTGCTTCCCTGTGGGGCCAGAAGCTGGGTAGGCCGCGGTGGGTGGGAGTGGAAGAAGTATGTGCCTAGAGAAACACAGGCTGCGTGGCTCTGGAAACAGGGTGCAGAAGCAGGGCATGCTACAGGCAGGTTGTAACAGGCACTTTGGAAACTGGTTGTGATTCTACAAGCTGGTTTGACTGGCCCACACTGAGCTTTCCTCCAGCATGATCTTGACTGCAGGTGAGCTTTCACTCCAGGAGCATCTTTTGTCATTTTTCAACATTCATTATCACCAGTTTGTTTTTTCCCCATATTAGGTGGCCTGTCTATCCCATATAAAACTCCATCCCTTAAGAGGTTAACTTACTGGGCAGGCTAGGTTTGGCTTTTGCACTGCACATAGTGCTTGTGAAAGACATATGTCAAGCACAGTCACCGGGATCAAACAGTGATCGTACTCGTATTGAAGTTTTTATATTTCAAAGTGGACCTGGGTTTGTCCCAAGGATGCTGGTATTTCTTTCTCAGCTACTGATTCCTTTTTAAATTTGGACATTCTGCTTTGGCTCCCAGTACTGCTTTTCCCTTGTGAAAAACTGTTGTTGATTTTTCCTACAAGCTGCCTTCAGGTGTCTAGCGAGATGTCTGCCTGAGTGAATCTGGAAAGAGCCTGGGCTCTTAAGCTGGGGTGAAACATGCTGTGGTAGTGTGCGCACAGAGGCACCTCTGCCTCCAGCTTTCCTGCCCCACCTGGGAGACCTTTCAGGACTAGTCAAGCACATTTGAAGAACTCTTTAATGGGTGAGCACCCCCATACTTTGATTTTAAAATATTGTGTAAGAAAGAAGGAAAAAAGACTCCTTGTGTGCCAGTCTTAGCCTTCATAGCCTTCCCAGAAAGCCTGGCCACATTCATATTATTTCAACAGATAAGAATTTCCCAATTCCTCCCTGCCTGAAGTCCCTTCCATGACTGATTATCAAAGCTCCACGGAAGCTTCCCCTGCACAGGGGAAGCTTTTGGAGGGGAGCTTCCCCTCCAAACCTTAGAGCAGGCTGCAGGACACTTCCAGGTAGCTCCCAGGGACTCAGCAGCAGGGCCCAGGGGAGGTGTGGTGTCCCTCCTGAGGCTCTGCAGCACACCTGCGCTGCTCTGCCTCTTTTTCAAAGGCCCGCTGGCAGCTAGGCCAGCTCCTTTGGAGGCTGCAGGATTATTCAGTCATTACAGCAGGAGGAGAATAATCCATAGGATTTCCTTTTGAAGCAGGAACATGTAAAGCAGGGAGGGGTCCTGGAAAGAAAAGGAATGTACTCTAAAGGTATGTTGCTTACTAGAGAAGAAAAAAAAAATCCTGAACCATGTTTCTCTGCTAGCTTAGTCACTCTCCTGAACGGAGCAGCTAGCTAGACCTTTCTGTGAGCTGCAGGAGGGTCTTACTTGCCATCTCTCCAGCTCTCCAGATGTTGCTATACAAGTTGTGCTCTGGAGCCACACCAGTGATAACAGAGCTTTCCCTTAGCTCTCATGAGCTGCTGTGGTTGCCGGGCTGTGTGGGTGCTGCCCCTGCCCACAGGGGAGCCTACAGCAGCAGGGATGCCAAGGGCTTGGGCCATGGGTCTGCTGGGACTATTTTTAGTAGCGCTCTGGCAAATTTAGGGGGAAGGCAGTTTATCATCAGACCTTGAAAGGTAACATGTAACTCCTACCACATCACCAATATATTTTAGATCTTCAGAGCAAATTTATCTTTAAAGTCTGATAAAGGGTATTATAATAATGTGAAGTTCTGCGTAGCTGTGGATTTTTATTTCTTGCATACCTAAATGCCTTGCTGTTGGTTTTTCTGATTGTTTTTTTTCCCTAGACACAAATTTTATGTTGATTCACAAAAATCTGCACTTCTAAATTAACTTCTCTAGCACTATTTCCCCACGTTTGTGTTTCTAGCAATTTGAATTTTGTCTCATTTTTATTTGTTTGACCTTTGCATTATTACTCAGTCACTTCCAAATGCCAAAGCAGGTATCTTGCTAATCTAACTAGCTCCGAGACTGCTTTCCTGACTAAATCCACCTGCAGCACCTCTTCACTTGTTCCAGGGTAGGTTAAGCCACAGAGCTACTCCCTACCTGTTACTAGAAATGCTTTTATCTCAGCACTAGCAACCTGTACCAGCAGTCTTCAAGAGACCTATCTATCTAAATAAATTCTCACAGAATAGTTGTGGCTGTACCTCCCCTCGGTCTTCCTTGCTAGAACCCACTGGAGGGGATGGAACACAAATATTTATCCGAAGAAGTGATTGTGCTTCCATACGTGGGGTTTCCCCAGCAGGAAGAAGACCTCTATCTTTGCCCCACTGACAGCAGGGAAGATTGCCATGTTGACTTAAATGTTTCAACAACTGTTAAAAAAATGTTTTCTGCAATACAGGAAAATACTAGGGCCTTTTCAACTTGCAGGTATGTCAATATTCTGGTCCTGGTCAATTGTTGCATAAATTGACACCATGCATAAATCCCAGTGGAACATCCTTTGCATTTGAGAAGTTAAAATTATTTTTCCCTCCAAGGAGTTAGAGATTGGCATTTTAAATTCCTCCTTTTCATGATCCTGGTAACTTTGTAGAAGTGGAGGAGTCTATTAAGTTACGGGATCTTTGAAAGGGACACCAATAATCAAGTCAGTGCTCAATGGAACAAGGTTTTTCCCACAAATCATGATTGATATCTGTGTCATTAGTAGGGTAGCTGCCCATCTCTTATCATGATTGACAGGTTAATAAGGGACCTGGGGCTATCTTTTCACTGCTAGCACACAACCTAACCAATAGCTTTTAAATGATTGCTAATTTGACAGAATATAAGCAGAAGGCATAAAAATATCTGGAATAATGTCTAATGCAGCTTTTACTCCTGGTATTCCGAGCAATCCCATTTTAGAAAACAGATTAGAATGTAGTTAATAGATCTTCATTTTTTTTTTAGACACTCAGTTTTTAAAGAAAATCTTGTAGTTGTTCTTTGGTTCAATTAGGAGCAAAAGAGAAGGGAGTTTTGTAATGCAATTGTCCTGTAAAGGAAAATGTTTTAAATTGGGGAGATTATGTGAGCAGACCACCTGTAGGGCATTCATAGCTCTTTTCTATAATGCTCCAAGCCATGCCTTGCTGCCTGCAGTCTGGCTAACAATGCAGGGAAAAGCTGTTTAAAAGGCTGTTCTCCCTTTTCCCTCTGGTGTTCACTAACTGTTACAAGTCTTCCTCTTAAAATAAAAAAAAAAGTCCCAAGTCCCTTTAATTGAAGAACTTTAAGGCTCCATGGTGGCCAATTGGTCTGCAACAAGAGGAACCAGGCAGCAGGGAAAGAAACTTCAGACTATACATCACGTTTGGTGAAGAGAAAAGATCAAAGTTTTCCCAAACTGAAAAGAAACCAAGTTCCCTACAGATTAACCCTATTCATTTAGCTCCTCTTAAAGGAATGATGTTCTGAGCCACTGGGCAGACAGGTAAAAAGTTCAACAATTGCCAAAGCATTCTTCTGTTAATTCAACAGCCTTCTGCTCAAATAAATTAGCTTAGTCCTGACAGAAGAACAATACCCTTTTTCTTGAAAAAGGACCATATTTGATATACAAAAGTTAAGTATGAAAGGTTAAGATGTTAGTTTAATCTGTTAAGAAGAGATCGATCTAACAAATCTCAACTCGCTGTTCCACTGTAGTACATGATCTATGAATTTAAAACATTAACCTTTTACACTTCAGTATGCATCCCCAGAAAGGCGGGTGCTTAAAGTGTAGACCACAGATATGAGAGGTGTGTGCGTGCATTCCTAAAATAATACCCATTTTAAAAGGATACTTAACATGCCATGTGAGATGCCTCTTTTGTAAAGGCTCAGTTTAAAGACACCATCCTCTTTCAAAAAGCAGAGAACTATAGTAAGGCACCTCCCAGTTTTGGCAAACACTTTTTCAGAACAACTTGTTGAATTACTTGTTTTCCTTGTGTCTACATATCTCACTGCTGTAACAGAGGCAGCCATCTATTATACAGTAATGACTGGAGCATAAGCGTCGTTCGTAGTTTATAGAACCACCTAAAGACATAGCAGCTGGAATAACCAGGGCAGGAGTAGGGGAAAAGCTTGAAAAAGTCATTTATCAAAAGTCATTTTATTGACAAAATAGAATACTCATATTTGCTCTTACAGGGGTAGCCTCTACACTTTTTTACAAAAAAATTTACAGACTGTATAGCTTTGGATATATACATATTTTACACATCTGTACAAGGTAACAAATAATTATATAAATACATCCTTTAATGTAGGAAACCCGTATTTAGCTGGGGTGTATAATTAAGACATGTTTTGATTCAGTCTGTATTGTAAGGCATTTGCCTGGTCATCAATATCCCAAAAACCCGCAGTCCCAGCAGACTCCCACCTCAGGATGGAGGACCCTTCCTCCCATGAGGAAAGAGCTGCTGTTAGTCCAGAGTGAATCAGAAGCCGCTGTGCCTTGCCCTCTGCAAGACACGGGTGAGCCTCTACCCTCCTCTGCCAGCAAAATAATAAGCTGGCTCCTTGAAGTACATGCTCCCTGCCTATGAATGGAGGGGAAGGAGAGGGGGCTGGAGCTTGGGGCCTCTGCCAGCTGCATTGTTCTATACAAGCTGTGGCTAATAAGGACCATTAGGGGTTCATTAATGGCACCAAACAGTGAGGGGGCATTTTAGGCAGGCCAGTGTCCCTCATTCCCTAACCTTTGGCCTCTTTCCCTCTCCTCACACTTGAGACAGGGGCATCTGCTTGGGGTAGGAGACAGAGCTGGCAGTGCCCGACCTCCACGTCAGGCCGGTGCTGACATCACTGTAGAGGGAGCCACCGCCTCCAGCCCCAAGTCCTCCTGCTGCGGCGATTGCCGCCTGCCCGCCTGCTCCTGTCCCTGTGCCCCCAGCCACGGCAGCACCTTTGCTGGCCCAGCAGCAGCGCGTGCAGAGGGCCCTCCAGGACTCGAGGGTCTTGCCAGACCAGACCCAAACACCAGAGGTGATGCCCACCACCAGGCACATGAAGTACTTGAGCATGAAGACAGCATAGTCGGGGCGGCGGGCCTGATCAGGCTGCTGGTCACGCAGGCAGGGGCAGTTGTGCGTGGCCTCCCAGCGGGGCCGGTTGTGCTGCTCATAGAAGAGGCAGGCGACCACGCTGGCAGCTGGCACGGTGTAGAGCACGGTGAAGAGGCCCAGGCGTATCATCAGCTTCTCCAGCTTGTGGGTCTTGGTGGGACCACCCTGCTGCTTGATGACGCTGCGGATGCGGAAGAGCGAGACGAAGCCGGCGAGCAGGAACATGGAGCCGATGGCCAAGTAGATGAGCAGCGGTGCCAGCACGAAGCCCCGTAAGTTCTCCAGGCTCTGGTTGCCCACATAGCAGATGCCGGCCACGGGGTCCCCGTCCACGGAGCTGAGCGCCAGCACGGCAATGGACTTGACGCTGGGGAGCAGCCAGGCGGCCAGGTGGAAATACTGCGCGTAGCCGGCGATGGCCTCGTTGCCCCACTTCATGCCGGCGGCGAGGAACCAGGTGAGGGAGAGGATGACCCACCAGATGGAGCTGGCCATGCCGAAGAAGTAGACGAGCAGGAAGACCACGGTGCACAGCGCCGGGCCGGTGCTCTCGTACCGCACGTGCTCGGCCACCGCCAGCTCCGGCTGCAGCTCGGCCGCGCCGCCCGCCGCGCCGCGCCCCCCCGCCGCCGCAGCCCCCGCCGCCGCGCCGCCGCCGGCCCCCGCCGCCCCGGCCCCCGCGCCGCCCGCCCCCGCCCCGCCGCTGCAGGCCACCTTCTCGTGCCCGGCCACCAGGCGCACCAGGTAGCCGAGGGAGACGAAGAGGTAGCAGGCGGCCAGGAAGATGATGGGGCGCTCGGGGTACTTGAAGCGCTCCATGTCGATGAGGAAGGTGGAGACGGTGGCGAAGGTGGAGAGGAAGCAGAGCACGGACCAGAGCCCGATCCAGAAGGCGGTGAAGGCGCGCTCGTCGGGGCTGAAGTAGGGGTTGTGGCAGGGCAGGGCGCAGTTGGCGATCTGCCCCGTCTTGACGCGGTTGTAGAGCGGGTGCCGCTCGCTGGACACCGACACCATGGGCGCCCGGCACTGGCAGCCCGGCTCGCAGGGCGGCGGCGGCCGCGGCTTGCGCGGGGCCTCGGCCGGCGGAGCGGCGGCGGCGGGGGGCGCCTTGGCGGGGCCGCCGGGCTTGGCGCCGCGGAGCGGGGGCTTGGCGGGCGGCGGGGCGGCCGTGGTGAGGTCCGTGCGGTTGTAGTCCATGCAGAGCGTGTCCGGGCTGCCCTGCTCGGGGAGGCGGTCGCAGCGCATCCTGTCGGGCCAGGCGAAGCCGTACTGGCGCATGAGCGGGGCGCAGCCGGCCTTGGCCCGCTCGCAGACGCTGCGGCAGGGCGGCAGCGGCTTCTTGTAGTCCTCCAGGCAGATGGGGGTGTACATGCTGCAGAGGAAGAAGCGCAGGTCGCTGGAGCACTGGATCTCCACCAGCGGCCAGAACTGGTGCACCTCCAGCCCGGCCTCGTCCTGCGTGTCGTGGTTGAACTGGTTGGGCATGTAGGTGTAGTTGTAGCCGATGCCCTTGCAGAGGGGCACGGTGATCTCCTGGCACGACAGCTCCTTGGCCGAGGAGGAGGAGGAGGACGAGGCGGCGGCGGCGGCCGAGGCGGCAGCGCAGCCGGCGCGCTGCAGCAGGGACAGGGCGGCGAGCAGCGAGGTGATTTCCAACAGGTAACTCCACTCCATGCTCGGCGGCGGGCGGCGGCCCCGGCTCCTCTCCCGTCCTGCTCAGCTGCCGCGGGGAGCGCGGCGCCGCAGCACCCCCCCGCCCCGGCTACCCCTCCGGGGGGCGGAGGGCGGCCCCCTCCGTGCCGGCCGCAGGTGAGAGGGCTCGCAGCCCCCGCGGGGCTCCGTCGCCCGGGAGGGAGGTGGCTCCGCGGGCACCCGGTGAGGGGGAGCCGCCGGCGAGCCCCCGCGCGGCGCCGGAGGAGGGGGGGTTCTGCTCAAGGAAGGCCCCTCAGCCGCCGTCGCATCGCTCCTCGCGGGGCTGGCTGCGCAGGGGGGGGTCGCCGCTTCTCTCGCCGCGGCTCCAGCG
Source organism: Ciconia boyciana (assembly GCF_034638445.1). Classification (NCBI taxonomy): domain Eukaryota; kingdom Metazoa; phylum Chordata; class Aves; order Ciconiiformes; family Ciconiidae; genus Ciconia; species Ciconia boyciana. Next base: position 154,107,934 of record NC_132935.1, read on the forward strand.
CCGGCCGGGCACGGAGCGGCGGCAGCGGAGAAGTTTTGCCGTCAGCCCCCGGGCGGCGCGGTCAAGATGTCTGAGGCGTGCCGGGGACCAGGCGCTGCGCCCCGCGGCGCCGGGCTCCCACCGCCCCGAGCGGGAGGGCAGCGGCGGGGCCGGTGCTGGGGCGGCCGGAGCGGCTCCTCCTGCCGCCCGCCCGAGCGCCCGGCTCTGCGGGCGACCGCCAGCCGGCCTGTCCTGGCTCTCCGCCGCCTCTCTCCGCCGCTGTCGGCGGGGCGAGCCGGGCGCCCCTGGCCGCGACCGCGCCACCTGAGCCGCGGGGCGAGCGCAGCGGCGCCTCGGCGCAACTTCTCGCTCTCCGGCCCCGGCAGCGCCACTCCGGCCGCCGCGCTCTCATGAATATTTATAGCGAGCGCCGCCAGGCCCCGCCTCCATCGCCTCGGCCGCCTATCAGTCGGGCCCGTGCGGGGGGCGGGGGGCCGGCCCAGCCCTCCTTAAGGTGGACCGGCGCCCCGACTGTGGCGCGGCGGGCGCTGCTCGGCCCCCCTGGGCCGTGGGGTACGTGGCGGCGGTTTTCTCCTGCGTCGTGCGGGCCGCTGTCCGTGCGGAAAGGTGCGGTTCTGCACCGTGAAACGCTCCCTGCCGGGTGCCGCGGGCTGCGGCAGGCAAGCACCGGTGCGGGCTGCCGCAGGCTACTTCTTTCCCCTTGCAAGGGTCTCCGGCCAAGTCAGGTTCACTCCGGGAGCAGCAGCCGTTCAGCAACTGCCCGGAGTCTCCTCGGAAGCGGTTTTCTATCAGATCTTTGGTATCCGCGGGGTTTCCCGCTGGTCATCTCTCGGCGTGTGCTGCGCGTGTTGTACCGCGATGCTAAGGCCGAGTTTGGACCGGCTGTTGCACCGGCCGAGTTTGTATTCGGACCGGCTGTTGCACCGGCCGAGTTTGGCCCGGCTGTTTGTTCCGGCTGCAGCACTAACGAGTGAAGGAGGTGGGAGCGCGGAGAAGCTGGGGACAAGGTGGCAGCGAGCGGGGGCTTGGCCCACACCTGGCCTCACCTCCTCGGGCTTCCCGTGCCTCCAGAGTCACCCACTGCGCAGCTGGCGGGACACGCGTGTGCAACGCGTAGTCTGAAATGCAGTATTGGTGTTCCCCTACGAGGAGTCACAGCTGAGTGTAAATAGCAGGCAAGAAGTGTAAGATTAATGAAACTGGGATTCCTGAAGCGCAGACAGTTGCGAGTAAAAGCGTGCTTACCAGGCAAGACAGCTCAGTGAGCGGGTACGTACGTGCCCGCGTGCATCCACACCAACGGTGTGCGCACACCACGGGCCCGCCCGGTGGCTGAAGTTCCCCGTGGGACTGCGGGGAGCAGCCCCGCGCCCCGGCAGGTGAACACTTCCCCGCGAGGGCCGGCGCGGCCACCGACAGGGCAGCTCCCACCGCAGGTGTGCGCGGCCGGGGGGTTGGAGCTGGTGCCGCTCCAGCCGGGGAGGGACCGAGGTCCAGTTCGGCGGCCTGCGCTGGGCGCACACGCAGCCCGCGCCGCGGCCGCCGCTGGTGAGTGACCTGCGGCCCAGCCGGACCGCCGGGAGGCCGGTTCTAGCTGGACCGCGGCTCCGCCGCCTTTCGCGTCAGCCCAGCGGCGGAGGCGGCGACTCGCTGAGGAGCCGCGTGCAGCCACCGAGGGCTGCGTGACCCGCCCGGGCCGGCTTCTGCGGGAGCAACGCCGGCCCACGGCGCAGCAGAGAGGCCGCTGCGTCTCCCTAGGGAAGCGCCGCGCCGTGGCACCCGCCGGCCGCCCGCGGGGATCCGCCGCTCCCGGCCGTGGGGCCGCGCCGCCGGCAGCCCCGAGGGCCTGAGGGGGGTGAGGCGCCACGCGCGCCCCGCTCTCCGCGCAGGCGCCGCCGCGCAAGGCCGCGGGCCGCCCTCTGTCCCGCCGCGCCGCGGGCGGAGGCCGCCGCCCGGCTGCCCGCCGCTCTCGGGTCCCGGGGCCCGTGGGGCGGCCGTGAGGGGACTCGCTGCTTTCCCCCGCCCGCCCCGGGGACGGGGGAGGGGCGGGAGTTTCGGCGGCCCCTCCGTAGCCGGACCACCTTAAGGGGAGCGGCGGCGGGCGCGGGTTCGGTGCGCGGCGGGGCCGTCCCGGGGGGTTGTCGTCCGCACAGGACGGGGCGTTTGTTTGTTAATTGACGCGCTGTTGCGCTTCGCGCTTGTGTGGAGCTCACGCTGGGGCTGTAATGACTGTAATCTCGGGAACACGCCGCTCGGGGAGCCGGCGGGGTGGCGGCGCGGCGGGGTTTGTCTCTTGGCCGCGTGAAATTCTGTGATTCGCCGGGTTTCACACCGGGAGAAGCCCAGCCGGGGCCGGGGGACGCGGGGGTGGGGGTGGGGGGGAGCGGGCCCGCCCCGGGGGGCGGTGCGGGAGCGGCGGGGCGGGCGCCGGGAGGAAATTAAGCGCATGAGGCAAAACAACAAAGCACTCCCAAGTTTGTTGGCTGTGCTAACAGGATCCTCTCCGGTCCCGTCTGTCTGTTTAAATGAGCGCAGGGATTACCCCGTTGGGAGGAAATGGACAATAATGGGGCAGTAAGCACGTTTACTGGGTAATCGTTGCGGTGCTTTGCCAACCCCCTCCCTCGACCCCGGCGCCCTGCTGAGGGGAGGTTTTGCGTTCAGCCGTGACGGAGAAGTGCTTGGGGGACGTGGCCGTGCTCCTCCGTGTTTCACGTCCCGTGCTGTGAAATCAGTCCCACTGCTACATAGGTATTACTATTCCTGGTCAAAATCAACTTTTCCAAAAGTAGCAGACGGTTATTTTAGTGCTAATTTAGTTAATACCCTACTGAAGTGTTCGGAGATTGAACAATGCCCAGTGAAGAAAACTGAATGAAAAATTTGTCATCTGGCTGAGATCTCCGTGACTGACAGAGGTTTAAAAAGTCTCTTTCCAGTCCTGGATGTGATGCTTCATTTTAAGAAGTGACTGTTATACTGTTGGCTGCTTGAAGAGTACCTTATTTAAAAATCTCTACAGAATGTAAAAATGAGTGAGTCTAGTCAGGAGAGCTGGGTGAGTCTGTAAATTAGCGCTCTGTCAGGATTCCTATTGCCTATTACAAAGTACCTTTTTACGCTGAACTTAAGCTCTACACTACAGAGACAGCAGATGTGAGGTGATGGCTTCCAAAAGCAACACAGATGCTGTAAAATTTCCATTGCAATATTTCAGCAAGGAAACTCAGGAGACATGCTGAATGCTACAGTTTAGAATTACACTATAACTCTCCTAGAAATAAGAGAATACCAAGTTTCTCAACAGTTCACTTGGCTTCATTTTTACTGTCGTTCATATGCTCTTGTTTTCTTACAGCGTGAAAAGAGATGCAGCACAAAGATACTGTGTCTTGAAGCTGTTCAGTAATGACAAAATTGGTAATATGGAACTTTATGGCAATTTAGTAACGACTGCATATCCAAATTCCCTATAAGACCATGATAATTTTTGAAATTGTCTTTCAGGTATATAAAACAGCACAGCTGTGGGGAGGCTGCTTTACTTTATGTGACTGAAAAGCAGCCTGGATAGCTCAAGGCTGTGGAATCACAGCCCACGGTGTGTTCCTCATCTGCTGAGACTTCCCTGAAGTCAGTAGAAGTACTGAGGTGAAGGAATCAAGGGTCAAGTCTTTAAAATGGTTTGTGTGTTTATTCCAGAAAATACAGCAGCTGCTTCTTCTGAAAAGCTGAGCTTTGCTATAGCAATACAGATTACTTTAGAGCACTTTCTGCAGGGATTTCAACAGATGTCCAGTTATCAAATCATGCAGAAATATAAAGCCGGCAAGAATGTTACGGATACTACAACCTTTTCCAAACCTGTAGATTTGACAACAAGTAGATAACGCTTCCACAAGTCTTTGTTGCTACGGATATTCATGCCTCTTCTGTTCAAACATTTAGGTTTGTCACTGGCCCCTCTAACATAAGCTTAATTTTTGTGTGCATCTAAGGCTTTGCATTTGGGATTATATGGATCACACCAAACCAGGTAATGGCAACTACAGGGCATTTTAGTTTGAGATTAGTAAATTGGCTCTTGTTTTATTATTTTTTACTGGAAAGAAAAATACCACATAAAATCTAGGATTTAAAATGGTATTTTGTTTATTTAAAAATACAGATGTTTAGTTTATAAGACTGAAAAATTGCTTTTTAATTTCCATCTGATGTTCTCCAGGAAATTTTAGCGTGGCATTGTCTGCATTGGATAGGTCAATGAACGGTGCTTTTATAAAAATCTTTGAAAAGAAGAACTCAGTCCATGGAAATTGTTCAAATAATCTTGTTAGAATGAAGCCTTGACTGAAGGCAGTAATTTCATGGATTAAACCCAGAAGGGGCTGTCCAGGCTGATCTTCCTATCGCAGGCCACAGAGCTTTATCCAGAGACTGTCTACGCAAATACTGGTTAGCTACAAGACATAGGGGATTTTGCATGGCCAATACATTGAACAACACCATGAAACTAGAAACTGTGGAACTGTTTGAGGACAGGGTAAATGGGAGCAGGAAGAAAGAGTATTTTTACAAGCAAGTTAGTAAACAGCGTAAGGTGGAGTTGTGGCATCTTACTATGTTCAGTTTTTCCCTAAAAAGTACCAATTAAAAGTAAGAGAAACTCTTTTTTCCAATCCATCCTTTTCTCTCGCATGCCACATGTAGTCTAGAACTGAGCAATGTGATGGGCAGTCCAAGTATGGGAAGGAACTGCTCTTCCCACTTGCAGAAGGATTTGCACTTCGGCAAGTCTGCAAAGCAGAAATTATGAGTAAAAATCCAGCACTGTGAAAACTGCAAAGAAATAGGGATAGGAGAGTACAGCGTGCATATATATCTTATGTTTTGATAGATATTTTTCCTTTCACAAAAAAATTAAATGGCATCAGCACATCTTCTGGGGCAGCCTGTATTTTACTGTGATTCATGAGGACTTCTTGTAGACAAGAAGAGCAATGTTCTGCTTACATCTTTTCAGGGATGTCAGATCTGATCGTGGATGGGCACCGTACCATGATGGTCAGTGAGACGTGAGAGAGCTTTTAGGCAAAGAGAAAATAGGCTGAATACAATCTGCTGCAGTAGCTACTTCTGGAGTGCAGTGCGCAGGTGGCAGAGAAGGAGGAGAAACTGCTGGAAGAGTACTTTGCTGTCCCTTTACCATAAAGGAGGATGACAAAGTGATTGATCAGTGCTGTGTTCTGAGGATTGCTCCAACAATGAAGCTGCAGGTTGTGGCCCTGAATGTGGCTGGAGGATTTTCTGCTGAACATAGGAGCAGACCGTGATTAGACTTCTTCCTGAGGCTGCTTTGGATGTGTAGACTTTGCTAGAGAAGCAGCATGAGCAGCTGAATGAGTGTAAGAAGTCAGTGGGAACAGCAGTCTAGCATGAGGGCAACATAAGATCAACGTGTATCAAAGGGCTTACCTTTATTCTCCCACACTATGCAGTTGATGACTGGGCTGCAATGTATTGGCTCACTCAGTGTAATCGTATATTCCTTCATTTCTCATTAGTGAAACAATGCAGGGGGAAGGAATGCAAGAAAATACAGATTATAAGGATTATGAAAGAAAATAAGTGTTCTTGAGGGCAATCTTTTTCATTTTCCTTGATATTATTTTTTAATTTTTGCCCATTATTTAGGAAGCTTTATTTATAATCTACTTGTGCTACGGATTGTAATACCTCATGGTGTGATGTTTCACACATGATAAATCATGTGACTGTTGAAGACAAATTGTCCTGAGTTAAACAGTCCATTGATTCATTGTCACTGTGTTTGGAGAATAATACAAATATCATGCAGTTAAATTGCTAACCATATTAAGTATGTATGGACACAGTGAGTAGTGTTGTCTTCCTCTGATTGCCCAGGTAATCATTAATTTACTTTCTGGCAACTGCTAGAACATTAATATGTAAATGCACTCTTGAATCTTGGGAAGGTTATGTGGATCCAGGCTGGCAAGGAGAGGTTTGGTCTCTGGGGATAATATGAGAGTATGCACATGCACCAGTCTCTCATAAAATTCGAAGCTTGTCCAGACCTCCAGCACGCCAGTGACTTCTGCGGTCATATTTGTGATCCTCTCGCCATGCTCCATCAAAATGTCATTAATGCTCATATATACTCAAATGGTACATGCACCATTGTTACTCCCAGCATGGGTTGGGAAGTCCATTTGGTCAGTCTTCAGTTTTGGAGACCTCAGTTTTAACAACTTGGATATAAACCTCTGCAAAGCTTCCACTGCTACTGCATTGCCACCTGGCATACCTGACTGAGCCGTAGCATCTGGGGTGGGCAGCTTCCAAATAAAAATTACAGTCTGGCCTTAAGATGGTGTGGCATGCGTGTGTCTGGTCTTTGATGTCAGATCTACAGGAGGAATTAAGGGGGCTCTATCTATTAACTTGGCCTACTTAACTTTGTGGCATCTATATTTGGGTTAGGTGATAGCGGACAGGGTAATAGCACAAGTAACTCCTACTAACTCCTCTGAGTATCGATGCTGACAGGGTGTAAGGAAGAACCACAACAGAGAAGCTGGGGAGTGCAGAGTTCTCTCTCATATACTGTAAATCAGAGTTGGAGTGGCTTAGTTGCCACACTGCAAGGAGCTGTGGGACTCCTGGCAAGAAATCTAGCCCAGCCTGTGCGCAGCTCTCTACTCGCTGATTCAGCCTGGTGGAAGTAGACATGAAAGGAGTATATATGAAAGGCTTTAAGCTAAGGATGCCCCATCTGCAGTAGGCTAGTCTGGGCTATCTGAGTTGATGCAGAGACAAGATTAGGCAATGTAGTCCACTTTGACTAACTTTTGCATAGACTATGTGGAGACATTAGCGTACATGTATGCCCTCTCACATGCTGTAAATTAAATGAGAAATTAATGAGGTGATGTACTTATGAGTAAGAAGTGAACTGAAGAAAAAATGACACTTTGCGTTGAAAGGCATGGATAAGGATAAAAGCCAAGTATGAGAAAGCGAAACTTTGTATAACTGATTTGAGGAGGAACATGTGTCGTTAAATCCTTGAACAATACAAAGTTGTTCATAAATTCTGACGCTACCTTTTGCACCTCGTAAGTCAGTAATACCGTAATTTAAAGGAATGGTGTTTTGCATACATGTTTGAAGTGGACGTTTTTAAAGTTTCAGTGTTTCCAATCCCAACTTTTGATGGAGGATGCACAGCAGTAATTTTAAAAAATTGAATGATAAAAATCACACTAAGAAATTCTTACTGAAATTACTCATTGCCCTGGAGTTAAAATGGAAATAACAAACATATCTTTCATCACTCATTTTGAATATTTATTCTTTGTATTTCACGTACTCTGAACAATTTTTTTATCTCTGGAGTTAGATCCTGACTAATCCTTCACTGTGCTAATTTTGCTGGGACAACACATAAGTGGCTGGTGATTCCAAATATGAATAAGGACAGCAGGCTTGGGCTTGTGCTAATTTTGATAAATAAATTGGCCTTAAGAATGACAAGCCATGTTAGCACTTTTCACTTTATAACATTAGACGGTCAAAGATGTTAACTCCGTGCAGGGAATCAGCATTAGGCAGTGTTTGGAACCGCTTATAGGGAACTCTCAGGTGCCTAGTGTCAGCAGAAACTCGCTCTTAAAAACCTTTCTCTATTTTTATTTTAGTAAAAGAATGGTGTGATTGAAAAGCAAAGTGATGAGAGGAATTCCACTGTAATAGCAAAATGTCATTCCTTTAGTTTTACCCACTGAGTTTTTAGTAAGGATATTCCTTTGCCAGTTCCTTTGAATTTTCTTGGTTCTTAGTTGGTGCTAATGATGGCAGTAATAGTCCTCTGTGTGTGTGGTGGGGGAAAATAAAATAGTACTCCACTGGTATGAGATTTTTTGCAGTTGTCTTTTTGTGGGCTCACAACAGTGTTACAAAAGATGCAATCTTGATTGATTTCTTGTCTTTTATTTCTTTTATTTATACATTTATTTTGCCTTTGGGGCAGGGGGATGCAATTGTATGGCAGGAATCAGCCACAAGGGAAGGGGTGGGTATTAGAACTTTAGTTCTAACATTGTCCCTGGTAGTATTAGTTGGGTGCTTCTCTGTCTTGGTCTGGTCAGGGCCTGTTTCTGGATGAGAGGCTTTCAGTTATTCCAGTGGATTGTGGGGTTCCAAGAAAAGGATTAATAACAGCCATAATGGGATAGCTGTTACTCACACTTTTTATTGCAATAGCCTTATCAAATTTATTCCTTCTGGTTAATGCACTGAATTAGAAAGCCCTGAAAGGGAATAATAAATTGAATATCTTATTTTCTTGCCACTTTGCAAATTTTGCTATACAGATTTTTTGTATTACAGATTTCTTACCTAGTAAGTGTAGCCATTGTTTGAATCTTAACTTCATCCTTTTATTTTGTATGTTAGGCTGGTTGGTCTTTTATAAGTTAGGGCTCATATACTAAGTTATCCTGTCTAACGAGCCCTTATTGTTTTTGTTTGGTTTTAGCTCCTTGGCTTTTGAACAGTCCTGCTAACAGGACTGCTATGGAAAATTTGAAACATTTCACTGCTGTTTAAAGTTTTTCTGATTTGTGTATGGATGGATCCAGATGCTAGGCTTGAATCTCCAGGTTAATGAATAAGACCTTGCTTGACCCATGAAATTTCCTGCATGAATTTTTAATAAAAAATACAAAGCTATTTTCATTTTTTTCTTAATTTTCCAGGCGAAACTACATGCTTTGACAGAATTCAGAGGACTGGAAGGCTTTGTCTGAAAACTAAAACTTCTTGATTTGAAAAATGTTACTGCAGTCCTCTTCCGACATTATCATCTGGATACCTGCTGGTCCTATTTTGCAAGGCTGAGGCTGCTTACCACCTTTGACACTGTGCCATGATCTTTCCTCTTTGAAGGGAGTGCTGAAAGTAGGGAATCCCTCAAAGTGATCTATTATCGGAGTTGTCATTTAAACGGTAAGTCTAGTTGATAGAGGAGATCTGCCACATAAAGCAGGTAAGCCACAGATTTAATGAGATGCTACACTAACTTTTCTTAATAACATTTTTTGTTTTCAGTCAAAATATTTTGGTTTGTAAGTTTGGCTTTTTGGTAAGAAAAGTATATTTGCAGAAGCACATACTTAGACATGCCAAAAAAAAAATCCAACCAAAAAGTGTTTAGCTGAAAGCCTTGTTTCCCATCAAAAATAGATGCAGTGGAAAATTTTCAAGCAGCCCTATATTTAACCTCCTTGGATCAAAATTCAGTTGTTGGACCGAGGGAGGCTCACAGAGGTTTTTTCTGCTTTTGTTAGGGTGTCTGTTTTTTCACTCATGACATCTGTCTGCTTTTCCAGCTATATTCAACCTTGTTATAATTCTTGCTATTGCAGCATTTTACTGTGCTCAGAATGCTAGTTCCCACTGGACTCAACTTGCTGGGATATGTGCAAACTCAAAGGTTCTTTCAAGGGGTGCGTCAATCTTGCTTTTTTATTTTGGCTGGGTTTTAATAAGCAAATGTGAGTAGCTGTATCCACTGAACACTGCATATGCACAAAACATAGCATCACTGCGATACAGTTCTTAGCTCTTTGCCCAAGGTAGTCTTGCTTTGGGATGTTGTGGGTGCAAACAGTATACGTGAGTTTAAGGGGTAATGGGCTAAGTGCTTGAAAGAGAACACCCATTGGGCAAGCTAAACAGATAAATCACATCAATCTCAGGAATTCCTGAGTGGAATATAGTTGAAGGCTGGGGACTTATTCTGGGAAAATACTGTATTTGATTGCTTGTGCTCTCTTCTCTTGGCTCTGACTTGTGGCTGCTTTTGGAAGCAGGATACTGAGCTAAACGGACCTTTGATCTGAATTGGCATAGCCATCCTTGGGTAACAACAAGTACACTGATAAATGAGTAAGTGTGGGCTTTGGCAATCTGGAATTCAGGAGAATTTGTCAGAAATGAAACTCCTTCCTCCAAGAAAAGTGTAAGCCAATCAAAAAAGATATGAGCATAGGGATAGAGAATTTCATCGGAATAGGTTGTGATTCTGGAATCTCAAGTCTGTTGATTTTTTTTTGCTTTTGCAGCTTCCATTTCTCTTTCATTTCTTCTTGTAGCAGTAAGAATTGGCTACAACTGTGTCCTGAATACAACTGTGAGGCTTTTTGGGTGCTCTTCCAAAGTTGGTGGGTAGGACATTAGTGTAAGACTCCTGCAGAGTTCACTGGACTTTGTATTAAGACAAGAAGAGAAAACAAAGCAAATATTGAAATTCAGGGAGGAAAATTGTTAATATGACCTACATTAGTTTTAGTATGTGTTATGTTCTGTCATTAGTTCAGTGTTAGAATGCAGTTTGTAGCCAGAATCTATCAGCAACTAGCAACATGTGGTGTTTCTTAAGCAAAAGTTGATTGCTATTCTTTATTGCTTGTTTTGCATCTTAGCACTTTTAAAGAAATATCTTTCCAGATATTTTAAATTGTTTTCATGGCAATTTAATTTAGATCTCTTCATGACTGCTAAGCAGTGCTATGCTTTTTTAGCCTTCACAGGCATTAATGGTCCAATCTGTAAATGAGCATATGCTTAGTTTTGTAAGACAGCAGCTAATTTTTTTCTGTATTTTTAATAAACTCTTCAGAAGTTTTACAATTTGAAAGTAGATATATCTAGTTATACTCCTGTGTACTCAAGTTTACTTGGTAGTTATATTGACCAAAATAGATAGGGTCTCTTTTATTTCTTTTCCTGACAGGGTATACATTTTTCCTTCAAATTTCTGTCAGCAAAATTTGATTATAGTACATTGTCAGTAGGTGACCAGTAATTTCCCTCTTCCCTGTTATTATTTTAGAATTATTTTAAATAAATATTTGCAAGAAAAGATAATAGCCAGACAAAGTTTGAAACGAAGAAATAGTTTGAGTATTGTTGAGAAGGAGATTCATCATTCTAGTACCAAAATTGTGGCGGGAAAGAGGACGGAGAAAGGAAAGCACAATATTGAAGTATAAGAGTGAGCTCCTATGGTACCACTTTCCAGCTGTTCATGTGTGGAATCCAAATACTTTTTGAAACAGAGTGCTACACAGTCAATTAGCTTTACTTCAAGTAATCATTGTATAAGGAAGAAATTTTAGTACATTAGAATTCATGAGTTGGAAAAAGTAGCAAAAAAATTATGTCCATGTTTTCCTCAAAATGCAGTGAAAATATGTAAATTCTTTTAATATTAACTTGGAAATTTTGTGAAGTGAAAGAAGAGATTGTAATCCTATCTCTAAAGTGTGTCAAGAATAGCAAGAATAGTGCAGCCTCTCTCACATCATTTGTATGCCTTAATCTGTGTCTTAATGATAGTGTCAAGAAGTGAGAAGCAAGTAGAGTTGCCAAATCTGTCCACTCTTTTGAAACTGGAAGAATTGTGGGAAGTAATTGGGTGCAAAATAAACATGTGTTCACAAGTAATTGGACTGAGACTATTACATTTCTTCCATTTAAGTAGTAGGTAGTAACTACTTAAACTTCAAGGAAAAGAGAAGATTACATCCCGCAAAACTTTCTCATGCAAAATAGTCTATCCTCATGTCAGTGATCCTGGTTACTTTAAAGTGTCTGCTTGAGAAAAGGTTTGTCAAATCATGTCTTTAAATGGGAGAGGGGATTAGGAAACAACAAACAAAATCGAACTTGCACTGGCAGTTAACTTTTGGGGGTGTGGGGCAGAGAATGGACAATGAATATCACCATCTTTTCAATGTTCAGTACTATCAAAACTGTTTTTTTTACAGGTAACCCTTTATTGGCAGAAAATCTGTGAAAGAGTCAGTGAAGAAAAATGCTATGGTAAAATACATGTAAAGAATCTCATGCAAAAACCCAGAGAGTTAAGGGATATATCTTCTACAGGTTTAGGAAATGATGAGTGTAAATTGAAAAAGTGTTTCTGTGCTTAAAAAGCCTAATTGCCGTTGTGTATATCAGTCTCTTGTCTGTTTTATACAGCTGTTTGTGCTACCTCACTGGTGTTTTTGAAACAAACAGTATTTTTACAAGGGTCACTAATTTGGATTGGGATATAAGAAATAGTTGTTAGTTTTATGGGTAGTAAAGCTGAATATAATAATTTGCACTTTTAAACAAGCTGCTTCATTCTGTATGTAAAACAAAATAACTTCAATATGCTTGGTTTTGTAATTAACAAATGTAGAGTTGATCAAAAATATCTTCCCTAGTATGATGCATGGAGATTAGGTTAGACTGTGTTACAGAATAATGTGATAATAATGATTTCCTTAAGAGAGTACAAAAGCAGCATCTAAATTTCAACTGACGTTTATTGACACACAGCATCAGTTGGGAGCCCCATCAAACTTCCTATTCTTTTCTGTTTACCACCTCCTGCTTTTATTTACAGTCAGCATATCTGTTAATTAGCCTCAGGTAGAGCCAGTTCTAAGAAGATCTCTTGTCTTCCTGGTGATGGCCCCATGAGGTGACCATGTAGACACAGTCTGTGAGTGAATTAATCTTTAACTCATTAATTTCAGTGCCTGGTTCAGAAATGTTTAACTTCTGGCTTGGTTTCCTACTCAGCAATTTGTATCTGGAGAATTGTGTGCCTTGACTCTCATTGACTTCAGTGTCATGAACACTTCCCAGTGAGCTCTCAGCATCTCATGGTTACCTCACTGGAAGTCATATTTTCTTGTAGTTTTTTGGTTTGCTATGATTGGACCAGAATGCAGATAGCTCGTTGGTGACTTCCAGGTAAATGCTCTGTATCACTGAGGTTATTTACCTAGTTTTCATTGCACTTTTGCAGAATAAAATTAGTACTTCACTTCCTCAGCTATCTCTGTTGCACAATATCTGAATGCAATATTTTGCAAAAAATCTGATGTAACAGTACAATGCCTGGATCTCACAAGGGGGTACTCTGTAGGGAACCATACTATTTTATACAGTCTTGCCAACCTTGGTTAGATCTTGTGATGATATGAAGCTGTTTATAGCCACAATCTGAATGCTGGAAGTGGTGGTTGTAGTGCACTTCTCTCACAGCAAGGCTTTTTTATTAGAAAAGAAAAACGTTGCTGTTATATTTCCAGGAAAAATTCAGGAGCATGATTCGGAGATCTCCTGCCCAAGTCTACAAGGTATGCTAGAAGTGCTCTGAGAGGTGTGAGCTGATCTGTGCATCTCACTGGGGTGTTAGAAATCTTGTAGTTTCAGCGTTAATGGTTGTGTTTGTTTCATCTGAAACTTAAGAAAAGAAAGACTGGGCCACTTATCTGCACAGTCAGCTGTAGGTAATACCTTAAAATGATGACCAAGTTCCTCATTTTTACCAGAATGCCATTTATTTCTTCTGCGTCCTCCAGTTGAGGAGTAGCCAAACTCTAAAGACCTAAGCATAGGTTATGGGTGCCCTTGAAATCCTGCCCAGAGCAAGTGCAAGTATGGAAAGCCATAATGTACACACTGTGGTAGTGTGAGCATTTTTATAATTTAATGAGAGCTTTACTGATAAAACTTCACTGCTTTGGTTTAAAAAAAGCAATAATAATAATAATAATGAAAAAGTAAACCCACCCCCCAACAGTATAATCCCTGGAATACATCCAACTTTTATACTGGAAAAGTACCTCAAAGGAGTATGACTTTCTCTCTTCAGTGTGGAAGTAATTGTGCTGATCTAAAACTTACTATGCTGGCACAACTGCATCCCAATGTCTAATTTTTGTGGATAGGCAGACCCAGGTGAAGTAACTTAGTTTTAAAGGAATTAGAACCCCTAATTCCTTTAAATCAAATTCCTAAGACATCCAGGTGTCCAGGATGCTGTGAAAAGAGACCGAAAAATCAAAAAAGAGAAGGTCAATACTTGCTGCTGATGGCTCATGGCTTTGGAGGGTTAGTGGTGACGCAGCATTATGACAAAAAATCAATGGAAAAGTATCAGTGAAAGTTTCCACCATCTTTAATTGTAAGAAGCCAATGCTGACTGACCTGTTAATGTTTCATAGGGAAAGTTGACACTGAGGGGAAAAGGTGGGTGATAGTTGTTCAAAACATGTTAACTGCTTCTATGTATTTTGTGCTCGAAGGACAGAGAGATAAGATGCTGGAAATGTTTTCTAAAATTCAGTGGCCCTTCATCAGTATTTTATAGGTACTGTTTAAGCCATCTTTGTTAAGGAGAAGCTCCTTTACTGTATGCTGTCATCTTTCAAATCTCATCAAGGCAGCACCAGGATTTTTTTGCACAGATTTCCTTTGACATACAGCCTCAATAAGTATGGAAATTACAACTTAAATCTCTTTTCTTTTTCTTGCAAAGCAGTGCAGTGCCCAAATTCATTGAATTTCAACTTTTATTTTTTCTTAATGTTGAAAGACAGATATGCAAATTTTACTAACAATATGCATGATTAAATTTAGCTGTAAATTCCAGTCAGGGATTTCTGCTTTGTTTATTGTCCAAGTCAATATGTCTGTGGAGAAAACCTCCCGCTGTGCAGGAATACATAGTCAGCTACTTGGAAAAGTGGAAAGTTTAATTATGAGAGTTTATTCTGGAAAAAGGTAAGTAAAGCAAGCACTCGTTTTTGGGTTGGTGTTTTTTTTTGTTATGACTTCAGCTAACAGAAGTGCAACGTATATGGTTTGTTTTGACACTGACTGTTATCAGACAAACCACTTGATTTGTCTTTAACCTGGTCGTCTGTGTAACGGAGGGGGTCTGGACGAAAGTAGAGGTGTTGTGGTTTAACCCCAGCCCGGCAGCTTACAGCCGCTTGCTCACTCCCCCCCGGTGGGATGGGGGAGAGAATCAGAAGGGTAAAAGTGAGAGAGACTCGCAGGTTGAGATAAAGACGGTTTAATAAGTAAGGGAAAAGCTGTGCACACAAGCAAAGCAAAACAAGGAATTCATCCACACCTTCCCATGGGCAGGCAGGTGTTCAGCCATCTCCAGGAAAGCAGGGCTCCATCACACGTAATGGTGACTTGGGAAGACAAACACCATCACTCCAAACGTCCCCGCCTTCTTTCTTCTTCCCCCAGCTGTATATGCTGAGCATGCCGTCATATGGTACGGAATAGCCCTTTGGTCAGTTGGGGTCAGCTGTCCCAGCCGTGTCCCCTCCCAGCTTCTGGTGCACCTGGCAGAGCATGGGAAGCTGAAAAGTCCTTGATTTAGTATAAGCACTACTTAGCAACAACGAAAACACCTCTGTATTATCAACACTGTTTTCAGCACAAATCTAAACCACAGCCCCATACTAGCTACTATAAAGAAATTTAACTCTCTCCCAGCCAAAACCAGCACAAGAGGTCATGAATAAGTGATGCATTTCTTAAACTTGCAAGGTAGATCGTGACATAAATGAAGTAAAATCCAAGTGTGAAGAAAAAAGAAGTATAAACACATGTATTGCTGAGAATATCTTCATTAAAATATAGTTTACCCTATGAAGATATTAGCATCAAGTTGCCTGAAAGATGCAAATTTCCTTTGTTGCTTTCTCATAAGTTATTTTGATTTTTGTGTGTGGTAACAGTGAAGTATCTTTGCACGAGGTTTCTGAGTGGAAGGGTAAATTATTGCTGGGGAATATGTGTTATAAACGATATACAGACATATTCTCATGTTTATAACAGAAAGCTCTCCAAGATTTTAATTACTAGAGTGGTTCCCATTTCTTTAGTTTTTATATGTCGTTTACATGGAATACATTTTATCTAGCTAGCTATACAAAAAAACCACTGCATGCAAAAAAGGTGTTTCTCCTGCCTACCTAGAGTATATGTAATTCTGTAACAATCTGTATTCCTCTTTGTGATTCAATGCATATTTCTCCTTTCTAAGCTTGTTCAACTGTAATATGAAGAATGTTTTTATGATAATTCTACAATGGATGATAGTAATTAGATTTATTCTAAGCCAATAAATTTTTTAAAATTGTGTTATGGCTAATGTTTGGGTTGCATGACTTTCATCAGATGTATAGGCATATTCTTTTTTTCTTTGCCTCTGTGTAGGACTGATCCATGACCTGAGCTTGTAGGTTCTACAGTAGTACAAATGGTACATGATAATTGTGTGTGAAGAAAGGCTGGCAGCTTTACAGAGGAAATTTCTGCACCTGTAGGTAGGTTCAGGATAAGCAATTGCCTGTAACTTCCCTTCCCCCATACTCTGCATTTCTACAATACAACTGCCCTTCTAATGCTTTCACTGAGTCTCATTAAATGGTCCTGTGTGTACGACATTAAATGTATTTATGGTAGAGTGGGAGTTTTGTTCTGAGTCACTGGTGCATCAAGAGTTTCTTCATAATATTCCTCTGGTTGCCTAATACAGCGAGACAGGCACCAGAGAGGCATGTACACTGGTGCCTTATGGTAACGATCCTCGAGCCCGAATCCTAAGAGGTGTGGAGGTGGCTAATTTCCTGTAGAACTGAGTGGGAGTTTAAGTTCCTAAGGAGGATTTAGGAGCCTAAATACCTTGGAATTCTCCATGAATAAAGCTTAGTTGCAGTATAGCCCCTTAATTCTCCATACATCCCTGCATTCTTCCGTACATGTTCCTCGTTGGCTATTTACTGTTAATTGGCAATTTGGATGCTTAATTATGCTTCTGTTTTGGGATATGTTTCTTCCTAGTATTTCTTTGGACTGTCTGTTCCTTTTCAGCTCTTTCCACTCTTACACTTTGTGTCCCTAATAAAGGCACTAGCACACTTAACTTCCAATGACTAGCTTGCCTCTCACATTGGCACGTATGAAACATAAGACCTTTGGTATTAATAGAGCTAGCTACCGTGTAAAGATGCTATAAAAGGAATCATTAAGGCTCAAAATTGACAGGGATTTGACTATTTTGTCCACTCAGTCTGTTTTTTGACCAATGCATGCCCAATATGCAAGTTGCATATTAGTCAAATTCCACTTTGTTTGACTGACAAAAAGGGTAGGGCTAGGGGTACGCACCACAGGTAGTTAAATAACGCAAAAGCTTATGTCGGTCTAATGCTTTTGTCACTGAAATGACTTTGCTGGTTGCTCTTCTGAAACTAGTAATAGTAAAACAGGGCATAAATCAATCGTTCCTCTGGCTGTGTATGATCTGACTTCTCCATTCTTTAGTTCATTACACAGGTTATCTGTAACTGAAGCGCACAATGAAAGCCTAACGCTTTCTTCCCGTACTAGACTTTTAACTTCCACAGTACAATTTTCCTTAAAGTGTAGCAGAAGTGGAAAGGAATGAAAACAGACATAAACAAGGACTGTAGTGTTAAAGAATGCTCTGTAAAATGTACCATCCTTCAATCACAGTGCATCTTTTTTCATGTGATCATGAACCAAGTTTTCCTCAGGACCACAGTGGTCATCATCAAGAGGGATTCCTTGCCCTCTGTCCAAGTAGATGAAAGTGACTGGAAGAAATCAAATAACATACCGATGTTGGCTTCTGCTGCTGCCCAAATGATGAGCTAGACAAGCTGCGCTAGGGGGGATGGTGAGGGAAAGAGAAAGCTTCTAGGCCTAGGAGGAGCAGGGAAAGGGTGAGCAAGTGGAGGCGGGGGGTCCTGATTCTTTCAACACAGTTGGTATTGTACCACACTCCTTTTTTAAAAGGTGAGTAAAGTTATCCTGGGGGAAGGAGAATGCAGGGAGTGGTTTCCAGCCCCTGAGTGGGATGACAGCATTGTCTTATCTGTGTGGCTTATGGACTTTGACAGAGAAAGCCTAAGAGCACATGATGCTGAGGGTATATAAGCCACCAACCACACAGGAAAGAGGAAATCAAGGACTGGTGGCCAGGGTGACAGGATTTTTGGATGGTGCAGCTAAATGGATCAAAGAAAGAGTGTTGGAAGGGCAGTGAATAAGGTGAGTATGGAAGGGGGCATGTGCTCTGTGTTGCTGTTGCCTTATTGCAAAATTGTTTCCCTTCAGTGTTGTTTGCAAGAATAAAGCTGATTTATGAGAGTAAATTGGTTTCTGGACTAATACCAGTGTTTTTCTCAGCTAGTGGTATATGAACAGTTTTCATACAATCCCAGTTTTGCCACAGTTCTGGCTATGAGTCATCTTAGTGGATTATAAAGAATGCTAAAATAGTAAAAAAAAAAAGTTTTAGGAGTAGGATACAGTTTGCAGTAGTGATTTAAGTGCTTAGATATCACAGACTGCTTTTTCTTGTGAAACTTGTTTTCTTTCTGTATATTCAATAAAGGGACATTAATTAATTAAAGAAATTAATGTGATTGACTGTTTCTTGTAGCTCAGAGATTCATGCTGCTTGGCTAATCGATGGCCATGAGTGTTCCATGTGTAAGTAGTTAGAAACCTTTTGTTTTATTCGTGCTGATTTTTATCACAGGGCATCATCGCTTGTACTGAGGAACACCCCAGGTGGACCATGGCCCTTGCACTCCCCCTCAGTGAGGGGTGCTTTCAAAGGGCCGTATATATTGACACATCAGTGCAAGGCATAAACATATTCCATAAATAATCTCATAGGATCAGAGACCAACTTAAGTGGAGACAATGAGAATATGGTAAACCAGGTCAGGAACACGTACGATGTTGGTGATCCTTGAGGGACACCCTGCAACTCTGCCAGTGGCAGCATGGCTTCTTCCAATCTTCTCTTCAGCTGTGGGGTTGTTGCCTAATGCCATATGCTAGGCCTATGTATTTAATTATGAACCTTGTATTTAAAAGTGTTCTGGTTTTGGCTGGGATAGAGTTAATTTTCTTTATAGTAGCTAGTATGGGGCTATGTTTTGGATTTGTGCTGAAAACAGTGTTAATAATACAGACATGTTTTAGTTGTTGCTAAGTAGTGCTTGTACTAAATCAAGGACTTTTCAGCTTCCCATGCTCTGCCAGGTGCACAAGAAGCTGGGAGGGGACACGGCTGGGACAGCTGACCCCAACTGACCAAAGGGCTATTCCATACCATATGGTGTCATGCTCAGCATATACAGCTGGGGAAGAAGAAGGAAGGGGGGGGCATTCGGAGTGATGGCGTTTGTCTTCCCAAGTCACCATTATGTGTGATGGAGCCCTGCTTTCCTGGAGATGGCTGAACACCTGCCTGCTGATGGGAAGGAGTGAATGAATTCCTTGTTTTGCTTTGCTTGCGCATGTGGCTTTTGCTTTACCTGTTAAACTGTCTTTATCTCAACCCACAAGTTTTCTCACTTTTACCCTTCTGATTCTCTCCCCCATCCCACCAGGGAGGAGTGAGTGAGTGGCTGTGTGGTGCTTAGTTGCTGGCTGGAGTTAAACCATAACAAAAAGCTATCTAGCTGCTCTTAAACCAGTATTGTTAACTTTCTACCTAATGATGCTGATTAAAACTAAAGATGTTTGTACTTAGTCATCTTGTTTCATGATCAGATGCATCTGGGAACTCACTCTATAGAATCTTGTTAGAATCTTCTAAATCTTTCTGAATGCCAAATGCAACCAACTGAAATGTCCAGACATTAATAGATTTAAAATTATTTTTAGCCTAATCTAAAAATCACAGCACATTTTTACATAGAAGTGTTGGTGCCTCCCACGCACTGGATTTTTTCTAGCTTTAATGTAGTGTAAATAAACATTTCTTACATGGGAATGCAGAATATAAGTGGCTTGTCGACTGATGTATTTTCACCTGCTCTATATGTGTTAATACAGTACCATATTAGTACTGTATTAATCAGTGCTCATGAGAGATTATGCTGGTGGAAAACATGGTCATGGGATTTGACCTCCTTGGAAGCAAGGGCTTTTCCAGGTCATGAAAGGCTACATATTCAGCTCATGACTAGTGTAGAACTCTTTTTGTGTCATAACTGAAATACTGACACCTGGTTTGCACTTAAAAGTGTTATCAAGGAGGCCTGTCAGGGAGGAATATGATTTTTTTGCTGACATAGCTATGCCAGCAAAAACCCTAGTCCAGAAGCTGTGTAAGAAGTTCTTTTACCTGTGCATTTTACTTCTCTTGAGGGATAGGTATAAGTTGCTTGGGAAGAGGAGTCTTGTTAGTATAATTTCTATATTAACCTTTCTAGTGTAAATCAACTGTAGGCCTCATCCTACAGGGACTCGTATGCAAGTTTATCACTGCACACAGAGATGATATATCATAGCCTACGCTTACGTCGCTCTGAAGAACGACCTCTAGAGCGACTCTAAGAATAGTATCTGATCTCTGTCTCCTGTTCGTCTTCTGTCTACAGGGTTGTCTTACAGCTGCAAGTTGCATGAATAATGCCTGGCAATGCATGAATTTTCATGCTTAGCATCTGTCCTGTTAGTGGTTCTAGTCTTGAAGATAGTTTTGGGGCCACACTTAGGAGACAGTATAGGCATAACCATTGTTTAACTGAACTACTTGCAGGAAGAAAGGAGGCTGGATGCAGATATAACAATGAAAAGGAAGGAATGAAAATCCCTAGCAGTGAAACTTGTGATGTGCAATACACAAACTAAAGGATGAGAAGTACAAAAGTGGAAGCTACCTTGGGTAAATCAGTTCCAGAAAAAATAAGCAGGTGGAAACACTTGATGGATCAGGATTGTCCTTTGCTGATCCTACATGCAGCACCATAAATCACAAGTAGATCTAAAGAAGTTGGTAGTGGAACAGGAGAGTAGAAATGGTGTGAGTGAACTCAGATTATGACTAGAAGCCTTCCCTTGTCTCTTAAGATGCAGTTCCTGTATGCGTCTAATTATCTTTCATTTAGATAGTCTACCTTAGTTGGAATTGATGACCTAAAGAGTGGGCTCTTAGTGTTTGTCTGCAGGAAGGACTCCCTTTTCTCTTATGCAGAGAGAGACCCTAACTAGAAATTACAGCTAGCCTCAAGTGTATGCATATTTTGTATTTGTTCAAGTTATTTCATAACGTCAGAAATTAAGGCTGGACCAGATACCAGAATACATTATTTGCACTAGCAGAAATAATTTCACATCACACTCTGCAGGAATTTGGATTTGTTCTATTTTAGGGCTTGAAACAGGAATAGCTTGAATGAGCTAGGCGATGTTTTATTTGAGACAAAGGTTTCCTTTTTCCTCAAAGGTTTTTTCAAGAGATGCGGAAAGCCCGTTTCAAATAATACTGCCAGAGCCAAAGCTGCATGTGTAAGCTCTGTGGTCCTGCACTGAGGTTGATTAATCAGCCAAGGTTAATAGAAATCGGTATTTTCACTTCAAGTCCTAGAGACTTACTTTGGAAATGCATGAATTTGTAGGTTTGCAGCCTCCCTGACAGATGAATCTAGTCTTGAGGATGGTAAGTAGAGATGTAACTATGGCATTGGATGCGATCATAATCATAAAAGGGAGATATTTTGAGATACAGAAATTGCAAATTCAATCCCTGCTGTTACCAGTCCAGCCACAGGGGCCATTTAACAAAAGATTCCTGAGTTAATGATTGCTGTTCTATGACAGGGATATTGGACTTATTATACACTGAACACAAAGGTCTCTGATCCATATTCGTGCCTTGTTTCCTGCTTGGGGTTCAGCACTGCATGGTGGTAACTGTCTACTTCATGCAGGAAAACGTTCTGCTGTGATATCAGTGAGCGATAGTATCAGAAAAACATCCATTTTCCATGAATTTAAACTATTACCGCAGTTAGGTGCAATTATTGAGAATCCCTGTAGAGTTGTACAAAAAAATGTTGTCTCTGTCCAAAGATGTTGATTCTGGAATGTAGCAGTGCCAGTCTATGACATTCTTAGTTTGG
Organism: Ciconia boyciana; assembly: GCF_034638445.1. Taxonomy (NCBI): domain Eukaryota; kingdom Metazoa; phylum Chordata; class Aves; order Ciconiiformes; family Ciconiidae; genus Ciconia; species Ciconia boyciana. The sequence goes on from NC_132935.1 coordinate 154,129,779, forward strand.
GGTCTCAGGGGCTGCTATAAATTGTATCCTGGAAAATGGTTACCAGGACTATATAGTGCTGCATTTCAAGCTCTATTTTAAGTACCAGTGGCTTTGTCAAACTATACATGTAATTTAAATACAATTTATATGGTGAAAATATGTTGAAGATGAACCAATGGAAGAAGATGACTTCATAACAAAGAATATTGACTTTGCATATTAACTTCATTAACTTAATGCTGTCTCTTGTGTACTGGAAAATTGTTCAAGTGAGAATAATAGCTTTTGAACTACTTACAGGCTAATAGGTAGTGATTGTAGTCACTAAGACTTTGAATAGCTGTGGCTGTTGATTACACAGATTAAATGTGAGTGCAGTTTTCAATATGGCTGATTTTCAAAAACCTAATTTTCTGTCCTTCCTTTTGACTTTCATGGCTAATGACACTGACTTTTAATGCATATTAAATTCCGGGAGTGGGAAATTAAATTCCTCTTCCTCCATCTTATAGAAGAGACATGAGTGCAGAAGCATGCCATATGCTTGTTTTAAATTGTTCAAGATTGAAACTATATTAGTCAAATATAAGATTGCATTAGTGGTAATTCCCATACAGTGGGACATGCTCTGTTTAAACAGCTGATTGGTTATAGATGTTTGTAGTATTCATAGCACTAATTTTTCATGCACTCCATCCCTTATGTTTTTTTCCTCATATCTGAACTGTCTGTGTGTCTCTTTGCATCCACTGTGATTTCTCAGTGAATGCTGGTTCCCAAGTTCTTTCTCTATTCTCTCCTTTTTTTTTCTCCAGGGCCTAATTATGAAACAGCTTCAAATAAATACAATTTTTTAACAAAAAACATTCTGCTTCCTGTGAACAATGGGCTGAATTTTTCTCTTTATTCTTGGGGAGTTCTTATTCAGTTGGAGTGCTTTGCAGTTGGCTAGGCCTGAGATTTCTGGGAGCTGTAATTGTGTCTCATTAATTCTTACAGTAATGTAGGGTAACTATAAGGAGCATGCAATTAGTGGTCTGGTCAATGAATAGAGCAGTTAATCAGCAGACAAAGGATGGGGCTCAGGACCTATTAGGCTGAAAGGAAGTGTTACTATTGTCACAGGCAGTAGGAATGCATGCAGACATGCCTTAAAGTTGAACTGTTGAAGGGAACTGTGTATGTCTTTTTGCTAAACCAGTTTTCCTACCTATTCCACTACTTGAGAGAGATTCCTTTAAGGTTGCCTGTTAGAAGTCAGAGACCATATAGGAGGTTTTGACAGACTGAACAGACTGCTTAGTGTATTCTCTCACCTTAACAGAGGCAGCCCCAGGGTTTATCAAAAATAAAAAGTGGCCAAAGAGATGTAAGGCGTCCTTAGCTGTTCCTCCTCATCAGAAAAATGGTCGGTGAATGGAGGAGACCGATAAAGTTTAAAGTAGCCATTGTGTAGATTGTCACTCAGTCATACTCTGCATGTTTGTCTTCAGAATGAACCTTGTTTGTTCTGAATGGCTGTGCTTTCAGTGCATGTAAATGTATGCAAATACTCATAACAGTTTAAAAATGGTAGCTCTTACGGTACCAAATAACCTTTCCTACTTTTATGAAGCCCTGTCTTTTAGTATAGCTAGGGTTTAAAATGCAAAAATTACTCCAACTCTAGACAGTGCTTTGGGGTTTTTTGTTAGCTCCAGATCAGAACTTCCAGTTGTTTCTGCCTTTGAAAACATATGAACCTCATGAATCCTGTGAAATGTTATGACATATGATGATTATAAAGAAAAAGGCTTTATCAATAAAACACTGCCCTTGAGTAACTCTTATTTCTAGTAGGCATTGCTTCAAATAGAAAGTCATTTCTTCTCTTAAGTAAAAGAGACACTTGGCATAAAAAAGCAGTAATTAAAATAACTTTTTTTTGGGGAAAAAAAGGGGATTGAACTTTAATAATTAACTTATATCCAGAGCCTAGTGTTTTTCTCAAAACTGAAAGTAATTTTTTACTGTCTTCTTTGTATTAACAGGTCTGTGGCTTTATCTCTTCTCATGGTATTCACATCAGCAGCAAGCAACGTTAGAAGAATAAAGTCTCTCAGGCTTTATATTAAGGATTCAATTATTCTATATAATTAGCCCTGATTTGTTAAATATTTGAAACATTTTCCACTCTTAGGTATGGAACAGTGTACTGGAGTGATCAGAACCACAAATGACTTGTACCTTTACTCAGAAAATGCTTCTTATCAAATAATAAGGAAGATTAAGCCTAAGTCTCTCTCTCTCTTTTTTTCTGTTTGGATTTTATTCCCGCAAGAAATACCAGTTTTGTCCACAATATCTCGTGTATTTCTATTCCCTTGAAATACAAAGAGGCAATGGATTCTGGTATAAATTAGGTAGATTTAATGACATATATGAGTTGTAACTTGTGCCTTGAATATAAAATACTTGAGTGAGGCATAAGGTATTTTGCTGATGCCATCATTGTCACCCGTCTGGTGTTTCATTCTTCTGTGCCTGTTTTTGAAACACTTAGGGGCTGTGGAGTCTTGGGAATAACAGTTTTTGTATGCCATACATAGCAAATCTTTCCAAGGTCACATTTTCCTTTACTGTGTCTTCTTTTGAGGAAGCAGGGCAGACTTACCCTGCAAAATGAGAAAATGGTACTACTTCCACACTCAGAAGCTGGCTCTTACCTCATATATATGCTACTTTTCCATTTAATTAGAAAGTAATTTCTCATCTGCTGTCAGACAGCAGCAAAAAAGTTGCTGCTCAGTATCACTGATAAGCATTACAGATTGAACAGAAATTACCTTTTTTTTCCCCAGTAAAGTTTTTCTTGTTGAAACACAGGTTCAGTCACGGGGGCTATTGATCTGGAAGGGGTCTTAAATAATTCTAAAGTCACTGAAATATTAGTTGGGGAGGTAGCAGATTAATTGTGGTCTTCCGTAAGAGCACAATGTTATGACTGGAATGGGTGTTATGATACAAATGATAATTTGTAAAGATTTATGAAATGTTCCTTAATATGTAAAGATTGATTAAAGGTCTTTAACCTTCTTTTAAATTAACAGAATATCCATCTCTATCTCTCTTTACGTAGACACACATGTATTTTTACTTAGCAATAACAACTAGTGTTACTCTGATGGATAGTGTAGGGTAAGAGAGATTAAACAACTCTGTTGCTGTTTTGAGAACTTCTCTTTTTCTCTTTCATAGTATAATGTAAATCTTATCTGGTGTACCTGGCCTGTTGCACAAGTCTCAACTCTGCAACAATCCCAGAGCAGAAAAAGTTTATCGATGCTAACTAAAAATGTAATATCACTGTATTTTAAAGTGCATTAGCTTTAAGTAAATCCTTCTGCATGTGTCCTGTTTCTTCTGGTGCAAGATGACATTGACTGTCGTAACATAAACACATGGAGGTTGCTCTCTAATTTAGAGCTAGTTGTCTATGCTGCTTCATCTGTTGTCAGAACAGAGAGAAAGTGTTGCTCTCTGGCCAGTTGTCCCTTCTGTTTTAAACTTTGTTCATGAGTACATTTATTCTTTAAGTGGCAGGTCTGACCTTGTTGAAGTTGCTGCTTAAGCTGGTACTGTGACCAAATCACCCTCCCATTATGAAAGAGACCCTAGATAATTAAGAAAATACTATTTTTAAAAGATGGCTGAAATGAAGTGAGGTGAATACCTCCATAGTGAAAATCATTCCGTTATAACTATTTCATATATTATTTATACAGCATTTCTATCCTGAAGACTCATCTTAGGGATCAGGCTGTGCTGCACACAACCAGTAAGTAATTTTCTCAATCAGTTGAGGAATAAATTTGTACAGTGTACAATACTGCTGAGAGAAAGAGATCACTGAAGTCTCCCCTTTTTTTACCTAGAATGAGATTGGAAGAGCGAGCTATTTAAGTCCAAAACTGTGACTGTAAGAGTGCCTTCTTCACTGCAGTCTAGCCCTGGAGACACCTCAGCTCCGTGAGCAACTTTATTGTTCCATGGTGCCTGGCATGCCGTTGCAGCTGAGGGCCAAAACAGCCCTGTTTCAGCAGAGCTCATTGCCCTGCTCTTTAAGCTTGGTTGCGATCCAGGAAGCAGATGCTCTGGGATCAGAATTACCTGGGAGAGCTGATCTGGTAAATGTTCCCACAGCACACAATATCCGTGGACAGCTTCATCTCCTCATAAAATGCAGTGACAGCAGCTACCGCTGGGAGAAAGATGGTGCAGCTCCCTTTTATATAACATTATAGTGGCTAGATAGTAATCCAAGAAATGTCCGAGTGGGCTTGCATCCATGTTGTATATTGCCTTGCAGACTATCCTAGCTTCTAGAGTAGAGGCTAGTCTGAACTAGCAAAAGGAAATAGTTCTAGTCCTTTAATGGCTTTGCATATGAAATGGTTTGTCTGGAATTTGAACCAGAATCAATTCAGTGACCCAGAAGAGAATATCGAGTATTGGTGTGTGGCATGCTCTGTGCAATTTGTCACAGCAAATAAGCTGCTGTATAGGCTACTTGCTGCAACTGTTGTATAACATTTTCTATATACAGTTTCTTTAGCAAGCCTGCCTGACTGTAACAAGAGCATGAATTAAAATGGCTAGGAGCAAGAAAAGGTAGTCTTTCTGATGGCCGTGCTGAAAGAAAATTTCTTGTGACTGTTGCTCCTCATTTCACTGTAGTCTATACTAAAGTAGGAAATAAAACCCTTCCTGACCCGTTGTTCCAGCTGTGTTTGAACTATGATGATTTGGGGCATCTATATACAACTTAGAAATTATGGTTGACGTCATGACATTGTTATATTGCAAAATATCTCTGCATATCTGCTTTTGCTCCCAAACGCCTGCTGGAGGGATAATGGACGCTGTACTTAGTGAATATGTTTTGACTTGCATATGAGAAGGACTGGTGGCACTGGGAAGACTTGTTTTCTTGCAAAGACCTAGAAAATGCAGTGCAGAAAATGTCCACATTGGCAATAGCATGATGACAGATATTAATTCACTGACAGAGAGGAAAGAAACTTTTTTTTTTTTTTTTGAAAGAATGAAATATTTAACTGAAGGACCACAGGAAGGTAGGGGAAGTGGTTTGACTACAAAGGTGCCCCATGTCCTAAAGACAAGTCCTGAAATGTATGAGAAGGATTTTGAGCAGTATGAACTTCTCCCTGGGGTGAAGTCCATAGTGATTGGAATTTGCCCAGAGTTGACACCCCTCAGTTTGAATCCCCTTGCTGTCAGCTGCTATGCCTGCATCAACTTCAAGTTTCATGTGATCCCCCCGAGTTGCACATAACTTTCTTCCTATCCACATTTGTGTCTTACTATCACAAAGTAAGAACAGTCATACAGGATCAGACTAAACATCTGTCTCGCCGGGTATCCTGTTTCTGACAGCAGCCTGGGGGAGCGTATAAGAAAATGTCAAGCATGTAGTGATCCTTTCTTGGTGTACTCTCCTACCTTCTACTGAATCATGGCTTTGGGACTTCCTGAGCCAGAGATAATACTAACATTTTTCATCCCTCCTCTCAATTCCATTAGCGGTGCGAGCCTTGGAGACTTACTTTCTATTCTGTTTAAAACCATTTTCTTATTTTCTTATATGCAGTATCTTATACAAGTGCTCTTTCTTATGCTGAACTGTAAAGCTCATACCTCTTTTTCCCTCTTTGGGATTCTCTTCTTCCTTGACATCTACCAGGATAAGGTAGTTGCTAATTTATTTCTATTTACTCTGTTAGTTAGCCAGTCATTAATGTGAGGGGAAGGGTGTGGGGGTCCCTAGGGAAGCTGCTGGCTGTACAGGCTCCAGCAGGATGGCTCCATTTTAGCTGCTGTGCTAGAGAACAGGGAGGAGTTAAGGTGCTCAGTCCAAGACAAAATAATTGAAAACTAGCAGTTCCAGAAGCCTTTCAACTCCAGAAAACTAGCGTTTCTGTGCAAGACAAACTTGTTGTTCAGCCCAGGTCCCAGGATGACAGGAAGCAAGCCAATTGCCACTTACACTGTTTTAGAATTCTGTGGACCGTCAAACAGTAAAATAATTTATTTGGCTCCTGGTACCCAGCAAGTTGTGGCTGGTTCGTTTCTAAATCAAACCTTGTCTGAAAAGGATAAATGGTGATAGACTGTACACTGCCTCCCTCTCCCTTCTTTGCAGCAGGAAGTAAATGCCTCTGTGGAAGAACTGTGGTGTGAGCAAACACAATATTGAGCCAGGAAATATTTATGCAGGAGCATGTGAAAACCTGAAGGAAAATGTAGATCTAAAAAAATCCCATACCCAACAACTACTTCCCCCTCCCCGCCAAATTTAAAGGAGTTTAAAATTACTTGGTATTTTAGTGCACATGGAGTTTCATAAAATAAATTCTAGTAGTACTATAATTCTGAGTTAGATCAGTTCTTTCCAACTTCAGTATTTGCTGCTTCTCTTGGAGAACTCAATAGGTCAGTGTTGGTATCAGCAGGAAGAGTGGATCCATATCCTTTATAGCTGTAGATGTATAAGTCTCCAGGCTGCTACATTTGAAAAAATTGCCCTTACTACTAAACTGTTATAATTGTACCAATTCTGACTCCTGAAATTCTTATCTTAATATTAGACGGGAAGAAACGAGAAGAGAGGAGGTAATCTCTAAAAACTTCATGCACAGGAAAGAAGCAAGAAATATTAGAGTCATTCTTTGTCACATAGTTGCCGTCTCCAGCTATGACAAAGAGTTTATAATTTTTTTCTATTGCTACTTTTACATGCTGATAGGTTTAAGTGAAGCGATTAAGCCACTGGAACACAAGATGCAGTCTATGTGTCAGCTAATCCAGTGCTGACCCCTACTTTCTAGTCTCTGTGGGAAGGTTCTCTTCTGCTTCAGCATCTTGTCAGCTACTTTGAATGCTCTTAATCCTACTCATATTTTGTGGTATAGGCCAGGCCAAAAATATGTCCTCATAATTCAGTCCAGGCAAATTAGAAGATATTACGGCCCATGTTGAAAGGGTTTGCCTTCTAGGCAAACTCATGACATGATTTTATTGCTCAAATGTTTCACTGTGAAAGCAGTGCCTTGTTCCTCCTCTGTGTCATAGCAAAAATAGGCTGAAATCACCTGCTTTTCCCTCTTCCCCTTCACTTCCAGGTCTCAATAATTTTTGATGCCATGCAGATCTCTTTATGCACTTCTATTTTAGATCAATTCCCCCTCCTCCATCACTTTTCCCTCAAATTTAGAATCCTCCTATTCTCCTTGCCACATGGCCTCCCTGTTGACAGCAATCTCTCAAAGTCAGTCAAATGCTGCTGCTCTTGTTATTGACAAACAGATAAAAGAATCTGGTGAGCAACCTGGCTATAATAAATGGAAAAAAGGTCTTTCTGTCATAAGTTATGTCCTGCTTTTGCATTCTGCTGCTAAACTCTTGCTTGTTGAGACCAATTTTCAATGGATTGATCATGGGTTAGTTTTACATTTTCTGGTTGTGAACTACTTTTGGGTACAACAGGTTGGAGGCCACTTTTTAGAGGCCTAGAAGCAATGCTAATTATTCTGTTCTCTTTTCAGGATTTCAGTCATACAGGGTGATATACTGGTTAAAAAAGTGTGTTCTAAATTTCAGGGATGGGATTTTTTGCTTATGCTAAGGAAACCTTCCCATGCTTTGGGACAGAAAACCTGGTAATAAGCTAGGATTTGGAGGAGAGAATTTTTCATATGTAAAAAGTTTGTTTTACTATCCTCATGGACTGGACTAATACCCTATCAACAAAGCAGCTGCTATGCTAATGGTAGAGTCTGAGCTTTAGGCATAATTTTATGAGTTACTATTTTGGGGAAATAAAACCATACACATTCTAACTTTTACATGAATGTTTCTGACTTAAACAAAAAACTACTGCATTCAGATGCAGTACAGTACTCCTCCTTTTTGTCCACTTGTTTTCATTTTGATTTGTTTGAATGGAGGTGGGTATTGAGCTAGAGGACACAAACATAGACAATGCATATATGCCAGAACCTCAGTTAGGATTATAGACTAAGATTAAAATAAAAATTATAAGTGTGTGCAGCTGTGGTTACATGCCAGTTGGCATGTTTTCTCTGCTGGTCTGCCATTAACCTTTAAATATTTTTTTTTTGTAATAATGACAAAAGTAGTATTGGACTCCAAATGTTGAATCCTTCCCTGGCCTCCGAATGTTGAATCTTTCCCTGCATTTCTGCTTTGGAAAACTTGTACTGTGCTTCCTCCTCCTCCTTTTACTACTACTACTTCTATTATTATTAATTATAGTCAAGTAGTGTTTCAGACATGCTAACTACTACAGGAATACACCAAAGAGATGGCTCTTGATTTGGAGAGCTTACCCTCTGACACAAGAGACAAACCAAGATACATGGATGGAAACTGCAGTGAAACTCTCTATTCGGTAGTACAGCATATGGAAGCTGAGCATATCATTAGCATTATTGTTACTGAGGTTTTTGAAGGCCTCAAGTGAAAGGAGAGGATGAAGGTAGACTTGAAGAATAATGAAGTTGCCATATAGTTATTTATGGGGGTTTCCTGCCTCTGAAGGAGAACATTGCAGAAAGCACCAACACAGTTATTTAAAAACAGAAACAAGTAAGCATGGGAGGTGTCATGGGTGAATTAGGAGCATAAGTCAGTCTCTTGATATACAAAATAGATACGAGGGTCTGAGGAATGGGCTACAAATGCAAGTAAAGATGAAGATACGTATCTTACATTTTATGTAGTAGAGAGGGCCTGTATGACAAGTGATACCCAGGTTAAAATGAAGGAAGGGCATAGGTCCAGTGAGTCATGGATGAACTAGTCTCTAAGGCTAGGTTTAGTGCTCTTGGGCATTGCCTTTCTGTGCTGATGGTCTGGAGAGGTGGGGCTGTGCCTTGTAGACATCCAGATTCTGAATCCACTCCTCCACTCCTGCTTTATCTTCATAAGGTGGCGTGGCTGTTGAAATATGACTTTGTGTGGGTGCTAATCATCACCTGGTTCACTATGAAGCTGTATTTCTAGCCTTTCAGTAGCCCTGTCTGAGCTGCTCTATCCCATCCCTGCCATATTGCCAAGACTGCACAATTTGTATCCAGCCATGGTTTAGCTGTTGCTTTGTACAATGTAGTGTTGGTGCTGTTACAGTTGTGGTTGAAGTCCACATTCTGGAATTGTACGATGATGTTCATGTGCCCATTAATGGATGCTGCTGATACTCTCAATTGTTAAGGTATTGATGTTCTGCTGTGCCAAACACAGAAATTGAGGAGGCCTCGAGTAACTATAAGCAGGATGGACAGTGGGTACTATACTCCAGAGCACCTTTTAATGGAAGTAGAGGCAGGCTTTTGGCAAGGTGTCATACAGGAATGGCTGAAACTTACCTAATGGGTTCTAAGCAAAATTTAAGAGATTTAAAAACATTTTTTAAAAATAGTCAATTTATCTGCCTGTGTGTTGAGAATTCACTGCGGCCTCTCCATTCATTGTGCCAGATTCATTGTGCTCTAACTCCTTTGCTCACCATGTTTCCTACCTTCCAAACCAAGACTTTGATCCTGTGTGCCTCCTCTTCCTCACCCTTCTGCATGAAACTTCCCCTGCCCCTGACATGCATTGCAAGGACCTGGTGGCAAGTGTCCTATGTGTTGAATTAGAATGGTGACAATGAAAGACTGGGTAATTCAGCCACTTTGCTGTCCTTTTCACTTCAGTTATTATGAATTTTAAATCGTATTTATTCACTGAAATGATACCTATGTTGTACTGACTGTGTAGTTTACCATTGGGCTTATTTGCTATGTTTTTAAAACAATGCCTGCTGTCTTATCCATTGCTTTATAGATGTGTAAAGGGCTCTGAAAGCAGTTACATAGTGGAATTTAGCAGTGCATGGTGTATTTTATTAGGATTAAGAGCTTGTAAATTAATATAGTAGTTCTGAGAGCTTCAGGATATACCTGCCTGAAAAAATAGCAATAGTAACTTGATATGATATTTGTGTGTTTGCTTTTAGTTTGCAGAATGTCTCTGAGAGACAAGCTTCCTGCTAACCAATTTATTTTTTAGATAACAAGGATGGTCTAGAAGTACATTCAGAAGGAAAACACAGTAATTAATTTGTCACTGAAACCTGAGGGGTCCTCTTCCTCATATGGGTGATAATGAAGGTTTTGCATGTAATTAGTAGGAATAATTAGCACATTTCTGGTAACAAATAGACTGAGTGGTTCTCTGCAAATAAATTAATTGTTGTGCTAACACAGGCAATTGTCTCTTTATTGTCTGACAATGCCCCTTGTTTGCACTAAAGCCTATTTCAGACCTTAGCAGCTTTACACAAATAGGAAAGAGAATCTATAAAATTGTACTTCATCCATCTGCTTCTGAGAAACTTCAAGACCACCAAGGGACTTGTTTATCAAGAGTTGTTAAACAATTTGTAATCTTGAACGTATGTTTCACTATATTAACAAATGAATTGTTCAAATCAACTTAGTGGGTAAGCCAGAAAAAAACCACACTAATCAATCAAATGCTGACTCTGGGCATCTAGGAAAAGAAATGTCTCTGAAAAATAATATAGCAGTAAATTCATAGCAAAGCTGAACAAATCCCAGAATTCCACATATAATCGCACAACCAAGCGGAACTGTTTTTATGTGGTAGATGTTCCTCATAATGCAAAATCACACTGTGATGTATGTGCCCTTTGCTTCACTGCTGTAAAAAGCTAAGGCTTCACAGGTCTGCTACCACGTCTCCTCTGAGCAGCCTTAGTTTAGACAAGGCTTAGTCAGCCCATATTTTGTCTTCATTTGCTCTTTTTGGAAGATCTAAAAAGCTACTGTTGAGCTAGTCTTTCTACTTCGGGTGTTTTGTTTCATCCCTTTTCTCTCTTTTTTTCCTGTGTTTCCTCTGCTTAGACACAGCTGTCATCTCAGCAATAAGATTACATTAGCTTCTGGGTCTTCATAAATATGGAAGCTGTTGGTTATGGTGAAGTCTGCAGATAGGTTTCGTCTTTCCCATGTGTCTGTGGGGAGGAGGGGAGAGGAAAGGGAGAAAATGTAGTTTGAAGATGGGATGCTGCAGGTATAGGGTTGGGTAAAATCATAAATTTTGTTTGTGGGAAATATTGGCTCTTCTGTTTCTTGTTACAGTAATAATTCTCCAGTCTTCCTCTGGAATGAAAACAATGAGAATATAATTGATGGGTGTCTCTTTTTCTTTGAGGGTAGGGTTACTGTATTTTTTCCAAAATAACAATTCATAATTTCATTTCCAAATGAGTATTTGTATTGATGTGTGTTTTGATTTTTATTTTTTCATTATTTCCTCACTTTTCTCTAGTAGCCATGGCACTGTGCAGTGCTTTATGCATTGATGTTGGAATAATAATAACAGTATAAAAATTAAAGTAAATGTCAGAACATAATGCTAGCAATTTTTGGAATTAATGTGTAAAACTGGAGCAGAAGAACCAGTCCTGCATTTTTTAGTGAGAAATGTTGTTTAATAGAGATGGTTTCCTGAAAAAAAAAAAAAAAGAAAAAAAAATACAGCAGTTTCCTAAACTTATGTTTTCTGGCATGAAGTGCTTCAGTGAAAATTTAACTGTTGGGCCTACACATCTCCTTTTCCTGCCTTATTGGAGAAATGCTACTAATGGTACCATTTCTATGTTCTTGTTGTAGTTGACTAATAATGTGCACCAGAATATGAAAACCACCACCACCACCAAAAACCTCACAGCCAAACAATGGTTTTGCAAGTGTCTGTACAGTTGTGAAATTTAAGGCTTGCCCATATTTGTAGCTGGTTGACTTCAGTCCCTTTACACCAGTATGGTGCAAGTCAGCCAGCTAACTTTTGTTGTGAATCACACCAAGTGGTACACAGCTTTGGAAGTGTTGAGGTGTTGGCTGAGTTACATGAAATTGTGTGAGTACAAAGGTATTCCCTACTAAAAGCACTGTTTGTGCATCTATCCAGTCTTCCCAGGGATATCCTTCAAAAATTTGTTGGGCTTCCTCTACTGTTTGCTTGTGTGACCACCTAATGTCCAACGGTCATCATGACAAGATAACTTCTGTGTACAAATGATGGTGTGGAGAGGGAGTGGAGGCCTGGATACTGTGCAATCAAGCCTTTTACTTCTTGCATGAAGTTTCTCAGTCCTGAGCTAAGATTTGGACTTTATTGTCCAAACAGGAGAAAACTTTTTAACAATATTAATATTAATTAACAGTTTATATGGAACTGGAGAGACAAATGGTTAATGAAAGTGGGCTCAGCCAGCATTAAGTAGGGAAGAGGGATTCTGAATGGGCTGCCTCAATACTCAGGTCAGCTTTAGGACCTCTGAATTGTTTGGAAGGTGTGTGGCTTCCGTGAGATGTGAAGGCTTCTGTCATTCAACTTTGTATCCTCTTTCTGCCTGCTGGATTTTTAGGCTACCACTGTTTTGCTTGCTTGGTCTAGTGTAATTTTCTGTCCCGTTTTTCTTCTGTCTAAATATGCAAGTACACAGCCAGCACTTACACTTGTTGTGTGGTGTCTCTCTACCGATATGCTTGTTGCTCTCTGTCTCTCTTTACCTACTCTCAAAAAAACTATCTGACCAAGATGGTGGCACTGCATGAGTTAAATAATAGAAGGCTTGAAGGGAAACCAGTTTTATTTTAGCAGCAGAGGCAGAAAAGCATTTGAATTTTTCTGTCTCACAGTTTCATTAGTGCCCTCAGCTTTGAGCCAACATGGGGCGTTAGCAGGTAATTTGGCCAAGTCTTACTACACAAGACTTTTCCAAGAAGAAGGATATTTTATGGTATTTTAAAGATTCTGGTCTTTTTTGGTTACGGCAAAATTCTGTTTATCTTGTTCTATGCTGATTGTTGACAGCTAGAAAAGAGAATTTAAGCCAAAGGATTATTCATACCATGTGGAGGTGGCGATAGCAGTCCTGATATAGCCCAGCAGAATAGTTGACACAGTCTGTGCTCCACTCTGTACTCCCTTTACTCTCCTAGGGCTCCTCAGCTGTACTGGGTGCCAATGTATAACCTGTCCCGAGTGCCTGCAGCCCCCTCCTTGCAGCAGTCCTTAGTGCAGCTCTGTTCGTGTGTGGGGTGTACATTAAATCCTAAGATGGGGTTGGTAAGCCCAGCTGTGTAAGAGGGATATATTCAGTCATGTGATGAGATACATATATTTCTAAGGGGGTCTCGCCGTAGGGTGCGTGGTGACACGTTGGCAGTACGCTTGGTGCCAAAGTGGGGGCCAAGGCTGTGGTAGATGGCCTTGATGTGTGTTGCAGCCACGAGACAATGTTAAGTGACTGCATGATTTGTGCTAGTGACAAATGTTGACAGAAGAAAGATAAAATCTAGGATTAATATTGTTCTCGTTAAAATGTTTCCTTTGGTGCTAATTCTGCCTGCTGAGATATGCTATCCATATTTGAACTGCTGCCGTACACAGAATTTGGTAGGATGAACCAAGTGTAATTCCTCAGCTTTTAAATAAAGCATAAATTTTTTTAAAATAAAGTGAAGATTTTTTACTTCTGTTGGTTTAGGGAGCCCTATATGTGATGACATCATTGTGGTGGTGAAATAGATGTCTTCTCCCTTTACTTGTGTTCTGTTTGTAACAATGAGCTAAATTCACGTTCTTTGTATTTTGCTTTATGAAACCACTTGCAAAACGGTTATCCAATACAAATTAAAGTATCGGTTGCTGATCCTGCATCTCAGTGCTTTATCTACATTTCACAAAATTGAAATAAATAAGGGTGTGATAGACAGATGTTAGCAAATTTCTGCAGTCTTTATAACAATTGAATAACATCGGAACTTCTTGGAATCACACACAGCACGGCTGTACACAATAGTGGGTAATGCAGATGCAAGAATTTAATGTTTGCCCCAATCATGTTCTAGAAAGTTCTCTAATATAGTCCAAAATCCAGTACAGAGGGGGACAACTTTAGCAAACAGGTAGTTTAACTTTTCATGCTGGTTTTCTCTGAAGGCACGATAGTACTGATAACTTTTAAAAGCCTTCTGGAATTCGCTTTTAGCCATTGCTGGTAGCCTGACTTTACATGGTAGGATTAACTGAGGACACTTACAAGAGCTGGAAAAGGTTTTCTTTGGCTGTTGTTTAGATTTTTTTTCCTCTTGATTTAGTTTTAATCTAATCTCTTCTGGGCACCAAGCAGAGCTGAAAAGTGAGTGACTTTTTATCTAAATTGAAGTGATAGCAATTGATCGGGTTTTCATCATCTGTCTTTGCTGTCATTGGAGCTTCCTCTGTGATCTGCAGTTGACTGAGAGAAATGAAAACTTAATTGAATTCTTCAGCTTGCTAGATGTTTATTTATAGATAGGTATGTTGAAGCATGGTGATGTAGGGCAGAGTTCTGTTTCTTGCCATGAATATAAAAGCTTTATTGATTTCGTTGAGAGCAGGAACTTATTTGACTTCCATGAAAAAGCAGGATTAAACTTAGCTTTGTACCATAACTTGGGAGTTGGTCATGATGACTGACAATAGAACACAGAACTGGGTCATCCTGGTACGGTTTCAGGTAATGCTTATCTCCCACCTTTTCATTTTGTTACTGGGTCAAGGACTGAGAAGGTTTTTAAATAATTTTAATTTAAAATATTTTTAAATAATGCATTTTGCAAAATATGCTGGTCCCACTACCTCTGTGGAATTTGATAAATACCTTGTAGAGTCTTCAAAAAGTGTCCCAACATTTGTTTTTTTCTTCTGCTTCAGTTTCCCTCACATATAATTGACATTGATATGGACATCTTATTATACAGGTTTTGCACCATTAGAACGACAGCATCACTGGGCATTAAGTAGACAAGCAGCAGAGAGAAATTCAGCCTTGGCAAATGAAAATTAACTTCTTAAATGTTTGTGAGTAATAAAAAACATGTAAAAAGCATTTACCAGAAATGCTTCATTTCTGTCAGCTGCCAGAAGTATTAGCTTAAACTGGAAAAGCAGAGATTTTAATTGCAGTGCGCTGCCTGGTCCCTACAACAAACTTTCTAAGGTTTTATTCCAGGTAGATATATTGTCTGTACCAACTCTTCTAGTCACTGTGCATTGATTCCACCAACACACGAGGAATTCTTCTAGTCCAAGGTAAATATTAACATAGTTTTCTGCTTGCAAGCTCTGTGCTGCTTTTTAACTTAGAAAGTAAGCTCCTTGGCCAAGGATTTGATCAAATGAAGGAGGAAAAAACCCAAATCATCAAAATAATACCTTAAACTTTAGTTTAAGTTTGATTTTCTTTAGGATGGAGCAGGGCATAATTTCAACATTTTTTTCATTGAATAATTACATTTCCAAATGTCATGACATTGAAACAGATTCAGGAGTTTGGGGGTATATGTGATATTTATTGTGATAAATGTCCTTAAATTATTCTTGCTAATTCACCATATATTTGCAGAGCTGATCTAAGCATTAGAGCAAACATTGACAGCTCATGTTATTACGAAGCATACGAGAAAGATCTAAGAATCAGCAAAGGCTGGTGAAGGTAAAAGCTTCCCCCCCCCCCCCCCCCCATGTGTTCGTGGCTTTCCCCCTGTATTCAAGGGCAGAAAAAAGTGTTGGCTCAGAGCAATAGCCTTTTTTTGTTTGTATCTTTACCTATTGCTCCTTCTTAATGATGCTCACTGAAGTTCACCAACAAAACACTTTGAAATATTTATTCACTCACAGTCTACAAATTACAAATAGCAGCTGAGCCTTCCTTGGGTGTTTTTAATATTCCAGAGGGGTAAAAATAGTTTCTATGAGCATTGGAATTTAAACATTCCTAACACTAATCAAATGTTTCCAACAGTCAAGTAAACAACTCTTATTAAAGTTATGGGTAAAACTGGAATATATTTCATAGTAGGAAGACAGGTTCTAGGAGGCAGTAGCTTCTTCTGCCCCCTGAGAGTGTTATTAATTCAAATCACTCATCAGTTGTATCCTGTCATTTAATCTGAATGAGGGCATGTAGTATGAAAGTTGCTGTGGATGGCACTGTCCCTTTCTAGTCTGAGGAGTGTTTATTGCTTTGATAGTAGAAAATGAGATCATATGCACTGAGGTAATAAAATGTTATAGATGCTGTCACTGCATGCTGAAATCTAAAGATGTGTAATGAAATAGACCTGATTATGTCTGTGAGCATTCAAAGGGATATCTCTGGATTACTGTCATCAATTATTCCTACTGCTTAATAAGAAAACAACAATAATGAATAGCCTTAAACTTCAGCAGGAGGGAGAAACTCCTTATTTTAAGAATAATCAGAAAGCTTTGCACTCTGGTGATGAGAAATGTGAATATACAAATTTGTCCCTTCTAATTTTGAATTCATTGTCAGGTTGAGGGTTCAGCCACTGAATCTGCTTTTTGTATGGAGAGGCTATGAAGGGAGGACTGGAGTAGAAAAGAGCAAAGTATAGCCTGCTTTCAGAAGTAAAGGTATAGTGGAAGAACACAGCGACTTCACAGCAAAAATCTTCCATGTGTTCAAAATATTAAGTACCAACCTAAGGTAGCCTAGCTTTTTCATGGCTGCTAAGAATCAGTTTCAGTTATAAGAAAAACGGATCCCAAATTTAGATTTTTTTTTTGTGACTCCTCAAAAAAGAGGATAAGATATTTGCCAAGTTTCAAACTCTACAAAGTCAACTCAGCCCTCGTAGGAGCAATTATGCAATAGCAAAGGCTGCCAAGGGCTGTTTTGTAACCAGTATCACTGGAATATGCAAGACTCAACAAGATGCCTATCTGTCAGGGGTGGTGTAGGATTAGTGAAATTATGCTGCAGGAGGCTTGGATTTAGATAGCCTTTGAAATCCTACAGACTGAAATTTTTCCTTACTCAGATGATTCTAGGAACACATTGTAAGAACTGTTACATAATGGGATCAGCATTAAAAAGAAAATGTATATATTTTTCAAAATATTTTTAATATTTTTGTTAATATTTTATTCTTTCTTGCAAAAGAGGCTCATTTTTGCCAGGATGAATATATTTTACATAAAGTGTCTGATATTAAAAGTGAAAAAGAGCAGAAAAATTACGCACATGTACAGAGTTGAATTATGATTAACCTTTAATAATGATCATTGGCTGTTTTCAGGTAACAGCAACTCTTCATAACCATTTTTCCATGAGAAGAATAGGTGATCTGGAATTGATTACTGGAGGCCTTTTTGTACCAAAACAGAATAATGCAGTATCACATAAGGGATTATCTGGCATTTACTGAGAAACAAAGTGTTTACAAAAATTTCTGTCCCTGAGACAGAGTCTTTAGGTAGGAAGTTTCATCCTGTATAGGACTCCATGTGTACCAAGGGCTTTTTCTTTTCACAGCCGTGGTTAGCATTCTTATGGGTCTAGTTGTAGCTTCTGGGCAATGGATGTATGAGGGCCACTGTCCTTTATTGAAAACATTGGCTTCAGTGGGGCAGTGCATTATATTAACCCAATATTAGAATGTGGCCCAAGGAGCTTTCAGTTTCTGGGGAGGTAACATAAACTTCCCAACCTGGTCGATTTGTGAAATTGTGAGTCTTAAAAACATTCTATAATCATAGAATAATTTAGGTTAGAAGAGACCTTTGGCATTCATCTAGTCCAAACCCCTGCTCAAAGCAGGGTGAACATCACAATTAGACCTTGTGGTGAAGAATGAAAGAACACCAGAGCAATTCATAGCCAGTATTGCAGAGGAAATATATGATCAATCCAAAATCCCCAGTAAGTCTCAGAGGGGCGAAAAGGCTTTTGTGGATGCTGAATTGATGGATACTCCTCAAGTGTACTGAACAGCGCTCATGTTATCCACTTTTGTGCTTAAATACACTAGTAACACTTAATTTTGCCACTTCTTCCTGGAAATTCATTATTCCTCTGTTCACAATGCTATCCTATCCTTACTCTTCCAATTTATTTTAATCAATTTTTCTATGATTTTCTTTGTTCATAATCTATGAATAGATCATCTGTAACCATACTTCCAGTTTTGTCTTTTTTTCTCCGTGTAGGAGAAAGGTCCGTGTAGATTTCAGAAGTGTCAAGCAATCTCCTCCCATGACCACATGTTCTTTCTCTTTAAATGAGCCAGCTCAGTGGCCTGTCCATACTAGTTTTGGGGTGGGCTGTCAAGCAGAGATTGAATTACATGTGGAGCAACTGCTGTTTCTGTTGAAGCGAGAATATCCCACGAAGGATAAATTAGCTTTGAGGTTGTCTCAAATAATTAAAAATACTAATTCATAAATTTTTCTCTTCCCAATTGCTCCAGACGCTTGTGAGACTGATATGATCACAATTTATTTCATATAACTTTATATATTTTGCCAAAGCATACAAGATGAGAGTGTAGGTAACTCATAATGATAGATGAGCACCTCCAGAGGGCACGTCAGCTGACCAAGGCTGATAGTCTGCAATACAGGATTTCTCTGTAAAAGCCATGTCCATCTTTATGTCCCCCTGACCTAGCAAACCATTTTGACTGAAGGCTTGACTATATATTGAGCTAGTCAAAAATAGCCACTCCAGAATTCTTTCTGAATAATTGTGCGTGCTATATATTTATTCCAGCTACATCTCCCTACACTCTTGGTTATTTCTAGTTGTTCACAGTAGCCACTTAAAATTCATATGCTCTTTTAATCCCAGGTGAAGCATAAACAGGCTCTAAGGGAGTCAATAACGTTAACATTAATCTTTTCCTGAAGTTACAATGCTTGCTAGTAGGTGTTTTAGGCAAAATGCTATAACCTGGGTTTATCACAGCTAATTCTAGCACTAGACTGAGGTATCACTGCTAAGAATATTGTTTTGTCCTCTCTCTGCAATTAGATGCTTGTGGATCAGGACTACCCAGAAAGCCAATCAGCATGTCTAATGTATGTCTATGTCTCTGTGTGATAGCAGAAGTCTCCTGAGATGAGAGGCTACTTATTTAAGCACCTCAGTTAAATGTCAGTGTTCTGCGGGATGAATCAGGACGAGGGTCACTAAGACCTCCATCTGCACAGAAGAAGGTGTTCAGACTTGTGTTCTGATTGATATATTTATGTAGCCTCTAGGACACCATCAAATTTTCCAGGTCTCCTAGCATAATTTTATTTTCTATAGTTCTCTGTAATTTTTAAGAAAAAATTTACTGTGTAGTTTGAATATCACTGAAGCAGTGATTTCTGCCCTGCTTTCAATTTCATTGTAGTGTGGACTCCAAAATTCCATGATTTTTCAGTTCCAGTTAAACTTGTAGTTAGTATGTGGTATCTCAAATGGGGCAAGTGAGTGTGTGTAAGGAGAACGAAGGTACATGTGAAAGAAAGTTCTTGTAGATAAAGAAATGTGGAGGAAAGAACCTAAGACACAGGCAGGCAAGAGGAAACCCAGAGTTGATTCAGGACAGTAAAGAAGCAAAAGACAAAGACAGTGCCCTGAAGTTGACTGCAGTTTTACATAAATGTTCTGGACAGTGAGTTGTGGTGGCTGAGTGACCTCGTGAAACCTCTGTTCTTACTGTAGGTGGGATGGAAGTAGAGGCAGTGATTTCTTTTGATTCCATACCTAAATCTGTCAGAATTTGCAAACTGGAAACCTAATTCAAACAAAATGCTCTAACTTGGCACAAAGAATGAGTGATAGTCATCAGGGGACTGCAGTTCTGATGCTAGCTCTGGAACACCATGGTGTAAGGTAGCAGTGAACTGTATCTTCTGAGGAAATCTGCTGTCTTTTTGTATGAAATCCTTTTTTTGTTTGTGAGGATATACTTCAAGGTGATATCCTTCAAAGACAATCCTCCCTTCCTCTCCAAGCTCCCCACCTCCCCAGTAAATAGGGATATGGTTTTCATCAGCAGCTCCAGTGGAATTAAAAAACCCAGTCATACTTATAATTTAATGACCTTCTGTGTATTTTTATCTTTGAGGCTCAAGCAGAGAGCATCTTCATGACAAAAACTGTGAGACTCATCTAAATTATCTATTGACCTTCTGGAAACAATCCAGAAGGTGATAGCCATTCATTTCTGTGCACAAAGGGAAGAGGTAGGTGTGAGCCAGAAGCATGTTAGGAAAGTGAACTTACCTAGAGTGTAATGTATATTTACAGTCACCATTTGTTAAGTAATTTCAGACAGGCCCATTTGCATCTGATGCGTCTGACTGTGGTTAATTTACAGAAAGTTAGTCCTTAAGTTAGTCAAGTAAATTCATCAAGGTAAATTTACCCACTGCATCTGCACTTGTTCCAATTTTCTCTCATGTGGAAAAGCTTTCCTGTTGCATTTAACCTCACCACTTACCCATGTGACATTTTCCTTCTTTATTTAGATAGAGCCAACAATGGTAGACACTTCTGGTGAAACCCTGACCCATTGAAATTAGTGGAGAAACTCCCCTGTATTTCCATGAGGATTTCTCTTTTACAAAAGAACCTTTCTGAGAAAAGCAAAATACATTTAGATTTCTGCTTTGTGTTAGACAGTGAATGTAAAAACTGTGACCATACCTAATTAGATCACATTCTCCATTACACTGTTTTCCTGTTATTTGACCTGTACTTAATTAAGGAATTACCATTTCTGGGTGCATCATTCTACATGTGGAACTTAAAATTCCCATATCACCTTGAGCTTATATTTTAATCAAAATGTAAATATTTCTTCACATTTTAATCAGTTCCTCAGCTCTGATGCTGATGGCAATAGCCGGATTTCATCTTTTAATTCTTTTCTGTAAATTGTTAATCAAAATATTAAGAATAGCTATCTGATATAAATCTCATGCAAAACAATTCTTGCCATGTTATGGTGAATGGATACTTTAAATTCTGATCTTCTGCTTTCTGTCTATAAACTAATTATTTAGTCTTATAAGTTTCCTTATCCAGTCCCAAAATTTTCCTTAGGGCAGCTTATATTTAATACCGTATGTGCTAATCCATCAAGTGAAAAATTGTCAAAGGCCTTCTGAGAGTCTAGATATCTGTTGCTGCTATAGTTCATGTCAATGGCTATTTCCCCTAGAACCCTGAAGTTAATGAGATGTTTTTGATGTAATTTGTTTCATAAATCAAATATGATCTGGTTTTATACATCTTTATGCAATTAATACATCTTTTATATCTTTAACACTTCTGCTACTGGCTTTTTTAGCCATTTCAAGTGATGCTAAGGCTGAGTTAAAGCCACTTGAATTGAAGAATTCACCTGTTTGAATCTCAGTGAGTTTCGCAGAACATTATTTTTTCCACTATTTAGTTTTAGAGCACAGGTATATAACAGATTCTCTGAAGCAGTATGCTTGGTAACATGTTAGCTTAGACGAAAATTAAATTAAATACAATTTCTTTCTCTTTTTTTTTTTTTGTTACCTATATGACCTTTTTATCTTTAGCCTGATACATTCCTGCAGAGTCTGTTAATATGTATTTTAACATATATACAAATCTGTATGACGTACATGAAGACAAATGAGGAGAAATGTCACTAAAAAGCAGTTACAGTTGCTTAGAGCTGGAGAGCAAGTAGAATCAGACCCAAGAGAGTATACCAAGACACTTCGAAAGGGCCTTAGCAGCTGAGAAAAGGAGTACTAGATATAGTAGATGCAGGTAGGTGCAAATTAGAAAGGTAGACAAAAGTAAGGGTAACTGTTATTGTTGTGTTTGTATGAATGCTTTTTCTTTCTGAAAAATTTTAGATGTGTGTGTGGGTGCTTTTTTTTTTCTTTTCTTCTTTTTTTGGTAAGTTTTCTCTAATCCAGCCATTCAGCAGCCTCAAGAGTCAAGACATCTGCCTTGGAGATGTACTCATGTTCTGATGAGCCTTAAAGCATCATGATTTTTGACATAATGTTGAAATGAAATCTTTGATGCTTGACAGCTGCTGGCTGCATGGAATGCTCTTTTTTTTTCTTTTTTTCCCCCTTTCAGTGTGATGTTTACTACACATAAAAGGAATGTGCGTCATTTTGAAGAACAGTTTTAATTCCCTTTATCCAAAAAGCTTTCTGTAAAAGTGATAAATTCGTAGGAGTTAACATCCTTCTGGTGAAGAATGCTGGCAATTTTAACAGCTGTATACATATGTGTGTAAAAGCGCAGACTAGGGATAAAAGGCTGTGTGAAGGTTTGCACATGGTAGCAGAAAGATGCCATCAGATGTAATGCTGGAACTGACATTATCATCTTGGCATCCCTGACCAGTGCTCACTGTACATTAGAGAGGAGCTGCAATTGGGAGGCTGTCAGGCTTCATAGAAACAAAAGCAAATGTCCCACAGAAGCAGCTGCAAATGCTGTTACAGTGCTACTAATGTAAGCTGTAAAGCCGGATGGTATGGCTCATATGGCTCATGCGTATGGTTGAGCAATGCAGGAGTAGTCCCATTGTCGCAGAATTACTGTGGCCATGGAGACTTGAGGGAAGTATGATCATGTAGCATAGGAGAGGACAATTCATGTTGGCAGTAATGGCTGCCATCTCCAATCTGTAGAGTGATCACAGATCCAGTTATGACTGATAGTTTACACTGATGCTATGACAGCCCTTAGGGCAATTTCTGTGCAGCATTTTATTTTGTGTTTATTAAAGGTGGCATCTGCCCAGCTGCTCTTCACCAGCTATAATCACTTTTCACTCTAGCTAAGGGGAAAGAACAGTGACCTCTGCCTTTATGTGGTTATGGTAGAAACAATAAGAAGCCAATGTCCAAGACTGCGGAAAAGCCAAACAGGAACTAAAACCAATGGGATAAGAAATTTCAGAGGGAATGCTTGCCAGTTCAGCTGATTTGCAGGTGTCCATGGATGAGGGACATCAGTGAAGAGAAAGTTAAATGGATAAAGAGAAGCAGAGATGGCAGCAGGGAACGTGGAGATGTTTGCAGAGCTTAGATGTACAGTACTTAATGGAAGGGCAGACTTGATTTCAAAATAATTATATTCAACTTTGGTGGGTTTTTTTGCTTTTTGCTCAGTAAAACAGGACTTCGTATACATTCTTTCCTCCTCCAAATAGAAGCAAGTGAGGAAGGCCCTAACGACTGGCAAACTCAGACAAATGGGAAACAAACTTTCCTTAATTTAGTGAAGCCTCAGTACCTATGGCAGATTTTCGAATGTGCCCAACCCTCATTGCTACTTTTGGGGTCACTCCTGTGAGGTGTTGAAAACTCTGGCCCTCAGCCAGCAGCATGATAGCTTGCGTGACGGCTTTTAACTGTGCAGATAGCCCCATGACTTCAGTGGGACCATTTACATGCTTAAATTAAATGTGCTGAAGTGCTTCACTGCTGCAGAGCCAGAATGCCTGATGCCTTGTCGGACCGAGTCCTTGGAAATCTAATTAATACATTTCAGTGCCAAAATGGGGACAAAGTTCTTTTGAAAGTCTGTCTGCTGAGTTAGGTGTCTAAATGTTCAATGCTGAGTTTTCCTGAAAATCTAGCCTTTAAATATCAACCCTGGTAATTTTTACTCATAACCAGTTTAGCAGAAACATGCGGTCAGTATTTTTATTCCAATCCTACATGTCATTTGCAGATCCTAAGGTGGGGGATTTGATACAAACTAAATAACACATGGGCTACTGTAGTTGTTTATTTATTTTGTGGCTTTAGATACACAAATGTAGGTCTGTCCCAAACAAGGTAAGATCTAATGTTTAATTAAATTAAAACGCCACACATTTCTAAAGATGAAGTTGCCTTTGATTTTTAAAATTAGTCTTTCCAGAATGTCTCAAAATCAATTTGCAGTAGTAGTCATTGTGATACAGATTACATCACGCTTGGTTTCATGAACATAGGGCCTCAGATCTGGTGCTAAACCAGTATTGGCCTTTGCTCTACTTGCATTTAGGAAACACTATACTGCTAACTGCTATTTTATGGATGTGGCTAAGGCTGTATTTATCTATGCAAGGTTTACTGGTTGTGTTATACTTACAAATTTCCATAAGTAAGACTGCAAATTCCATAATTACAGCTGCAAATGAGAACCATTTTGCCAGAGCTTATTTTGACTGTTGAATTCATGAAAAAGGGATTTTTTTGGGGGAAGCGATACCGCTTCAGTTACAACAGGATTTTTCTTGGTCTACCATAATTCTTTCCTACCCTTAACAAAGCTATGGCAGTGAAAGTTTCAGTTGTAGGCGTCTTCTGTTTTGTTTAGTTTTCTTGAGATTCTAGTTGCTACCTTGTAAAATAACCAGGCATTGAGGACTTGTTTGGAAGTTGAATATGAAGCTGCATTTAACTTGACTATCCTTACATACGTACTCAAAATATAAGCACGATGGAATAACTTTATGGCTGTTTTATATAAAAAAAATCTTAGTATTATGCAGCAAAATCACGATTACAAGCAAGCAGTTTAAACAATTCTTGTTTTTTTCTACATAAAAGAATATTGCCCTATAGTATGAAAGATGTTTATGAACTTTACTCATCAGCAACCTGTGATTCATGGGTTGTGACAATCTTATACTCACAGAGGTTGACTCAGTGGCATAGGATTTCTCTAATGCATCAGAAGCAGTTCAGGCTTGCAGTTTTGCCACTAAGAAGTACCGTCTTTTGTATTTTCTAGAAAGTTTTCCTCTATTAGTGATGAGTCAAAAATCAAAAAAAGGAGAAGTGATGTCTGAATAATTCCTCAACATGGCACACAGTGTAATTCAAGACGTTACTGCTTGTCAGGCTGAAGAGATCAGGGCAAATTCAAAGTTTGCATCCCGTGGAAGGAAAAAAAAACCACTGTAGTAATATTTAATTTAAAAAAGGGAAAACACATAAAAATGAGAAAGCTTGTTGAAAAGAAATTAAAAGAACAGCCAACAGGGTAAAATGATTAAAGACCCTACATTAGAGGCTCAGAATAAAAGTGTACCACCTATCAAAGAAAAAATTTAAAAAAGAACCTTTTCCTAAAACCAGCTTGGCCAGGAGTACAGCAACAAGATAGTACTCAGAAGTGCAAATGACAGATCAGCAGGACAAGATGAATTGTGTCCCAGGATTTACAATGCCATTGCAGGAGTTCTAGAAGAACTCACATATGGAATTGTTAAGTTATTAGCTACAGTGTGGAATTTATGTTCTAATCAGCCTCATTATTAAAGGAATGTATAATGTTAAAATGTGTTGCCTTCTTATAGAGTAGTAACTAGTTAAAGATTAAAAACAGAGGGTAGAAAAAATTACGGGTTTTCATAAAGGGGTGGTCAGTGTGTTCTCCCATAGAGTCTACAGTACAGCTGAACTGCTCAACATATTTATAAATAATTTAATAAAAGGTTATGATGAACTGCTAAACATAAAGGGGTGGGTGGATATAGCTTTTGGGTCAGGCTATCCCTAAACTGCAAGTTGCCAAAACTGAAAGGGTACCATAGAAGAAATTCTTGTTTTGTTCTATAGCCTTTCCTTAAGTATCCTGTGCTGTCCACGTTCTGGTACAAGGTAGACTTTCAGTCTGACCTGGTTTGGCCAATTTTATATTCTTATGAGTCAAGTGTGCTCTTGCCTATTTTCTTGATTTCTAAGACTACTGAAATGGGGAAAAAAAGTCTGGTAGTTGCAGTGATTGTTTCAGTCTAGAGTCTGTGGAGACTGTGTAGAAGGTTTGTTACTTCCACTAATTAATTTACAGAACTTTTTGTCTGGCAGTGGTTGCTGAACCCTGTCAATTCACTGTTCCACTATTTCCTCTGTCACTCAGAGCTCACCAACTTTGCTGTATTTCAGGCTGATATCTCTAAAATACACTTCTTAGGAAGTTCTTTTCATAGATTAGTTTAGGCCTGAAACAACTAGATGGTTTTTTTCACACATCTAGTATTTTGAAGAATTGATCCTGATTTCTTCCTGAGTGAGAGAGACAAAGGGCCTGATATCTTTAAACATTTCCTATCTTCTTATATTTACATATTTCCCTGAAAAAATAATGACAAAAATGGCAATTAAAAGCTTACCTGATGATTCAGTCCAGCAAACTGTACATATCTCAAACACTACAGACATATGCACTGTTGATTCTCTGTTTAAAAACTGGCCATGTAAATTTAATTTAAAGGCTCTGAGGCCCTGCAGTGTTGCTGAATAAACATCTAACAGTAATAATATGTTCGATACATGAGTGCCAGTGCTAACTTAATTCCACTTCAGGATATCAAGAATCACAGACACCTTCTTCCCAGTTAATTGCTGTCTTTAATTTGTTTGCTCAAGTAACACAATACTTTGGATTATAATAGTGGCCAAAAGGTCTCAAACCGTTCATTCCCCAGAGCAAGCCAAGAAATGCAGAAGAGCAACCAAACATGTTGAATATCCATCATGACGAGCAGCTAGTTTTTTTCCATTTTTTGATAACAATTTGCTGACATGAAAATTGACTGTTATGTAGAGCTTTTGAAATCCTCCTGTACTGTGAATTCTTCAGTTTGCATGAGGGAAATATCTAATGGTAGCAGACTGCTTATTTTGGACAACATGAAATGACCTGCTATAAGCATCTTAAATGAAATGTTGTCTGAATAATCATGAGATTAATTACAATTCTGAATCATATTCTACTGTGCCTGCCACTTGGTAGCTAGCAGCCAGAGCAGACATGGTGCTCATTGGTGGCTGGTTTTGTGGTGCATGCATGTGCATCCTCTGGATATTAGCAAAGTAAACGATCAAGGCGGGAACTCATCATCCTTTGGCAGTAATTTTAGTGGGTAAACTCTGATAAGCCCAACTCTTCTGAACAGTGTTGCAGAATCTCAGGGTACTGGAACTGTTGAAATTGAACCTGTCTTATATTAAAGACTTCTATTTAGCCTAAAGTCAACAGGCGCTAGGCTTTTGCCTTTCTGTTTCCATCTGACCAGGTCAAAACTTTCCACATATATGACCTGTCTGATTTTTTTCTTCCTAAACAGAAAAATCTATAACTTCATAAAAATAACATAACTTAAAGTTTCATTGTCTCTGAGATATCCTTCAATATCGGTTATCTAATCCTTAGTTGGGAGATTCTCCATAAAGGAAACTTTAAATTAAGTAAAACATAGTTGCCACAGATGACCAGAATTTTGGGAAGATGCATCATGAAACTACAAGTTCTGCAACTTATTTTTCCTTGCCGACTGTATTTCTTTGCTATTCTTTGATATCTACTTTTAAGATTTCTGCTGTAGCTGGAGTAAACAGATATGATGTAAAAGATAATTCTCAGTCAGCTCCAGAGAGAAGCCATAATGGCACAGATAATCCTCTCGGTAAGCAATGATTTCCTGAAATGATAATTTATATGAAGTTTGTGTGTGGTGTGTGTATTTAACCAACAGGACTGAGCATTTACAGCTTAAAGAGGGTATATGCATTTTGCTTACAGGTGCTGAGTGTTTTTCCTTTCTGTTCTTTTGGAAGAATGCACTAAAATCTCCCTTTTTCCCAAGTTTGATACACCGAACATATTCATACCTCATTTCTGTCAATATAAATGCCTAAAGAATTCTTTGAAAATGTCTCATTCACTTTGGCCCTGAAGGTTTCTCTGGAATTCATCAAGTGCACTGACTATCTGCATTGCCCAGTTGCTTGTAAAAATTTAGCTCACTGTCATCTCTTCAATTCAGCAACCGAGAATGATGCAGCATAACTTTGGGAAACAGCAGCATTAAATTAGAGATGCAAGCTGCAGACTGTAATATTAAAAATGTGTTCTCCTACTGTGGCCTAATTTGCCTTTTTCTTTTTATGCTGATAATGTATCTGAACCCACACTGTGAGCAGTGTGTAATAAGTTTCTAGGCTTTTGGCGTCTGCTATGGACAAACTGTGGATTCTTTGCAGCTTCAAACAACAAATGAAATGAGAAGATCGATGGAATTTGTGTCTAGATGTGTGACATGGAAATGTGCCTAAACAAATGTAGTTTTGCAGCAGGAGCACTTAAATTGTGTTGATGCTAAAAACCCAAATCTTGCTTATCACATGAATTAATTAACTGCAAAACATTTCTTTCTCCTGTTGTTACACGAAGTAAAGGGCTGGGGATTTGAATCCTGTAATTCAGCATATAAAACTGCTGTCAGAACCTCTGGCTCAGGAAGCCCTGAAACCACAGGATGCTGGAAGTGTAACCGGGGGAAGGATCGCTGCGTGCTTGCCTTGCTCTGATACTTTTCCTTAGGCATCTGCTACTGGCCGCTGTCAGAGCCAGGGTATCCAACTAGATAGACCTTTGGTCTGACCCGGCATGGCCACTCT
The DNA here is from genome assembly GCF_034638445.1 of Ciconia boyciana. Lineage (NCBI taxonomy): Eukaryota > Metazoa > Chordata > Aves > Ciconiiformes > Ciconiidae > Ciconia > Ciconia boyciana. The sequence continues at coordinate 154,158,165 of NC_132935.1, forward strand.
TACATAAGAACACATGTGATCATGGGTGGATTTGATCTCCAGCCCCTTCCAGGGCTGGATCACGACTCAGGATGAATGGAACTGTGACTGGAGTTAATTTTAAAACACTGTTATTCAGGTTTGGAGTCATCTCAAGGAATGTTGTGCTGTCCAAAAATATGAAAATCCACTGGATATACAGTCCTACTCAGAAGAAGTAAATTATATATGTTCACATATTCTAAAAGGATTTGGAGTAACAAAGAAATTGTTACCTTGTGATCCAGCAACATGAGATACCTCGATGGGTGTTATACTTAACTCTCTACACCCTTCCAGCATAGCCTGATGCGCGTGTGCCTCAGTTTTACAGTAATAATCTGGAAATAAACATATTTTCTCATTCTCCTTGTGTGTGGTTTTTTTTTTTTTAATAGTACATTCTTTGTAGCAATATCCCCTAGCATTTATGGTTGAAGCACCTAACAGAAGGAGTCCCAAGTTTATTTGGGGTCTTTAGATGTTTCTGCATCGCACACATGACCAATACTTTAAGCTGATGTGGTAGGAGCCAGTTTTTCTGAGGGGTTGTGCAGCCTGCTTGAGATGCACCTTCTCTTTCCAGATCATAGAGGTTTATGTAAGGCTGTAAAAGTGTAAGTTAGAGTTTTACTAGCAATGGAATAAATAATTCATTCTTTTGTTTAAATAATACACCCTCTTCCCTGAATCTCTGCTGTCAGGAAAATAGGCTTGGCCCTGGATTATTGTCTCTTGGGGAGTATACAAGAAGAGAGGCCTGAATTTGACACTGTCTGTCAAGTCGCCTTCCTCAAGCCACAGTCAGGGAAAACTACCCTGGAAGGGGGCAAGTGCATTCAGATTTGACTCCAAGAGAGCATGGTCAAGTGCTACTTTAACCACGACTATTCACATTGCAGCACACAAAAAGAGGAGGAAAGGGGTGAATACCATTGTACTTGTCGAGCCAGTAGCTAAGCTGTTTCCAGTCTGTGGTTTTAGACTGGATAGTGTTTGGACAGAAGCAAGATTTGTTGGGCAGCTGATGTCAAGCAAGGGAGCTTTTCACTGTGAGCACATATTTTTATTGGTATTGACCTTTCAGATGTTTAAAACAGTGTTACAACAGTGTATCTTCTCATGCAGATGACTGAGCTGTCCTTTGATTAGTGCCTGAGAAATACCAGCTATGATTAAAATATAAAGAATAGTATGGCACAGTTTATTTCCTGTGGGAAGAGCTGCTTATCCCATGCAGTTTGGTACTGCTGGGCTGACCGAATTAGGTGCAGTTCTCTTTCAAATGCCCTTTGGATAGCATGATCTAAAGGTGGCAAGTGAACAGAGAGCTAAATCTATTCTGCAGTACGTAGACCAAAAAAAGAGAGAATGTTGCAAAGGAAGCAGGAAGTCTGAGAAAGTCTTGATTTAATTTCCATAAATATTTGTTCTAAAGGTACAGCAAGTACCAATATGAAAAAGCTATTAAAATAATCCCGTTTCTCCCCTTTTTCTGGAATTTTGCTGATTACAACTTCTTTATAACAGTTTTTTTTCCTTTGAGTGCTATTATTCTATGCAGTTGTATGAGCCTGTATTTAAAACTAATGCAAATGGAAAAAGAAAATCCTTCAGTCTCAGGAGCACATATCTGGAGGGCCACAGTTTCTGTTGAAATAAAGTTGTTAATGGAATTAGAATCACAGTGACATACTGTGAAAGGCGTCTCTTTATTACACCCCTAAGATATATGAAGGAAATAGTCCAGACTCCTACAAATTCTTGTGAATAGTGAGGAATATATATATTAGTGTGCCAGATGACATATATATGTTGTATATGGCAGATTAAAGCAAATGAAGTTTTAGCGTAGATTTCAGCTGAGATGGCCTTCTGGAGAAGTTCACTGTTTTTCTGATATTTTTAAAACCCTGTTTTATTGATCAGATGCTTGAGAGCAAGAGATTGAACCAATTCAGTCTGAATTAGTTTTATCTGAATCTTCAACAGACTTCAAGAGAGTAATCTTTGTCTACAGCAAATGAGGGACATGAATTTACTCAATTGTCTGAAATTCTCCCTTCTGTTGGTCATTTCTGATGCTTGTACTTTAAGCCAATATGATTTAGAAAAGTTATGAAATGTGATAAATATTTATCTTTTCCTTTTTTAAAGTGAATTTAGACTTTGGGCAAAATATGAGGCTAAAAACAGAGTCAGGTACTACTGTTGTTAGTGGCCATGGAGGTGTTGGTGTGGATTTGCCTGGACACCAGTTAAAAGCGACCTTCTCTATGGAATTTGGGTAAACTGACTGACCGACGTATAGGAAAAAAAGCTATTTTATTGCAGTTATTCCAGCATAGCTTCCTATGTCGGGATTCTGTTGTAGAATAAAATTTGTTAGTTTATGAGCAAAAATGTTATTTTATGATGCAGTCTTCTTGTGTTGTTCCAGGATATTGTATTTGCACAGGAAGGTATTCTGGAACAAGAATGAGAAAGTATGTTGTCCTGAATCTTCACGTGGTCAAGATACTAAGGTTAAAGGGGTTAGTTCATCCCTATTTTGCCTTTATACTGAGATTTCCTATATGAGTGCCAAGACTGATAGGGTGTCAGTGACAGAGCCAAATGTCCATTAGGGTGTGGAAGAGAATGATTCCTCACTGCCTGTAGCTGAGACTATACTGTTGAGAAAGGTTTTTTCTGTTGGTTTGTTTCTTTTTTATAAAAAGAGAGGAGAAAAATAAGGAATCCAAGTGTTTAAAAATTCAGTCCTGAGCCTTGATTGTTATTTTGTGTTTCTGAGTTTTTCTGAAAATGAAGCCCACACCTATCTTAAGCACTTTCATTTTCATATAAGGCCATTAAAATTAGATTCCTAAATTAGGTATTGTATTGCTGGTTGAAAATGACATTTTTCTGTTGTTCAGGATAAAATGTGTTGAAGCGTTCACTTTTTGTTCTAACTTGGAGCAAAACTTGAAGTTTTCCATGGGATGGGAATTCTGAGAAATTTCGTTTTTAAAACGTTGAATTGTTGTAACCTGATACTTAAGTGATTTTGCTTTGTTAGTCTTGAAGCATGCCACATATCAGTATTTTAAGGCAAAGGTATAAAATAAATGAAGTGATGAAGTAGAAATAAAATGCAAATTAAAAAAATACAGCAGAAATTGTTCATTAGAGATCATCACATCTAAGTCTTCATCAAAATTGATGAAAACTTTGGGTTTTGTTAAAATTGCTTTTTCCAGAGAAAAGTACCTGATCAAATTTTCTTTGATCTAAAATGTTCTTAGATCAGTATAGTAGATATTTCAAACATGAAGTGAACAGGTTGCTGCCTGCTATCAGGTGCCCCATTTTGAAAACCAAGCCTCCGTTAATATCAATGAGGATTAAAGGTGAGACAATACATAGCCATCATTAGTCATCATTATCTGATGATCCATCTAGCCTGAAGATCAAGCATTTGCTTTAAAAAGAAGTCAGTTCTTCACATTAAGGGACACCAACAGCAAACTGTATCAATTCCAGGTGTAGTCGGTTTGAATTAAAAAATTAAAGTCCAAATTGCCTATACAGTTGTGCAAATACACAGGTGAATTTTTGTATACAGTATATACAATAGATCTCTAGGGCATATCTTTGCAGTGGGGTTGTGGGATGGAAGTGGTGAGTTCTAGTTCATTCAATCCTGAGGAAATGTCTGTGGATATGAAAAAAGAACTCAGTCCACCAGATAGTGGATTTGAATCTTGCTGTTGCAATACATTGCCACTTCTCTTTTCCTGAGATCTGATATCTGAAACATCCATCAGACCTATATTTGCGGTTAGAAGAAGAAAAAGGCTTTGGTGGGATTTGCACGTGGTATTTTAAAAACAGGGAGAAGGACTGGTATGAGTAGTAGTAAATTGTGATGAGGCTGTGGAGGGAGAGATTGAGACTGTGGAGGGAAAGGGAAGAAAGGAAGCTTCAGAGATTAGATAAGCAGCCATAATTTTCAGGGCATACTTGATCCAAACCTCAGAAGACATTGTGGGTCATATATCATTGGATTTTGACCTGTGCTGGAAATTCTTTTTAGCAGAAATACTCTAATGAATTGGCAAAAACCATATACGTTTTCTTTGAAACCTTTTGTCTTTATGCCAAAGTAAGCAAGAGAAATGCTTTTACCATAAGCCTTTAGCTTTCCTATAACCCATGATCCTTGTTTCACTCTTAACACACTTAAGTAGTGGGTTAAGGTTTTTTTCTTGCCCCCCCCCCTTTTTTTTTACACAGTTTTAGGGGTTTTTCTTGTAATGTGGGGGAGAATATCCCACGGGCCAATTACTTTCTGCACGTCTTTAGGTCTCTCATATTCAATAGTCACAGCATATCAATGGGCAGCATTGAACATTAAAATGCATGAAGTTGAATTAGACTCTTCAGCCCCAAAATGGCGCCATAGGCAGAAACCTCCCTGAAAGAACTGTCATTTAGAATGCAACTAGCAAATAATATATATTTTAGGCTGAAAGCATAGAGGCATTTAAAGTTTGAATCATAATCATAAATGAATGAGTATCAAAACCAGTGGTGGAATGAAGCCAAGAATTTATCAGTTTTTCAAAACACCATTTACAAGAGGCATTTTTTATTTTTCTTTGGTTACACATCCTTAGATATTATGCAGGCTGCATACTGAATCATGACAGAAAGATCTTTGGTGTATGAGGTGGTGGGTTTTGTTTCTTCAAGTTTTTGCTTTGCTGCTGTTTAATCTGGAATTGGTCCCTATTCCCATTCATTTGAATTGTCTGCTATGAATTTAGAGGTTTTATGTTGGTATACTTGGCATACTTCCATTTTATCCTTCCTTGCCATGCTGGAAATGGGCTCCGGATCAGACACTGCGAAGGACATGCATTTACAATCATTCTTTTGAAAATGGGCCTATCCCCAGAAGCACACATCTGCTTCTTGATGCTGCTTCACAACTCAGAGTGGTTGTCATAGGTGCAATCTTTCAGTGTCTAATAATAGTGGGTGAACCAATACAGTGAGAAACTCTCTCTAGCTTTACTTTCATAGATGTTTTCAGGCTATTGGTGAAGGCCAAGGGATTGAAAACTTTGATTCTGGAGCATGCAGGATCTTTGCCTGATTGCCTCCATCCAACATCAGGAGCATTTGCATATTGCAGAAGAAAGAGAGCTTTCTCTCTCTTTTTGTTTGAGACCTTTCTGGTCAGTTGAAGTGTATGCCTTCTTTGTGTATTGACTAACATCATTTTTTTTCACAAATTAAATACAGCGTATCTGGAGACGCTTCCTGCCAGACATGCTGCCATGTATTGTTCTTGCAGTGGATCAATGATGAGTTACTTCACTTCAGAAGACAATTCTTCAGTCACACTTTCTCAATTTTGGTTGATCCCAGTAGCACAGAGGAATACCCTGCTTTGTGGCACAGGGCTGATGTTTCCCATAATGGTTCTACAGATGCATGGCTGTTTTAGCATGATGTATTCCAGTCTGTGCATTTTGTCACTCTGGGGAAGTAGTGACATAGCATGACCTTTTCCATTCTGTGTTTTTAACATCATGGCAGCAATGATATTGTCTCTAATGCAAAGGGTCTTTCCAAATTTTCGTGGAGAAGACTGATCTTCAGACTCTGTGTCCTACCCTAGGAACAGAAAATATTCTAATGGAGGGGGGGAGGATTCAGGTGTGAAAATGCATGCAATGTATCATAGGCTATGTGCTGGCCTCTCATACTTATTTTAGTAAATAATCACTAACTTTCAGAAATAAGTCAATAAACTATTTTTCTACCACTTTGGTATACCTCATAAGCATGACCTGATTCTATTACTGTACATCCTCCTGAATCCCACTGCACTTTTCTGCTTGAAAAGTGGGCCTCAAAGAGACAAGAAATATATCTATAAAGTCTCTCCATTCCTGCCGTGTGACCACATGAAAGTGAAGCAGAATTTGGCCTTTTGTGAGAATTTTCCTAGTAATACTATAGAGCACATTTAAAGGTAACCCAAATTTTCTGCTTGAGTAAATTTTGTTTTGCTGATGAAATCTGTGGTGCTTAAAGTGGAAACCCTCTTTGGTAACTGAACAAAGCCATCAGGTATGCTATCTGACTTGACAGTCTGGTGTTTGATTAATCAAACTGTTAATTTGATTTTAAATGACTGATGCTCTTTTAGTATGTCTGACTTAAGTGCCTGTTTATAATTACGGTACTGAATCAAAGGCTTTTCCCAACCATTGTACAGATTAGTTTGGAAAGATGTGTTTTGATTTTAGTAGTTGTAAAAAAACTAGCATTGGTGTTTACTTTAAAGCACAAATATGTTCAAAGAAACACATAGTTAAAGTGATAAAGCAGTGCCCTCACACTTTTTATCTGAAAAAGGAATGCAAGGGTGCAATTTTTAATAAGTTATATAAACAGCACACTTTATCTTCTAAAGAGATAACCAGTTTGGGGGCATTCATAGCAGTTTGATTGGTGGGCACTTAGCTTTGTGTAATGAACATATATCATGCAAAACTTGTGTAAGACTGCTGGAGGTAGGGGATTTTATCTTGTACAGTTTAATGATGCAGCTGTTTGCATCTTGTAATTTGCTGGGAATTTGTAAATTCCCAGTGAAGTTGGAAACTAAGTAATGGTATCCTGTAGCATCTAATAATTCTGTGTGCTGTGGTGTATTTTCAAGCGGATTGCAGTAAATATTCAGATATTAGGATCTCTGAATGTTTGAATATAAGTGAAGGTCATGCTACATGGGTAAGGTCCTAATCCTATAAAGACAGCCAAGCACATGCTTCATTGAAGTAATCTGTGTAGTCCCATTTGGCCTGATAGTTGTACTAACTCTTAAATGCAAATCAGATCTATCAGCTTCCGCAGGCTTCATGTATGATTTCAAGGTGTATATCTATAACTGCAGGAGTGTCTGCATTTGGAAAAAAACCCACTAATTTCTGCAAAGACCCTCTTGAAATAGTTTGAATTATGGCTAATCACTAATGTGGTAAATTCAATGGCTAGTAAATGTACAAAATAAAAGTATCAGTCTTGGTATAGCGAAGAAAAAATGTCTGGAGGCATTACTTTTTCCTATTTTTAAACTCTGCATGTCTCAGATAATACATTATCATCCCTAGTTTCCTCATGAGCTGCTTGAATATCTCAGGGGTATGTATGTATTGCAATACTGTAACTATATAGCAGATAATCCAATCCCTTAACAATGACATTTTTTCCAAGTGTGTTTTTGGGCATTGTAGTTAAGTGGGTGTTTAAAAAAATATTCTAAATTTAAAGAAAGTTTTTCATGCCTCCTTTTTTGGTTTCCCAGCTATATACAGTTTTAAGAGGCTTGATTTTCAGAGGAAAGATACTTGGCACTTTCTGGAAATGAATCCCCACAAAGGCGATTCAGGCATCGTAACAGCCAAAATCATTAGTCATTCTTGAAAATCTTGGCTGAAGGACACTAGACAACACAATCTCTATTTCTGTAGGGTTCTCTGTTTTCTGTTTCTTTTTTCTCACATCATAATTTCATAAATTTTTCAGTCACTGCAGCCTTTCCAGAGTACAAACACATGAATTTTGACTGTAAAACCCAGCTAAACCACTTTCTTGATTCTTCCCTTTAGTTTTTCATATATCATATAGAGCAGTCTGAAAGGATGAGAAATCACTGTTTTTTCCTTAGCAAAGCATCTTTTTGGGAAAAAAATTAGTCTCTCAAGGAAAGGAGCATGGGGAAATACAGTTTTGTCTCTCCCCCACCCCATCCAAACCCTAGACAGCTGAATATTCTCATTTAGCATTCCTAAATGACCCATACTTTGTTGGCATGTCACTAGCCTGGATTTTTTTTTAGCTGGTTTATTGAAAGAATACTGAACTTGGCTGAGTTCATGGAGCTTGGAATGGCGTTCTGCAAGGCTGTGTCCCTTGACTGTGGTAAAGTGTATCCTGAGAAGAAGTTACATAAATACATGGATCTGATAATTTTTTCTGTTTCATGGCTCTATGTTCTTCCTGTGTCAAATTCACAAGCAGGTTACTTATGTAGCAGAGTACGTTTGTGAGAGTTGTGTATCCTGGGTGTCCTGAGGACTCCAGGGTGGACTGATTCCTAGGCTGTGGATGCAGAGAGTTACTCTGGGCTCTGTTTTACTTTTCCATCTGTGTTCAAGAACACCACAGGTTTGCAGTGGGGAGCCATGCCATTGTTCATTTTATTCCACCTTAGATTGTTGAAGATTCTTCCTGGGGATTGCAATGACTTAGAAATGGGGTGAATTTGAAGCTCAAGAAAGCTAGCTAGAAATGTTTGCCAGGAACATTGAACGCAGCTAAGGCAGTGGCCATGGTTATGACTCTGTGAAGCCACGGCACCAATGAGAATGGTATTTTTCACCAGTGAGAAGCCTGCAGGGCCAAGTGAAAGACAGGAGCATCTGTCCTATGTGTTTCTTGGGTTGTGAGTAAAAATGTTTTTTGAGAATGAAGAGAAAAAAGGAAAACTCTCTTACTAAAAGAACCCTAGGGACTGGGGCCAGAATTAATTTCAACTAATTGTAATAGCCAGCTGAGATTAGGAGCCCTGTTCTATAGACCATGAGAAGAGGCAATTTTAGAGTAGCAACACTGAATTATCCTTTAAAGCTGTCTCTCAGCATTGACTTATATAGGCAACCTTTGTTGATAGGGTTCCTAATTAGGCACCCCAGAGAAATTCCTGCAGTTAGTGACATGAATTTGGATCTCAGTGAAATAAAACTTCCTCAATTTTCTCTCCTGTACATAGCAAAAAATTATATAGAAGAACATAGGGGCATTTAAATTTAACAGAAAGGTGTGGTTTTAATCTGGAGAGTTGATCACCAAAACTTACTTTGATAAGCGCCTTGCCTTGCTTGGCTAAGGAGATGAGTCAAAGCATAGAACTTTTTTTTTTCTAGCTGATTTTCGTTTGTACCACCTTTATTACTTTTGAGCATATTTTTACAGTCTGACGTTAGACATTTCCATTTATATATCATAGTTGATGAGTGTATTATATTTGATGATGCTCTGCAGAAATATTGTTTGATTTGGATGACTCTCTTAAGGAGAAATAGAAGTAATGGTACTATTTACCTGCACTGGCAGCTGTAAATTCCTGAAAAAAATGAGGAATATTTAATAGACAATAATAATGCATGTGAATAAGGATCCTTTTATAACAGGAAAAGAATGGGCTCTTTTCAGCAGCACAAAAGTTGACATTAGATATACTTCACTCACTCTCAATCTTGTTCTATCTAAACTTAAAATTTAGATTGTGAAGAGCTTAATTATACTTTCTTCTTTTCATTTGCATGTTTTATATGGATCTCTTGATAGGCCTGCACAAGGGCAAGAACTAGGTTATTTTCAAGTCAGATAAAATGCTGCAACGTGGCAGAAGAGTTCTGTATAGAGGATTTAATATTCTTAAGAAATGTTACTACCATTCATTTAAAGAAGTCTGTGCAAGTTATCCAGATTAATTCTTGGAGCCTGGAATAGGCATTTCCTTGCAGATAGCGCTGTCCACTCTCTTCTCTAGCAGTGACCTCCCAAAGAAATTCCTTCACGAAGAAGACGTTTCTGTGGGGAAAAGGAGGAATGTGCACTGGTATATCCTGATAGGTTGCTGCTGCTAAATTATTAACTGGATATCTAAGCCTCTGTTCTAGCTGTTCCAGCTCTTGTTCTCCTTCAGAGCAGCTTTGGCTTTAAGTGTAATAATTGTTAACTGTGGCAGGAAGACTGAAAGTGAAGGGAACTGGAGTTTATACTTAACAAAAAACCTTGCTGCAAACCTCTCTTGTTCGCGTGTCCTGACTTCATTATAAATAAATGTCTGTCCGTTATTATGGCTGTACTCAGCTCATTATTATTATTTTTTTCTTCTGGTGAGGGTAAGCAGATTTTTATATATGTAATTAGGAAATTGATCCTGTACTGCCTATGGATTGAAGTCAAAAGCTATGAACTTCAAGTATTCACAGCTTTAAATACACTGAAGCAGCATATTTACAAGAAAAAAAGAACACCTATATGGATTTACTGCTGTGTGCAGAGAGGAGTTACTGGTGCTAGCTCGCACTATTGGAATTTCTTTGGATATACACAGCATTTAATGGTGAGGTTGAAGGAGCATCTGCTGCTGGGTGGGTTCCTAAGCAGTTTTACCCCTACACCAGTTTTGGCTTGGAGCTTGTACTGGTTTTAGTACTATGCATTATTGGCTTGGATTTGCCGCATCCTGGGCTTGCCAACGTGCTGATGTTCAGCTCTGGATTGGTTACTGCAAAGAAGCTCAGCTCGGCTGGAAGAAGTATTTGCTGTGGTATGGAAGGGGAAAGAGTTTGCTGAACAGATTGTGGGAGATCTGGGACAGTATATGCCGTACGGACAGGGAGCCCAGGCAGCTAACGTGACAAGGGACTTCAGAGGGATTATTTTTAATGTTTTTGTTTGCACCTTTGGTCAATATATTAAAGATCTTCACTTAGAAGAAGCTGATGCAGAGGCAACACTGCCCAATTGGTCTCAAAAGTTTCTATGCAACACTTTTTTTCCTAGTCAGACCTAGCTGTCTGCTCCATACTGTATGGCTCCTCCAGAGCAGGATGGTCTTACAGGCCTGCAGTACTTGCTCCCATCTGTGTGTACTTTGCTTTCTGTGCAGAGCTGATGGTTTTTGCTAATGCTGCTTTGACATTAACATATTAACCCTGCTTGAGAAATCCTCTCTCCGTTTTGTAACTATTCTGGACAGAGTGCTTGCTGCCACCTCTGCTGTGCAAGGCTTTTAGGGTATTCTCCAGGGTGGATGGACTAGAGGAGAGTGAGTGTTGAGGTGTTTAAGCTGATTTTAACTGAGCTAATTTCTGTGCAAGGGTTAATCCAGTTTAGAGCTTTGTGCAGGTTAATGTTGTCATCACCCAAATTAGCTTGCAGAGTTCTGTGCTCTGGAGCCAAACTGTTCTTGGTACTCATCCTAGGTTTTTTAAAGCTGCTTTGTATATTTTCAGACTGCAAGTAGGTTAGATGTACGTTTGTGATCCTCCCCTGTCCCCTTTATGTGTTTAAATCCTAACTGAGGAGCCTGAAAATATTCCTGCCTAACTTCTAACAATCAGAGGCATCTCATTTTTTCCCATATAAAGCATGTCCTTGAGCCTGTCAATCTATGGATTCCTCCCTTGTGCCCACATGTCTTATAGTTATTCACCGCAATGCTCTGGGTTAGGGCGCAAATCCTTTTCTTTTCTCTTTTTTTTTCTTTTTGTCAGCGTTAATGAAGACTTTGGAAGATGTCCTGTTGTCTTGGTGATCCTTGGAGCATTTGGGGAGTGGGGAGGGAAGAAGAAAGTGATGTTTATATTTCTCTCAGACCCGTATACATTCTCCCCACAGACAATTCCAGTTCAGTTCATTTTGCAGATTTCCATGTTACCCTTGCGAAAAATCAGTTGTTGGGTCTCCAGCTCCCTAGCCTGAGTACAGTCAGTGCAAAGGATTCAGAGCTATCATGTTCAGGTTATCCAGCAATTTATTGTGTTCACCTACTGTCTTCCAGTAGGTCCTGATTTTTTGAACAATTATCTGAATTATACAAATGCTTTTTTAACAAACATAGTTTAATCTATGGCTTATTCGCAATTTATTTTGTCTGTTTACTTGCTGTTAATTACTTGAGAACAAACACTATTATTTCTTCTTGACAGAATAACTGATTCCTCTGTCAAGTGAGGAATTAAATCAAAGACCATTCAAAATGGCCGTGTGGGAATATTCAGCATGTGCGGATGTATTTTTGATAAGTATTCACAAGACTTGGTCACGTCAACTTGCTTGCAAATGAAAATATATGACTGATTATAAAAGAATGGCAGTCCAGAGAGAGTGTAGACATTTTTGCCAGGGAAGCACCACGGTGCTGCTGTGGTATTGTCACGTACTGTGCCAGTGGGGGGATGAGGTGCTGAATGTACTGGCATCCGGCAGAGCCAATTGTATCACTCTGTGATTTCATTGTACTGCGATTCCTTCGTATCTCTGAGATCCATTTGGCTCACTGGAGTAAAAGAAATCTTTCATTTAGGATGCAGGACCACTGAGCAAACTATGTTCCTAATTGTAGTTAGAAAGAAGAAAATATATATGAAATTAGTGGTGAGTAGCTGGTCACTCTACAGTTCAGACCAAGGCTTGTTTAAGTTAACTGGAATATTTTCGTTGTCTACTACATAAATTGGGATTGTATCCTCAAGGAAGGTTTTACGAATGCCATCTACAACCTAATATTTGAAGCTTTTTTACCGTCTGATAGAAGTTTCTAAACTCTGTCAATGGGAGAGGGAGAATATTCCATTGAACACAGCTATGCTGAATATGTTTTCTTAATAGATTTGTAGATGAATGTAAGAGACTATTACAATTGTCTGGCCTGATGTTATTGAGATGACAAAATTTTACTCAGTAATATGTTTAGGAAGCCTATTACTTCTCTTTGAGCAGTGGTGTACAGTACAGGATGTATCATAAATATATGTACACAAATATATATACATGTAGCTTAAACTTAATGAAGGAGAACTTGGTTGTGGTCAAATCAAAGATGTGAATTTCCAGAGGGATTACAATTGCTAAAGGGTAACCCTAGCTAGAAAAGACTGATGTAATTAAAAACAGACTATTGCAGATACATTGATAATACTTCTACTCCAGAAACAGAGTTGGCATGTCTTCATCTATATGGTTTATTAAAACCCCTCCTTTTTGCTTTGATTCTCTCATGCTGTGCTTACAGCTCCTATTTGATGAGGAATTAAACATTCACATTTTCTTCCTGAGTCTTTTCTTAAGCTTGTATCAGACAAAACGAAAGAAAAACAAAGATTGTCTGGAAATTCTGAACTAATTTAGTTTTATAAATCCTTTCAGGAGATCCTGTGTTTACTAAGTGAACTACATGGGGTTAATTTACTAAAGTGTTCTGAAGGACTTAGCCAAATGAGAAAAGAAACATTACCTAGAGCTGCTGTTCTTTGCCGGGAACAAAAGTAAAACAAATCAGTGGCAGGATGAGTGGATCCGGTTAAATAATAATGTCTCTCCAGCAGGAAGTCTGTCTATCAACTGAAAGGTGAGACAGCAACATAATGACAATGCCCTGTGGATCAACTCTGAGGGTAAAAAAACCCATCCCACAACACAACCCACCCCCAAAAACCCCTCAGTGAAAATATAAGATGACAGAATTCACACCAGCATTTTTTTAGTCTTTAAGCTCAAGTGGCTGGAAACACATTTCTTCTCTAGGTTATTCACATGCAGATTCCTTCTTGTGGTGGAATGCCCCAGGGTAACTGAGAGCAGAATTTGGCCCTTTCTGTTTGCTCAGTGAGGCTAAGTGCTGCTTTCCCAGTGAAATACCTGCCTTAAAGCTGTACAGCTGCGATATGCAAGAGTAGCTTTGGCATTTCTTTTTTTTTCGGTATAGGAGGTGAGTCCTGCAAAAGCTGAAGACTTTTGCATGAAAATGAAGCGTGCAAGGGTAAGTGTCAGCCACGAGTTTTGGCCCGAGCACTTGGGGCGCGGGGATGCATTTGTGACAGCAAAAGTAGAAATAAGGCTTGAGAGAATTAATATCAAAGTATTAAAACATCCGCAAAAGCTTTTCAGTCTTTGGTGCTCTGTTATTTGTGTTTCAGTTCCAGATGAGTGCAATGCTCCTAGGGTGAAAATTCCCCAGAATTCGGCAACAGTTGTAAATGCTCATTGTCTCTGTGAGAAAATCAGTTCTTTAATGTACTTAAATATGGATTTAACAGCTGACAGAAGTTTGAAAACTTTGGTCTCTATTTCTAGGACTTTCAGCATATCAGTTTTCAAAATCAGTGTTCTCTTTTTTTTTTTTTTTAATGTATGAAGTCTTCTCACACTGCTATCAAGAAATCCCAAATTGTCATTTGTGCGCTTAAAACATCTGCAGGAAACAAAGATGTTGGGTTCTTTTGCAATGATCAGTTCAGTTCTCATTTCCATTTGGTAATTGCTGTGAAAGATTTACCTGCTGTAATGTAGTTTATTTTGTCTGGAAACGCCTTTGTTTCTGTGGATGGCTGCTAAGCAACAGGCCAGATATTTACTGTCAAACAAATAAAACAAAAGCCTCATCTGCCACTTGGAGGCCCAACATCATTGTTACTGAACCACTCAACTGGGTCATCATATTTGAGAGTCAGCTCTAAACTTAGTTTTCCACCACACAGTAATTTAACTGTAGGAATCCTTTCAATCCTCACATTATCTGGCGAGATTATAACTATATGGGAGTATTCTAATGTCTCATATATTATTTATTTTAAATGATTTTTTTCCCCCCATCAAAGGGGAAAAGGAAAACTTACCTCATGAGACAGTCTAATTTTCAAAAGTCGAGTTACCTTCTCGGTTACCCTGGAACAATGAGGGATTTCTTTAATAAGTTCCTGCCGCGAATAGAGCTGAGCCCTTCCCTTCTATTATCTCCCTTGCTCTGCCCAAAACAGTAATCAAAATACATTTCTTGGAACTAATCTGGAAAAAAAAAAGAAAAAGAAGAGAAAACCCAAGTCCCAGAAGGAGCAGTCAAGCAGAAATGCTACTGTCAAAGAGAAATATTACCATCAAGGCAAGTAGATAATCAATAGTAATCAAGCTGGTGGCTCTAAAATACAGCAGTTTCCCTCAAAACTTGTATTATGTTCATCCGCAATGGGTCAGAGGCCAAGGCAGACTGATTGCAATTGAGGGAAGCTTTTCAGAAAGGTCCAGGTGACATGACAAATTTGCAGTTTTTAATAGCTGGAACTTGTCACCTTCTCCAAGGCTGCGGTTGCTAACGGCAGCCTCTCTCACTATGAATACCAGCAAGTGGGTTGTGCCTTCCTGTTTCAGCACCTCTGCATTAGCAGCACCTCTGTTCTAATCAATTCGGGCACCGTGGATGACATCTTCCACGTGTCTGCACACATACAGTTGTTTGGGGGCTAAACAGGGGGAGGCCATGAATCATTCTGAAAAGCACTGAGAAGTTTATTGGGGAAGAATTTCAAGCGTTGCTAAAACCTGTTACCAAAAGTAGGCACCTAATATCTATAGCTCCTGTGCACTGTACACCTCATTGTACAATAGGGATATACAGATATTTACGTGTAAGCTAGATAAATGAACATTGGTCTTTTCACCAGGTGTACACTGGGAATGAGTGCTCCTGGCATTGTGAAAGAAATATTCAAGGATGCCATGGCACCAAAATACCAAAGTATTCCAGGATTGCCTTTTGCTGTTGCAGGTCTCAGCATTTGTGGAGGAAATAATAAGCAAGGCCTGAAACAGAAAATCCACTAAACTGACTTCATGGATTTTGAAGCCGTCAGTACCCATGCAAAGTCCTGCTGTGTATGGGTTGGAATATTAATTTTACAGGCTAATCCATCTGGCCATCTGCTCATCTGAAATTCAAACAGGGCTGTGTATTGCAAGTTAATATCCTATAACAACCAATAGCTATAAATGATCAGCAGAATATGTCATTCTGTCTTGCTCCTCCATCAGTGAATGAGTATGACATGTCATTTAATACTTCAGCTACTGATTATTCCTGATGGGGAGGAAAGGTGAGAAAGCAAATGATTGAGCTGGTAGTGATGTTTGGCATGCATCTTGTGGATCCACTTTTTTGTTGCTCTCTCCTATGGTCCAATTATTATGGGTTGTGCCAAAGGCTAGAGGAAAGACTGTGTTTAGATCTTCAGATTGGAAGTAGCGTGACAAATAATTTCCTCTGAGAATTACTTTCCTGTGGAAAGAATTGGTCTTGACTATCCAGTCAAGACCAATATTTCAAGCTCTTGACTAGTCTGTGGAAACCATGAATATATGCAGTTTTTTTCAAACCTAGTAAAAATTTGATTTGACATGGTTCCAACAACCAAACCGAGGATTTCTATGCAGAATTGAGAAATACATACTAAGCTTTTTAATTTGTACCTGACTTTATTAAACATTCAGTAAATAGCTAATAGTCTCTGAATCAACATCTTTAAATCACTAATATTTTCCCAATATTTTTAAAAGTCTAACTCAGGTATATCAGAACCAGTGTTTGTCCTTGTCTCTTTTTCTAACTTTGAACCTAAATTTTAATTATTTTGTTTGACAAAGGATGCCTTTGCAAACTATGTGGTTTGAGTAGCTGCTGAAGTCTTTGTCACGTCAGTGGTACACTTGAAATGTTTAAGATTTTTGGATATTATGATTATACTCTTTTAATGTATGTATCTTCTTGATATGATTATGGCATTAGTTATGTAATAAACTTGAAACGCTAAGCGATAGTTAGTTATTCATTCTTTATGTTCTTATGGTGCAGTAACACGGCAAGGGGAGAATTTACAGAAATAGAATGTGAGGTAGGATCCAGCTCTGAGGCTTCCCATAATGATTATGTGGCTGACCACCTTTTGTGCCTTTGGAACTCTTTACCTCTGTGAGATACTTAGAGTCAAAGTTTTTTCTTAAAGGAAAGAAATCTTGGCTTTTACCATTTTGTTAAGTGAAGTTGCTTAATGTCTGTGTTTCCATTTCCCATGCTGCAAAATGCATACAGTCAAAATTGTTTCACTGGATTGTTAGGAAAAAAACATTGAATCAGAACCAAATTTTCCCAGAACCTAAATATAATTTGCTTTTGGAGTAGTTCCATTTATTTTCCTACTCTGTGTGAGGAATGGTGGCAGGATCTGAATCATAATGTTTGGAAAGAACTTTAAAGCCTTTAGAAAACTATAAAATATTATTAAGTGTGTAATTAATTGCTCAAATTCATAGTCTTCCTAACGGCTTTACTTTGTTGTTGTAGTAAAAGGAGAAGTTAGATTGCTCTAGGAAATACATTTTTGTAAATTTTGAAACCACAGCAATTTAGATAACACATTTTAGCCTAGATTATGGTTATGAGTTGCTGCATTACAAGGATTCCACGTAAAACCACTTCATACCATAAGAGGTAACGCCTTTATGTAGACGAGTAATAACCATGAGAAATCAAATGGAGACTCAGAAGAAATAATAAAAAAAGAGGAAGCTGAGTGTACATAAATCGTCACATCAGGGACATGATATTTTTATTGTCTCTCCTGTTAGTTAATGCTGAGGGGAAAAAAAAGGCTTGTATTTTCTTTATTTGGTATCGGGGAGGAGTCAGAGAAAGAAATCCTTTCCCTAGGAGCTCTGAATTAACTTAGTTTTGTTTGGCACCATTCAGGTGCCATAGACCAGGATAACAAAGAAAGCTTTCAGTTTGCCTTGTTGTTGAGGTTCACTGAAAGCAGAGAGGGTGACTGAAGGAAGAGTTTAGGTAGAGCCTTGGGAGGCAGTTAAGTAATTTAAATATTTCTGTTTGCTTTTCACTGGAAGACAACACGGGGTTTGGAAAAGGCACTGTCAAAAATATTGTGCATCTCCCAGGCAAGCCGGTCTTTGCTATTTCCTACTCTGTCATTACCTGAAAGGAAGAAGGACATTTTGATACATTTAAAACCAATACCAAAGTGCTAAGTGCAAATAGGGATTTAATTTTGATGAAGAAAGAATGATAAATGGAGGAAATTATAATAATACGGATTTTTAAAAAATCCCTGATAACTTTAACCTTTTCTGAAACTATTTTCACAAATAAGTGACTTGAAAATATCTCACTGTAGATATTAGTAAGAAATTTGCTAATCTGATAAACTGATTGTACTGAAGACACACTATTTTCTTTTCAAAATATACCTGATTTGGCTTCTCCTTCTATGATTATTTTTATTGAGGCTTTTCTACCTTTTAATATGACAGGAATAATTTTCAAATTCTATATTCAATACTTTCTGGGATTATTGAAGTCTTGGTTTAAGTTTGGGCCAAACGAACAATTACTATGTTATTTGCAATGCATTGATAGTGGGTATATCCTCATGTCTGTGTCCCAAGGAAAAATGTAAGAACTCTGTTGCTGACTTACTTTCCGTTTTTCTGTTGTTGCTCTGTCTAATGCCTATTCTGACAACTCAAAATGTTGAACAAACAAAGTAAATAAGCACTATGGAAACCATAGATCATAAAATATTCATATGCTTAGAAAAAATACATATTTAAGTTTCTTTTGGTCTCTTCAGGATGACTTTTGTTTCACTGTTTCGGTTTCAATAAAAGAGACGGCATGCACTAAACAGATAAAATACCCATTTATGTTTGAGGATTTTGAGCCAAGTTTTGCTATCAGCTGTACTACTGTAAGTGTGTTGTAACTTCATTGGAGTTACTGTGGTATTATCTTGACAGAATTACACAGTGATTAATGAGGAATATAGTTAGTATATATTCTAGGAAATCTTGAATAGTGATACCTAACCACAGTCCAGATTTCTTCCTTCATCTCCAAATAGGAAACGAAAATCAGACGCAAGTTCTAGGTGCATTCTGTGGATGTTCATGTATAGCTCTGTGATGCAGTGCAATGCCATACTAGAGCACTTTGATCAAGCTTTAATTTAGTGGTTAGGGCACTTTCTTTGAAAACAGGAGATGAACACCTTTTATCTCAGGAGAACATATTACCCAAGTCTCCTAGGATCTGATTACATGCTTTAGTTGCTCCGCTGTTATTTAAAGCAAGGGCACTGACAATTTTTCCGTCAGTGTTAAAAGCACGCAATATGTCTTCTCACAGGAGAGAAATGGATAATGTGCCTCACTGCCCATGTGGTGGAGAGTCCCACCTTTCATGAGCAGTGGCCACTTGTCTGGGATTTCAAAGAAATAGAGTTGAGAGGTGTGAAATATTTCCACATGAATGAACTTGTGTTAGTTCTTCAACTCGCCCTCACCAAAAAAACCCGTGACAGAAACTAGAAACTTTAGGATCAAAATGTTTCTGTCCATTCGTTGGGTTGCAGGATCAGGACTATTAGAACACAGTGGCAGCTGTCCTCTTTGTGAGATACCTGTTAGACTCATGGCACAGAACATTAGTGAGTTTGGCTGCCATTTGAGTCATTTACCCAATAATTCTGTATGTGCTGGGTGTGTGTATGCAGGTATTATAGTGTCATGGTTTAGCCCCAGACGGCAACTAAGCACCACGCAGCCGCTCACTCACTCCCCACCCCGCCCCGCGGTGGGATGGGGAAGAGAATCGGAAGAGTAAAAGTGAGAACACTCATGGGTTGAGATAAGGACAGTTTAATAGGGAAAGCAAAAGCCGCGCGCGCGAGCAAAGCGAAGCAAGGAATTCATTCACTCCTTCCCATGGGCAGGCAGGTGTTCAGCCATCTCCAGGAAAGCAGGGCTCCATCACAAGTAACCGTTACTTGGGAAGACAAACGCCATCACTCCGAATGTCCCCCCTTCCTTCTGCTTCCCCAGCTTTATATACTGACCCTGATGTCATATGGTATGGAATAGCCCTTTGGTCAGTTTGGATCAACAATCCTGGCTGTGCCCCCTCCCAGCTTCTTGGGCACCTGGCAGAGCATGGGGAGCTGAAAAAAGTCCTTGACCAGTGTAAAAACCGCTTAGCAACAGCCAAAACATCAGTGTGTTATCAATATTATTCTCATACTAAAACCCAAAACACAGCACTACACCAGCCACTAGGAAGGAAATCAACTCTATCCCAGCCAAAACCAGGACATATAGGCAGTAAGGAAACAAAAGACTGAAAAAAGCAGTGATTTTCCAAGGTGCTGTAGTACGGGCATTCCCAATAATAAGAAAAAAGAAGGCAGCAAAGGCACTGTAGAAAGTGAGAGTCCTTGGCCGTAGATCTTGCTGTATTCCAGCTGGAGAATACAGGGAATTTGTACTTGCAGTGTAGTCAAATATTGGGACAGGAGGATTTACATCAGAGGAGGTTGTGCTGCTGAAATGTCACCACATGTTCTGCAAAAGAGTTTACGATGTAAAATGTAAACCATCCTAGAACTTCATGTTTTGGGATAACTAATCAAAATCAGCTGAGAAAATGTCAAAGCTGCTGACCAGAAAGAACCATCAAGCTAAACTAAAGCAGGGGAGACATGGAGAGGAAGGAGGAGCCTGTCAGTAACGTGGCAGCTCCTGGGCGGACGGGAAAGCTCCATTTGTAGTGATGAGTTGGTGTGAATGTGACAAGAGAAATCCAGCCAATAAATTTGATTGATATCTTTCCTCCTTCTCCCCTGCTCCACTGCATGTTAGGAAAGAAACAGTGTATTTTAAAATCTGAAATGGATACCTTTAGCCAGACAGAAATATCCCTCGGCACAAAAGAATGAAGGAAGATTTCGTAAAGTATACCAAATTTCATTAGACTCTTCTTTCTGTCCAAAGTTGCTCTTTCTCAGGTAATCTTCATTGTTTTTATTGGGTGATGGAACATGTTTTTCAAGTGCTATGCCTGTTTACGAAGTTTAAGAAATCTAGTCAGAGAACAGAAGTTGTACTGTCTGACTGGTAGAACCAGTCACGTGGCTGGAAAAGTGAATTCCAAATGTTAAGTCCACAAGTGAATAAAGAACAGCTCATGTGCATCCACTTATATTTGCTTTGTTTATAAGCAGTGAGTACTAAATGACTATGAATGATTCACAAAAATTGTGTCTTACTTGCAAACAGCCTAAATGTGCAAATTGAGTCAGTTCCTTGTGATTGGAATTTAAGCAGATTTAAGTGTAAGAAACAGATGTTCTCTGTTTCTATATATATTCAAATGCATTGGTTTTTACAAAAAAGTGGATTTTGCTATTGTTCACATGCAGTCAGGAAATCCTGACTAAAGACTGATGACTGATTGTCTCTGCTATCTTGCATCTTATCTAGAGGCCTTCACTCTGCAAACCAAGTGTAAAATGCTGCCATGCTGATGCGAGTATAAATGATAACGTGAGAGACAGGAACAGAGAATGCATCCCAAAAGAGTTGTGGTCGTATTAGCAATGTTAGGCCTTGGGTAAGAGTCTAACCAAGTTTCACTTTTAAAACTATGACTTGCAACCCAAGGTACTTAGTTACTTGTGAGCCCTCTGTTTTAGTCTACAATAGTTATAACAAGGTAACTAAATACCAACACTAACTTTACTAAATCCCCACCATCTGTCTCACAGATCTAAAAAAAAAATTATAATGTCAGTACATGGGATTGCATTCTTTTGACTGTCATCTTCTGTGCTGGCTAGGTTACCAAAACTGATTCAGAATGAAATAATTTATAGATGAGAACTCATCAGGGAAGGAGAATGCTGTGCAGTGTGAACGACTCTGGATTATCAGCTTTAACTTTAGATTTCCTCATTGTTTCTGATATGTGTCAATATGCTGTTGTTACTCATGTCACTATTAAAAAAAAAATTGATTTTACTGTTGAAAACAAGTATCCCTCCAGACAGAAGCCCCGCAAACTTTTTCAGATACTTCTTGTTTCATCTGCAGTGTTTGGGCAGAGGATTGCTCACTTCAGTATTTAAATGGAAGAAATACTGATCCATTAATTCCTGCTGATTTCGTACAACAGGAATATCTGCTGCAGTGCTGTTTGTTTGCAAATTCATCATCCATCAGCTTTTTTTCTAAGGAAGCAGAAATCCTTGTGCTTCTTGTTCAAGAATATGCTAAATTTAAGTTTGTGGATTCTTCTATTACCATTAAACCTTGTTTCTTCTTGAAGGTCTGTAGCAAGTGTATGAAGAAAGTCTATAATAGGATGTAGAGTGGGAAGTTTCTTGGATGAAAGCGGGGCTCTGGCAGTGGTCACACAGCCATGTTTAAAAGGATGTACACCTCTGCAGTTGCCAGGTTGGCCTCACTGTATCTGACAGATGTCTCCACTGATGTGTATTTTGTGTGTGCATGTGAAGAGAGTAAATTTCACTTAGAATGAATAAGCCTCTGGGACCATTTTTTTCCCCTACGCTTTTGTGTAATCACCAGAGCGTGCCACCTCCTTTAGCTAATATTTGCAGTAACTTTATATGTTAAAACAAGGCTATGCAGTAGCTGTTGGTAGCTTAACCATGTAACTGCAAAATTAACCTTTGACCTTTCTTAGTCTAATCAGGAAATTGACTTTAGGAGTTATTCCTTAACCCAGGATATGTGGTTAAAGTTAAACATCACTAATAGGAAGTCTAGTAACAGGAAACGTGTGAATGCTAATCCATACAAACATAAACAAACCTTTGGCTTACATACAGTTTTATTGGAATTTTCCTCTTGACTCCCTTTCCTTCAATAAGTCAGAAAACATTACAAGCAGCTTGTTAGAGTCTTTGAAAAACTTCAGCTTTTTGTGGCTATAGGTTTGTTAGATTTCTACTTGAGGAAGCTATAAAACTTGGGTAGGATTTTGTCAAGAATCATCTCTGGGCAGGTACATGCAATTCACCTTCACTGCAGTTCTGATTATTTGAGGTTATTCGCCAGAATAACCACAATTCTCAGGCAAAGGATTAACTGGGAGTGTTTCTTTTTGTGTAACTTAAAATTGGGTAATTTGGAGAAAAAGGATTTATAAAAATATCTATTTCCATAAGCTTATTTTGAAATCTTTTTAGAAACAAAATTGTCTGAAAGTCACTGAAATGAATATAATTCCAGTACAGAAAATTATCTGTGAGAATTTGAAACGTGTTTTGTTCTTGTTGGATTCTTGTTACGTTTCATTAGGAAAGTAGGCTAATGTAACTTGGAGCTAAACACTAGCCAGTTAATCACTGTAGATATAATTATAGACCTTACCTTGGAAAACCTTTGAATTTTACTTTGCATTTCATACTAAGTCCACAAAACCTTCATGTTCATATTGAGCTCCACTGAGTTCAATGGGATATTGTGTATGTCCATTGACACAGATCAGCTTCCAGGATTAGGGCCAAAGTAATTTTTCTGGGAGGAGTTTCCTTGAAGTCAAGAGAAGGACCTTAGGGGCACAGAAAAAGTCTAGTCTGAAAAAATTCTTTCTCAAAACAGGAAAGAACAAGATAACTGTAAAACAGTAGCCTACAATCTCTGTATTTCCTCTCTTGACCTCTCCAGAATGAGTAAATCAGTGATATTGACAAAAATCCAGGCAAAATATTTACTATGCTTATTAAAGCAGGGGGTATGTATGGCATCAGAATAATGTCATAATGATATGTGCTCACTTCATGTGTATTTACACAATCGGCTAACCCATGAGGCACACAACTCATGGCGTTACTTTGCAGATAATTTTGTTCCTAAGGGAATATTTTCAACAAAGTTCTTAACATGTACAATTATGTTAACTTCAATAAAAATGTTATTGCATGTAAAATGAATATCAGATGATTATAATCTAAATTATGTTTAATGATTAACAGCTGTGAAGTAAACTGTAGAAGAATCATATCAGTCCAGCCTTGTTAAATAAATTTTGGATGAATTCAATTTGCCTTGATATAGTGTCTCCTCTAGAACTCATAAAAGCTTCTCGTTGGGGCACTGTAAAGTTCCACTCCCCTTGGAGTATTCGGTCATCTTTCTATTTTCGGAGCCCTGTTTGCAGAC